>NC_088357.1:14885000-15485000 GCF_036884655.1 Musa acuminata AAA Group | reverse complement strand
AAGGCTAGTAACCAGCTCGATGCATGAAGTACAACCTCGAGGAGGCGAGCGAAGTTAAGTAACCTTTGCCTTCTCAACTCTTAAGAGAATGGGCGAAACCGAGTACCCCAATTCTCTTATCTATCCAGCAGAGGAGCTCTGCACAAGTTCAAAGACCCTTCGAAGATAATGGAAGACAATAGTTGTCAAATCCTCACCAACGGTGATCAGTGCTACTGAGAGTAGATTGTCCGCTTCATTTCCCAATGAAATGCCAATCGAAAGCGGAAGTGATGCGAACCTACTTGGATGTGACAACTAAGTGAAAGAAGAGTCAATGAGCAAATTTTATGGAGGAAGGACCCAAAACTTCAGAAGTTTGCGAGACGATGCTTGTTAAAGCTCCAACAAGCATCCACCCAGTTCAAGCAGCATGAGGAATTTGAGAGACTGGCGCAGTAAGGATGGTCTTTTCCTTCATCTGAGGGATCCGCAGGAATCAATAAGGATCAACACAACTCAGCCAACCCCACACCAGAGTCAGAGTCATTGGTGAGTTAAAGCAGCATGGCGGATCGAAGGTTCGACTACTCAAAAACAACAGCGGAGAGCAGCTAGGAGCCAAGAGGCGCATTGTAGCTGGAGTAGAAGATTAAAGACTCAGCAAAGGCGAGGAGTTGCAGTGTCGACAAAGGCTTCAACGAGGACGTCGAAGGAATAAGTGGGGGAGAATGTCACAGACAAACTTTTAAACAAGGTGTTTGATGTAATGCTCATGTATGTCCGTGTCTTTTGGCATGTTCATGCCTTGTATAGCATGTAGAGGGGCGGCCGAAGGCATAATAGTCCCATTTTAGTTGGGTTGATGGCCTCTTTAGGCTTGTAAATAAAGGTTGTGTCATGTGGACACGTGCGAGAGATTTTCGGTCTGTAATAGACCATTTTACCCTTTGTTGTGCCACTGTTCAGAGCTTGTAAAGTCTATTTGTAATTTGCATTGTCTATGAAGTGTTTTCCAGAGATGTTTGCTTATGGATCCCGATTGAGGCGTTCTCTCTAACCCGTTCTCTCTTTTGTTGGTCCTAAGGGACAATGGGAGGCTTCGGGGAGGCTGACCTTTGCGGACGGACACGCAAGGGTGCCGCACGACTTAGGCAAATCCAGCTAAGTCCGTGACAGGTCGGTACACCCATACCGTACCGTATCGAGCCCGGGTCGAAATGTTTTTTGGAGATATTTGCTTATGGATCCCGATTGAAGCGTTCTCTCTAACCCGTTCTCTCTTTTGTTGGTCCTAAGGGACAATGGGAGGCTTCGGGAAGGCTGACCTTTGCGGACGGACACGCAAGGGTGCCGCACGACTTAGGCAAATCCAGCTAAGTCCATGACAGGTCGGTACACCCATACCGTACCGTACCGAGCCCGGGTCGAAACTCCGGTACGGTACAGTACGGCGGACCTTGGTCTCTAATATTGTATAAACTTAAAGTAAACTTTTCTTGTTTCTGTAACCTGAACCTTAAGCACATAACATTTGAACTATTTTTCAAACAATTGCTAATCACCATTATTATTCATTAAAAAAAAAGAACTAAAATTGGCAAAACAGGCATCAGCTAAGGTGCCAAGTCGGAAATGTACCTATATGAAGTACTATAAATAATTGACAACAATATGTTGGGATGATCACAAGCATTACTAGCAGAAGCAGATAGAAACAAATCTTCAGTCTAGAACCCTATTACGGGTTCTGCATCACATTTCCCTTTCCTCTATTCCTACTCTTGCCTGGTTTTCCCTTGTTTGATACTCTGAACACCTTAAGTGCAAATATATCGTAAAGATAGCCCCTCATGTTGTTGTTTTCTACCGAAGTATTCGTCAAAAGGACCTCTTTTTCATTTGGATCTCTTTTTTTCGAGCCCATCCTTGTATTGTACATAAACCAGGGGATTATTGCAGACAATTAATTAGTGAGTCTTTTCTCATATCAATTCAACTTGAACCACTTAGAATGTAATGTTTGCCAACAACTGAAGTTCAAGAGGATTGCTATTCGGCTATGCAAACTTAAATATAAGATTATTCACAGATAAAGCAGAATAAATAGACGAAGAAAATCTTTTTCACATCAAATTTGAAACTTTTTTCCATTTCAAAATTTGATTTTCTGATCATTGTATACTATAATGAAAATTGAAGACCAACGGAGCTACTAGAGTGTTCTGATGGGATTTATAGATACTCTAAAAGCATCAAGAAGTATTTTGCAAAAGCATCAGATATATAAATTGTAGATTGGATAATCTTTCTAAGTATCATGGCCTACAAATCTCCTATTTGTCTTTTCTAATTTGGTCAAAGATCTTAATATATCTACACTTTTTGAGTGAATGATTGACTGATTTGCTAGTAGAAGTTCAAGGTTTATCCTGTGAAGAAAATCATAAAATTTCTAGTTGATCATTGGAAAACAAACTAACATGATCAACTCTTGCAAACTCAATCAGAAATCTGTTTTTGACTCATAAGACAATCATGATATGGCACAAAGGCCTTTATTATTATTATATTTTCTTTTGCAACGGATATTTTTTTTTATTCCTAATCTAACAAAACCTCCGTATCCTAAAATGATACTTTTGGGAGCCCTGAGATCCACCTTATCATCGTCCAGGAAGATAAACATCCACGCATTTCGTCGGATCCAACATCAATTACCAAAAGCATTCTAGCAAGTAATCGAGTTGGCACCAATAATGCCCACTGTACAAAATTCAGACTATCTTTCCCCTGGCGAAGTAGTCCGCAGGGGAGCAACAAAATCTAATGAAGCAGAAGAAACAATTTTCGGCATCGTCGAAAGAAGAGGTACCACCGATCTATCGATCCACCAAAATAAGTAAAAAAGAACGCGGTCGAGAACGATAGTTGAGGGTTATTACCTGCGGAGGAGCCGACCAAGACGATGCCGCGAGGGGAGAGGGTATCGGAGACCCACTTGCAGACGGCGATGACGTCCTGGATCTCAGCGGAGCCGAAGAGAGATGCCCGGCCGGAGGAGCGGCCAGCGCCCCTCATGTCGAAGGTGACGGCCCGGTATCCCCTTTCGGCGAGCCCGGTGGCGATCCCCCGGAGGAGGCCCTGGAAGCCTCCAAGGACGGTGTAGGGGTGCACGAGGACGACGACGAGGTCGCTGATGGGGGAGTCCGACGGCTTAAAGAGCCGCGTGTGCAGCGTGACGCCGTCGCTGGTCTCGACCGTCACCGACTCCATCCCACCACCACTGCTTCAGCAGGAGAGAGAGGTCTTTTTCCTCCCGCTGTGGACTTTTATTATTAGAAGAAGGTAACGTGGTTATGAGGAACGGCAAGTGGTTGGGTTTTTAGGTGAAAGGGAGAAAGAGGAACCACAAAATGAAACACCCATCAAACAATCACAGGGTTCACGATGCTCACATACATACCTATGACGGCCTCTTAAAAAGAGCCAATCGGAGAATATGATTCATTTGGCCAGCAGATATTATCCGCAGCAGTCGACGTGTGATTATATTTTAGCATCTAAGTTGAATCAAATGGGAAATAGATCAAAGCGATTCATCTCATAATGGATCATGTTGAAAAGAATAAAAACACTATGTGAGCCTTCCGAGCGGGCCCTGATCTAGATGATGATTTAGACATGGTCTACATAGGCATTTAGAAAAAAAGATGATAATTCAGCAAATACAACGCAACAGCAGCAGAAGCTGAATCACCTTAGTAAGGATACAGATACGAATCAGCTGAGCCTGTCCGAACGAGGCACCCACGGCAAAGGGACACTTACCTCACCTCCGACGAAACGAGGTCGGCGAGCGACGACTGTCGTACATAATTCTACAACACTGAGGGCGCTCCTCCTAACTCACCTCCGCCCTCGCTTCCTCGGAGCCGACGCCGATGTCCTCGAAGTGGCCTCCGCCGCTTCCCTCGCCCTCTTGGCCGGAGGGGGAGGCGGAGCCGCCGCCCTCTTCGGCGGCCTTCCCACGCTCCTCTTCGCAGAACCGCCGCTCGTCTCCGCCGCCCTCTTCCTGGGACCGCCTCTACCGCCGGTCCCTCGACGGGGCCTCTGGTCCTTCCGGTCGTCGCCTTTTGCGTCCTTCTGCTCCATCCCCTTTGCATTGCCGCCTCCGGAGGATGAGGAAGTCTTCAGCATTTCCATCAGCTTCCCGTTGGAGCTTCGCTTCATCCGGTTCAAGAAGCTGGTCGCACTTTGCTTTTTCGCCGAAGAAGCTGGGGCAGTGGCAGTGCCAGTGCCCGCGCCACCACCGCCGCAGTTCTTCTTATCCGGTTTAACCGCCTCCTCGACAGTGGGCACATTCTCCAGAGATTTGGACTTCAGGGTCGGAGCGGGAGCAAGGTTGGGCTTCTTGGCGGCCGGACTTCCTCCCCCGTTGCCACCGCGAACCTTATTGGTCCGCAAGCCTCTCGTCGTCCCAGGGGGCCCGGTCTTTTCATTCGTAGTCTTTGTCTGAAGGCTCTTCTCCTCGTTGTCCAATTCCTTCCTCCCAGGATCGGCCTTCTCGTCCCTCTCTTCCTTGACTACTGCCACAGCTGGCTTGTTCGAGATGGAGCTTCGCTTGCGGCACACGATCGACGGCGTCGGGGACATTGGTTTCTCGAGGAGGGCAACGGCGAGATCAGGTTCCAGCTTGGGCTTCGAGGCGGTGGGTTCAGACTGAGGAGCAGACGGCGGGGGAGGCGGCAGCGTCGGTTCCTTCGGTCTACGGAAGACGGACGCCATCTCCTTGACCAATAGCCGGCGAAGACTGAAGGCAGCGACAGCCTCGGGGGAGCCTTTGGCGTAGAAGACGACGGCGTTGGTGCAGAGGAGCAGCATGTCCCGGGCGAACTCAACTGTCGCATACGAGCAACCCGATTCCACTCGATCCAGCTTGGCCCGCACCATCTCCAGGTCCACGTGGTGCCGTATGAGGCTCCGATATCTAACGCAATCCTGGAATTTACATCATGTAACCGATTACATTACTTCAAATATTATTTTGACACAAGCAATGAAGCAAATGCTTAGATAAAAAGGCACAGAGATACGTCTTATATTTATAATCATTTTCGGAGAGATTAGTCAAAATTCACAATTTACGGGATGTACGAGGACCGTTCATTCGGTACTCGAACGAATTATCTGGACATGTCAGTCTCGGCGTCAAAGGCCTTTAAGAGTAGTGCAAGATTTTTAATCATATCCTGCCGAGTAGGCAGGAGATGAAATGTTTACCCCATGCATATGATCTGTAAAGACGACCAATAAGTAAGTAGCGTGGATAAAAAGCCACACAACCATAATAGGACTAACTATATATTATCTTTTATATTTAAATTCTATTAATATTATAATTTTATATTTAAAAAATTTATATTAAAATTTTTATAATTTTAAAGATAAAATAAATATTCTCATTTATCACCGTCAATCACATTGATAAAAAAATATAATACATGATATCAATCGATACGAAAATAATAAACAAAAAAGATAATTTTAACATTCTTTTCGTTTCCAATGATTTTATTGATAAAAAATAATTTCAACATCCCAGGAAAGAGATATTAAAATTTACAATGTTTTTTTGTCAATATAGTTAACGACATTAAAACAAATAAAGTTATTTATTTTATTTTTAATATTATAGAAATCCCAATATATTTTTTTAGGTACATTAAACCACGATACAAATAGGATTCAAATATAAAGAATAATATATAATTAACCAACCATAATCTGATCTTATTTATGTTCCTAAATGAGATTGTAGATAACAAGCAAGTTAATTCATAGTCAAGTCAATCAACTCGATAATATTATATATAATCCTAATAATAATGATAATGAAATAAGCAAACATCATATTTGAAATTCATATATCGAGATCCGACACTACTGATTTTATTTATTTTACTCATATTAGCATCTTTCAATTGAATTGTTTTTGTTACTTATCAGGTAAAAAATTCGCCCAACCCGCTGTCTCATTTCACGGTTACAATGACCACAGAAAGAAAACTGTTCTGTTTTACATGTGTGCAATTTTAGACTTCAATCCAAGTACTGTCTTCATTCTACCCCCAAACTTCCAAGAGAAGTTGCGCATGTGAGAATAAGTATACCCTTTTTTCTCGCGATTAAATGGCCTACCCACGACAAACAAGATATTAGCTTTGGGAGCATCACCACCGTCGGATCGTATATTCGTGAATTCCTAAGCAAATGCACCTTTTCCACACCACATGCACCCAACAGCCAATCAGACGGCGTAAAAGCGAACGAACACGCATCTCCTCGCATGTGCGAGTACGGCCATATATAATCCGACGGTTCAGAATCCCAACCGCAATATCTCACGATATTCCTCAATTTCTCACCGCCTTTGAGTTCCGTCGCCCGTGCCAAACTTGAGTCCTTATATTAGCAGGTAGATGATGCATGTGTACATGTGCAATATTAAAACCTTATTCTTTAATATATCACGAGAAATTAAAATTGGAGAGAAGAGAAGAGAAACCTGACTCTCGAGCCGGCGCTCGAAGACGGACCCGTATTTGTCCGACCGGATAATCTGGAGCAAGGAAACTAACGGCAGCGATTCCGCGGCCGCCCGCTTGTTCAGAATCGACGCGTCCTCCGCCTCCGGCTCCTCCCCACCCCCGTCAGGCATCACCTTCTTCCGTCGCCTCCGCGAGAGGCTCGCCGAGCTTTGCACGTCGCTGCTCTCCTCCCCTTCCCCGCCGCCGCCCTTCGACTCGGCGATGGACTCGCCCGACTCGCCCATCGCATGCGACCGGGCAGCCGCTTCCGCCGCGGGGCTCCCCGTGCTGCCGTTGTAAGATCCCTCATCCATCTTCTCGTTTCCCCCAGTGGAAGGATCAGCGGCCTCCTTCTCTGTTTCCCAAAGGTCCTCGCCGGATTTCTGCTTCGGATCGGTCGAGTTGGACTGCTCGCACGAGGGACCAGAGGCACCGCCAGATGAGATCGGGTCTCCAGCAAGGCTTCCCGGCGTAGATTTCGGCGCTCCGCCTTCCTCCTTCGCGTCCCTATCCGGTTTTCCCTCGCCGGATTCCCCATCCCGGAGGCTTCGTTCGCGATCCTCTTGAAGCCTCTTGACTTTCAATTGCAAAGATCTAAATACATGTATTTCAAAAAGAACATCATTAAGTACATCCACGGGATAACGCTTACGGCCGTCTGATCCTTATCCCACAGCTCAGAGAAATAACAAGAGAGGGAGAAGAAAAAATAATACTGAAAGGACTAGGAGAGAAATCTGATGGTAGGATTACCCGATCGATAGATCACAACGCTCGAGCTCACGGCGGAGCTCGGCGACACGGAGCTTACGGAGCTCCTCGAGCCAGGGGACGTCTGCCGGCGGATCAGGATCGGCGTCGCTGCCGTCGTTGTCTCCGCCGGCGCCGAAGCGGCGCTGGAGGTCACGGAAGCGCTGGCGGCAGCCCTGGGGGGTGACGTGGTGGGAGGCGGTGGTGCGGGACTGGATCTCCATGGAGACGGAGTCCCAGCGCCGGGTGCCATGGCGGTTGACGGCGCAGGCGAGGAGCAGCTCCTCCCACGTCCCCCATACATCCCTTTCGTCCGGATCGCCGGACCTCGCCATCTCATCGTCCGCCGGGATCACTGCGCCGTTGCCACCGCAATGAATCCTAGTAGGCCTTTCGCTTCTTTCTCCCTCCCTCTGTTAGTTTTAGGTCCGTTTCGGGTCCCCTATGTCTCCTTGTTAGGCTTTCGTTCATCTACTGCTTCTTCCTGCCCGCGGTGGAGATAATGGAGATCGACGGACACGCATGTCACTTAAAGGGACCCTTCTTCCTTGTCCAAAAATGACAATATTACCCCCATCGATATGTTGAAATGCCGCGACCAACGACGTGGACCACAGATGGCACTGGTTCGTATGGCGAAGGGCTCGGGAGCTGGTTACCGTTCGATCTCTGGAGTCTTCTTGCCAACCGTCGATCGTGGATATCCTGGGACGATTACTGTTTCGGAGGATCGGATCGGCTGCGTTTGGTGGAACATGGTACGCCACGCCAGCTGAACCAACGCTCGTGATGCGTGCTTTTATAACTGCGTTCAGGACGATGCATTTCCGAGGGGAGAAGGGTCACATGAGCGGGATGCGGCTACTCCGTCTCGGATCATGGCGCATGACCGCAAGGGTGGCGGATTCCGAGCGCCGAAAGCTGACGACAGAATGTGCGGTACCCGCAATTTTCTTTACCCATATTCGTGTCATCCAATGATACAAAGTTGTGGTGAGCTTGGTGTGTGTGTGTGTATGCCGGACTGCACGTAGGATGTTGATGAAGCCAAAGCCGACCCGTGGTGCCAATATCCGTACGTACACCAGAAGAATCCGGAAGGCAACAATAGTGCCCCCCTTGCAAACTCAAGCAAGTGCCAACAAAAGTTCCTAGAGTATATATAGAAACGCATTTTTCATGAAATGGGTTGTCGATTCCTAACGCAACATGATTTAGACACATATTGTTCGTGAGTAGGTGTCGGTTCTTCCTTCATAAGCTGTCGATCTTGTGACAAACAGTCACTAAATATTATAACAGTCATTAAGCTGTTAGGGTTTATTTTTTTCAAGCAAAAATAATTTGTGTGATACACAGTAGGAAGTCACCGGCACCTTTCTATGGTAGGATTCAGCCCTAATTTTCTTATAGGAATGAATAAAAATAGAAATAAAAATAAAACTAGTGTCCTGCGAAGCCTCCATCATGCCAATAGTAGCAGTAACCCAAATGACAAATAATAGAGTCAAATAATATAATAATATTGATCAATGAAAAATGGGTTTATGTAAATAGTTGCATTAATTGGATATCAAAGGGGTTTCTAAATATATATAACTAAAAACATCCTACCATGTGCTATAAATTTGCATTACTAAACTAGAGAGAGAGAGAGAGAAAGAGAAACTTATAATTTTTATATGGATGTATCATTTTTACTTTAATACCATTATTTTTATAAGATCGATAAAAACATAAAATAAAATGAATGATATATCATTTTTATAATTTACATCCTATAAATTTATCATCCGATCATTTTAGCAACTACAAATTAGATAAAACTTAAGGATATATATTATAAAAAATATTCACTTAAATTTTACTTTAATGCTATTATTGTGTAAAATTTATTCAATAAAATATTGTAACAATAATTGAATAGCATAATCAAGTAATAGCAACAAACAAAAATAAACATCATGGTTTCATATAAAAATAAATAGTATTTCAGAAATTTTCTTTTATGCTCATGTATTTAATAGCCACATAAATATTCAAAAATAATGAATGAAATTTTTAGAAAACATAAGTAATTCAACTGTCACGTGGATAACAATTAAATAATGTCTATAACTTATTTTTCTCTTTAATTTTGTTAAAATTATTTATCAAATTTTTATGGCATGATTTTTGTTATTATTGATGAATTATGGTTGTTGATAGAATAATGCAAAATCTGAAGGGCAAAAAAATGTACGCAAAGGATATCAATTATAAGTAATTTAAGACGGGTAACATTGGAATATGCTCGATTAAAGATATTAAGTAAAAAATAATTGATTTTAGAAGGACAAATTTGTCTTTTACTGGGGTGGAAGCCCAAAACCCCAATCCTAGTTGCCACGGCAGCTGTTCAGTTGCAGTCCACGTCAACGCCAAGCTTCTCTGTGACCTTTTCGCCCCGCATGGCCAACCAGTGACCTCACTCCTGCATCAATGCTATTGTGCCGTCGTTGTGCGTCACCGCATAACCCCCTTCCCGGCGGCCACCTCCGCGTGTGCCGTCAATGTAGCAACGCCGTCCGTCGTCTCACAATCCTCGGTCGCCGCCAGAACCAGCGTACATCAATGCTAATCAACGACCGGAGTCCTACCGCTGCGACGCTCCTGTGACGCCTGAGCCACGGTCGATGGCAGCTGCCGCTGCACGCCAGCAGGGCCACCGACCACAGTAGGCCGTCGCACGCAGCAACGTTGCGGCCCAAGGCAACTGCTGCCCTCGGTAGGGCCGATAACCTTCTGCGACCGCAGCCCTCAGTAGGGCCATTGCATCCCCGTCGCTGTCCACAGCAGTGGCCACAGGACATGGTGCTGCCGCTGCCTACGACAGGTCTCGCAACCAAGGCAGGCCGCTGCCCTCCACAGTGTTATCGTTGAGGGCAAAGCTGCCAACAGAATCCAGTCGACTAAAATTGGGGAATACGTTTACCAACACCTAAACACAACGAGTCCTTCGGATTTCACTTCACTTGTACGTGCGAGATACTCCATCGCCCTCAAGTAAGTAGGCGACGAGCACAAAGGGATAGACAAAAAATCGGACATAATACACCACAAGTTAATTTATAAATAATATTAATTTATGATTAAAACAGTGATTCAAAAGATGAATAAATTAAATCATACAAATAGATCTAAATTTTTTTTAATGATTAAGATAATTATATTTAACCTATGACTCAAAAATAATTATAAAATTAAAAATATTGATGTCGAGGATTGAAATTTAATATATCAAAGATCTGAAATATATATATATATATATATATATATATATATATATATATATGTATATATATATATATATATATGTATATATATATATGTATATATATATATGTATGTATATATATATATATGTATATATATGTATGTATATATATATATATGTATATATATGTATGTATATATATATATATGTATATATATATATGTATATATATATATATATGTATATATATATATATATATACATATATATATATATACATATATACATATATATATATATATATATATACTTTTATTCTCAACAAACTTATGTCGAATCGAAATATCTCTAATGTAATTATCGTCTTTAGTCTCTATAAAGAACTAACTTCATTACATTGGGTTGTGCCTCAAAATCATTACGAAATACAAAAATATCCTTTCTATTTATAGGTGAGATGATAAAAGATATAGAAATGCATCTTAGATATTTCCTTCCAATCAAGATTTGGATGCACATAAATATTAGCATTTAAATTTTTATTAAAATTCAATCATTATATTTAATACATCTTATTAATTATGTTAGGACCCACTTGCCTCCTTCATATAATAATATTATTTGCTCTAGAGAAAAAGAGAACATTATTATTTTATATGGATTAATTTTCGTATTTATAGTTTTATCTAAATAATATCCTAATGGGATTTAGGTAGTTTTTGAAAAGTATTGAGTAACTGAGATAACTAAAATTAGGTTATGCCCTCTGATTTTTATTTTGCATAAATTAATTCTCATAAAATATTACCTAAAATAAAATTTCAAAATTTTATTGATGCTAAGTGTGTGTGTGTGTGTGTGTATATACAGACACACTGATTAAATATATATGATACTTTGATCATTAGAACAGTGGGGGATGTGTTTAATAAAGTTCTTATTACCATAATAAGCTCATACAGGAGGAATTTATTAGTGATAAAACCCATATGGTTATATTATTTTCTAGTAACATTTTATAATCAACTTGAAACATAAATTATAGATGCAATCCTTAAAACAAAAAGTTATAGATTAATCGAATTTTAATAATACTTGGTAAGCTCGGATCAGCAGAGTAAAAGTTTTATAAATAACAGTTTTATGTACGTCTCCCTCTATTATTCAAAAAAAAGTTCGACGATTACAATAGAAACATGTCCTATAGATTAAAAGCAAAATATTATAAGATAATTAATTAACCTTTTTTTTTTTTTTGCAAAGGAAAACTTAAATGTAACAAAAATCAAATTGTTGGTAACAAGAGAGATAAAAAGGTCAACTACAATAAGATCATTGATTTGAATTAACATATGTATATTTCATATGATATACGGATAATGTACATAACGATATACGATATCCGTATATATATTTTTGTTAACTAGCTTAGCTAATAATATTTTGTACCAATGATATCCGTATATCTTACTTATTACCCAACAATTGAAGATAGCAATTAGTTTTGTACATAACCTATGCCCCTAGAATTTTGATGGTCTAGTAGTGCAACCCAATTTGATGAACATATGCACATTTTGCAAAGACCATATGCAAGTTTGGATCAAGAAAAAGCTACCGACTACAAATTGCAAAAGATTAGTATCGATGACTCCTTCGTCCAAAAGGCAGTTCCCCGGCAGCAGGATCTCTTCTGCATATTCACCGAGAGATTCTCCCACGACCAAGCCATGGTTTCATTGTTAGCTTTCTTGATGGAGTTGAAGGTGCGTGCACTGGCCTTCCAATCTTCACGCACTGGCTCTTCGGAAGTGAACCACGTTCATGGGTGCCGTGCGCCCCTATCCGGCATAAGCTCTTCCCCCGGTGCAACAAAATCCAACATTAGCTGCAATTAACCAAACTAGTAATTAGCAATGTATGTTCCCAGTTTAGAGAAGTTCAATCAGATAAGCCAATGGTAAAACAGTTGCATTAAAAAAAAGAAAAGGTGACAAATTTGTCAAGCAAAACAAATAATTCATTCTATTTCACTTGCCAGGATGTGGAGCACAACAATAAGAACAAGACACTTTCACTGCCATAGAACTCAGGCCAATATTCACAAGATAATTCAACAACCACTGCATCTTCTCTCACTGTTCATAACCAAATATTACCAAGATTTGATCTCTCTTCCAACACTTGTATATCCAGCTCAATGCACTTTGTTTTCAAGAATCATCAATCCCCCCGAAACATAGATAATTATATCATATTTTATCCATGGTATACCGATTTTAAACTTTTCAATAATGCAATAATTTCTCATTTTTTCTGCTCTTATAGATCACACATTTAACCTAAACAAAAAATCAGCATCCGTACAAATTTGCAGTTCGTCTTCATTTTAGATTACCCTTATTTAGTAGCATAATATATTTTTATATTCTTCCTTTCCTTGCAGAAATTTTCCTCAAAATATCTTGTGCAAAAGAAAAAAAAATCAGTCATACAATTCCCATATTTGTGTTATGAAAGTTACAGTTTATACATCGTTATTAATCTTAACCTAAAACCATCTCCACGGCTCAAATTTAAAATTACTCTGTCGTACTCTCACCAAACAAGAAAATATTATCAGCAAAATATACATGCAATGACGTTTTATCTAAAAAATAACCCATATCAATCAGAAGCACAGAGAGAAAAGGATTCAGGGCTGACCCAGGTGCAATCCTATAACAATTATGAATTCAGATATATTTTCAATAGCTTGAAGCTCAACTAGAAAAGTATGGAAATATGAATGCATGAAATATAGAATAATAAAAACACTGGAAAACATATTGTCCTGTATAACAACAAACATTTGCAGCAGAAAAATCATTTTGAAAATACAAATATGCATGGATACTAAACCAGTTTACACATGACATCTACAATCAAACATGCAGACATGATATAATGCAAACTTACCTTCCAATCCTTAAAATCAAATCTAAATACAAAATGGTGGTAAGCTACATCTCTTGAGCTTCCTGGTTTACCAACAGGAGAATTTCTCGGTGCTACATAAAAAGAAAAAAACAAACACTTGTATTAAAACATAAACAAACCTTGAATGGAGAAGATGGAAAATGAAGGTACCATATTAGCCAACTTACAAACAAGATGTTGGCCTTCATCACCTACAGCAATTTCGGCTCTTCCGCCTTTGACAAGAAATGACAGAGCAAAAATATTCTCTACAGTTTGTGCAAATGATGTTCTGTTCAAAATCAGGCTCTCAAATCTTACACATCTCATCTTTCTCAATATGTTGAACATAGTTGACATGTTCTTATCAATATCATTTTTTCCATCAGTATCAGTCTGAGAAAGCTGTACAAACACACGAACAGGACTTAGTGAGCAAACATCAAGTTATAAATAGTTGGTATTCAATACCATAGATTCCATGACTTCTGAAACATAGGATAAAAGTAATTTTTATTTTATTTTCTCCATCTAGAGGATATACAAGTCTTTCAGCACATCAACAGATTCAAATCGACACTGCTGGATGTTCAGGCCAATAGCTAAGGCAATGAGATGGTTGAATCTATGTGATTATGTTTTGGCATATAACAAGGCGCAAACTAAGACTATTGACATGATTAATACTGCTAAAGAAATAGTGTCCACAGTCAAGTTTACCACCAAGAACATGTGCCCAAGGTAGGTCAATACTTCCTCTATTTTCGGCAAAACATAGCTGGCCATTAAGCTGGCTTAGTTTGGTGACAAGTGCCAGATAGATAAATTAAAGCTGCCATACTGCACAGAAAATGTGTACTGATGTGCAATGAAATGCTGATTTTCTGAATTTTTGTCTTATTTTGTGTACTGATGTGCAATGAACTGCTGATTTTCTGAATTTTTGTCTGAATTTTTTAGCACAGACAAATAAGTCATCGGAGACAATTGCAAAGAGTAACAAAATCAATAGCAAAGAGAGTAACACCTAAATTTACAACATTTATTTTAGTGACATCTTCAACCACATGATGTTGAAATCAATCTATGCTAAACTTCTTCTAAATTGTAAATCGGTTCAATTGTAACCATAATTTTGCAAAAAGCCAATTAATAGGAAAATCCCAAAAATATGATAAATTAACAAAAAGAAAATAATCTAATAACTCATGAAACATAGTATATGACAACTAACCTCCTCGGGACAAGTTACTTCAGTTGGCTTTTTCCGTTTTCTGTTAACTGCAGCTTTTCGTTGCTTTAAAGTGATATCCATGGGACCAATCCTACCAACATGAAGCACAACACAAGCAAATTCAGAAACCACGCATTTTTGTTACCTGTTCTACTTCCAAACCCATTTCAACAGTAACAAATTAGTGTGAAACAAAGAACAGTAGTACTAGCAATGGTGGACATTGCAAAAGTTGGAAAGATTCTTTACATTGTGTGGAATTCAGGAACCTTCCTGAACACATGAGAGACAGCAAGACCAACATCATTCCAACAAATCATATTGTAAGAATTGTTAATGTTTGGATCTCTCTCTTTTTGTCCAGAGTTCCTCAACAAACCATTTACAAACTCCGAAGGGCTTATGACATCATTGCTATGTGACTTCACCATCACTAACAGTGAATTGGTAATATCCAACAAAGCTTCTGCATCAGTTACTTGTTCTCTGGGTCTTTGAACTGCCACAATAACAGAACCACTAAATTGAAGAATTTGATATTAAAGGTAATCATATTCCAAAAAGGAGGTGAGGAAATTGAGAAAGGATCATGGAAACAAACTAATAATTTATTCTCAAGTCATAACAAATATTAGCAACAAAATCCAAAAAAAAAGGCACTTTGCTTTATGCTTAAAGACAAAAGGTATAAACTTATTAATCAACTATAAATCTCTGTTACAATACCCTTAAGTAAATGGATTGAAAACAACCATACTGTTTCCAAATAAGTATCATAACAGAAACAATGGGATGACAGATTAAAATACAGGAAAAGATTTAGATGGGATGTCAATGTGCATCCAAATGAATACTATGTGGATGGAGGCTGCACGTCCAATGGTTTATATGAATCCCAACAACAAAGAAGGAAACTACACCAAAAGAAAAAAAAAAATTCTTCAGAGAACTAGGACACTACACTGAAAGGTCAGAAGAAGTTTGCACATACACTAACAAGACATCACTCCGACGTACAAAGTGATTTAACTATAACTAACTTGGCTAATGCTTTTCCCAGTTAGACAATAAGGTGAATGAACTACATAGAAGAGCGAACTTCCCTGATAACTAAGGCAGACACTAATGTTTATGTAATTAGACATTCTCAAATCTCTTAACAGGATGTGGAAGTGATGTATCAGCACCAACTAGTTGCCAGATTTGTACCATGCAAGCACATACATGGCATTGACATGACAATTTACAAAAGGACCATATGGTACTGATGCAATATCTGAAATTTATACAGCAAAGACACAGAATCTTGAGTAGTGTGTGGAATAAACACTGCACCCAACCAGTGCCTCCATATCACCAATTAATTTTTATATATGTCCGATTGGATTTGAGTCAGCTAACATTTTAGGCATTTCTTTAGTGAAGTAAATTTACAGTGTGTTACACTTTGGAACCATAACTGAACATTCTATATTTTGACAATTTATCAAACAGAAGCATTAGTAAGGCTTTGACATTTTAAATGTAATATGCAACTTAATACTAGCACACCCATTATTGCATTATTTTTTATGATTAACCTAATTGCCATACAAGAATATTTCATAGAGTAAAAGCAGTGTGGTTAAGTAGAAACGTGCATCAAAGTTTTGTATGATAATTGTGTGCTCCTTGGATTAGAAGAGAAACTGATGACATATAGCTGAGACAAGAATATCGAGAAGGATGTGCAAGGTTATTAGAAAAGATAACATAATAAATAGTTTTATCAATAATCAATTGGGAGCAACAGAGAAAGAGGATAAAATAAGTGGTACCAATTAAAATTATGTGAACAATTTCAAATAAGACCTTTGGATGTCATGAGGTACAATTAGGGTGATGCCATAAGTCACCATGTAAAAATTCATTATAACTTGCATAGAAAAAAATATTTTCCACAAGAAAGTTACCACTTTTAGACTATACATGTATTACCAACCTGCTAGTCGATGTTGCTCAATTATTTTGCTTTAAGCCCAGAATAGACATGCTGGTGGTACCCAACAATACATATATAATAGTACATATGGCACTCTGGTCTTCAGTCATGAAATTTTCAGGAAATAAAAGAAGACACTTGGTCACAAACATGCATGTAAACCTACACCAAAGTTTACATGACATAAACTCTAGGCAATGCAAAATATTAGAAGCACAACAAGGTAGGAACAGTAGCTCAGTAATATCCAAACTAACCTTCAAAATTTCATTGATGCATTATAGTTGCAGCCCAATCAGAAAAGAAACCAACTATTACATTTGCACTACAATAGTATTAGAATACTTGTTTTGATGCTCAACCTGATAACCTCAATAAACATGAAAAAAAAAAAATACCTAAATTATCAGAAGAAAGAAACAACATACTTGCCACAGCTATCCGTCCTTGGCATTACTTTCCATTAGGTGGATAGACCTATGCATTTTCACAGAGTACAACGTCTATCTATCCATGTACAGTAGATTTCCACAAATAAATATCCAAAGAGGTACGAATGAGGAAGAAATAAACAAATTCAATTTTACGGATAGAAAGCTAAGTCCAAGATTAATGAACTTAAGCTACCGATCAAACTATCTATCCCCTGAAGCAAGCGTTTTGAAGAGTCGAATAGCTAAGCAATGTGGGAGACTTTTCAGTGCACAGACATCCAAATACTCAAACCATTGTTAAAAGATACCATAAGCTAAGAGACTGCCCTGAGATAACTTAATTTGAAGAATCATTCACCAAGTTCATGCAGATTCTCCACGTGGGTGAAAATCGACGTGAACTTATCCGAATCCGCGCAGCCAGGATGATCCTTATCGTCTACAAACAGAGAAAGATTAAACACACAGCAGACGGAAATGGAAAGCACGAAGGTCAAAAAGAGTCTCAAATCCTCACCACTGATGAGATTTTTGACGGCCAGATAGCTAGACCGGAGGGACCGTCGTACCGCACCGCCGTGCGTCCCAGAGGGCTCGCCGCTGCTCTCCGCCGCCGTCCCTGGCTCGGTCTTCACCACCGCTCTCGCCATGGAAGAGGATCCTGCTAACCCTGGAATCATCCGTTTCGAGCGAAGGACATAGAAGTTCGACGAGCGATCGGAGGTGGGTGTGGAGGCGACCACAGCGGAACTCCTCCGGTCGAGAAGCCCTAAACGAAGCTCTAATCTGGGAACTGGTAGAAAAGGGAGGGAGGACAGAGAAGGGAGAAGAAGGCGAAGCGTCGAGATGTTTGTATCGGGGAGAGGAAGAGGCGACGGTAAGAAGGTTTAGCGTATTGGCTAGAGATGATGCAGGGAAAGGGCGAGAAAAGAGAGACGGTTTTGAACAGAGGCGCGCTGCTCTCTCTCTCTCTCTCTCTCACAACCGCGGAGAACGATCTCAGTCCGTTGGATGGATATAAGGATCTGCAAACCGTAATGATGGGAAGGCACTGACGTAAGTGACAAGAAAAAAAAAAAAAAAAAAAGCAAAATGTTGGAAGGGGAGAATCGAAAAACTAAAAGAATATACGTAAAGATTACCAAATATACTAAAAAGTATATTAGAAAGTCAACTCAATATTTAAAATGGTTTATCTCCTCCTGCTTATATATATAAACAAATTATTATTTTTATTATATATGATAAATTATAAGTTTTTTAAGTTATCCAAAATGAAGCACAGTTATTCTTATAGGCATCTCACGTAAACTAAAAAAGTTTTTTCTTCGCTCCTCTTTAGAAATATTAAACATCAGAGTAATCAAAGTCTTTTGACTTTCTTTCTTATTAAAACCTTCAGATTCAAAATATATTTATAGAAATAAATTTAAATTTATTAAACTTTTAATTTAACTAAGATTTTTTAATTAATTTAATTATGACTAGAACTCTTAAAAATGTTTACCAACCTAGGTATTTTTTAAAATTTTCATGTCTGATGTAGAAATTAAATTGTTGGTTGAAGCATTCATCATAATTAGATAAACTGAATCAGTTCATGGTCCAACATATGTTTTCGATAAGCTCATCAATGCTGATATGAAAGTGTCTAATTTCCTATAATCGATTCACGTAAATATTAATGATCCTATGGTATTCTCTACGGTCTAAAATACTTGAATTATAGTTTTTAATCTAGATATCTCAAATGTAATAGCCCATAAGCCAAATGAGTTACAAGCTTATTTTTCAAACCTATATAAGGCCCAACTTAATTGAAGAGCCCAAATTAATTAATAAAGAGTTAAGAGGCATGCCTTTATAAGTTAAAAAAGCTCAAACTCTTAACTTTCCAACTAGAGGGTAGATTCAAAAAGAGAGTTAATTCAACTCTTCATGATTAAGGAATGCATTAAAAGGCTTAGTTATCAATTGTAAAGCAATAAATTTCAATGTATGGAGAGTTATTTCATGCATTAGTATTTTTTTTAATGTTCTAGAGTTAAAAATAGTCTTAGAATATTATTGTATTTGCATAAACCCTTTGAGTTCTCTTAACTGGCATCTCTTTAGTTTATTAAAAAGTGGTGGGTTTTGTCTCTATATCTCTTGGATATTTTTTTGAGTGGTGAGTTATTTATTTTCAGTTTTATATCATTGTTTAGTATCTTTAGGGTGATGAATTTTCTGTATCCTTTTGTGATTTTAAACTCAGTGATAAGTTATTTATCGATTTTATGAAAGTATTATCTTGAGTTATTTCTTTTTAATCCAAAAGATTTATTACAGCAAATACAACTATCAGCTTTTCAAATTCTATTTCTTATTATCTCGGTATCAAATGCATCCTATATAGCTAGAACCAAATTAATAGCGTTACTTGATTTCAGAGAGAGAGAGAGAGCTCCATTTCACTATCTTTTCACTAGCGGAAGACTTTTCCTTCATTTTCTGTAACATAAACGGTTATCGTAATTACCTACCATCCATACACGTGCAATTTGTTTTCAATCTTTTGATATCTTTATTGCACTTCTTTCTACATAGTATAACTCTTGGTGCAATTTTTCTTTTATCACGACCATGTAACCTCGAATAACTTTTAAAACTCTACCTTCAACATTATAGTCATAATCTTGATAATATAAAAAAACTTAAAAGAAATCAGATTCTTTTGTATCATTCGAACATAAGTTATATATTCCAAAGTATATATTACTACCTCAATCGTTTTGATCTTCACTTTTGTTAGGACCGAAATCGGCACTAAGAGAGGGGGGAGGGGGTGAATTAGTGCTTTCGTAAAATCACATAGATTTGAAAATTTCATTCGATGAAATTATATCGAAAAGATGTTTAACTTAAAAACGTATAAAGGCATAGTAAGAGTAAGAAATCAATTTATAATGTAAACAAAAAGCGTAAAGTAAATGCAAACAAGATTTAGAGTGGTTCGGTCATCGTGACCTACGTCCACTCCCGATTTCTCTTCACTTAAGGCCATCGATTTTCACTACCGATCTTCTTTCAATAGGTGAAGATTAACTATCCTTACAACTCTATCATTTTCACAAGCTTAAGAGAGAACCTTTATACCTCTCTTTTATACCTCACTCATCATTTAGAAAATTTCTAACTCTAAGAGGAAGAGACTCTAAATCCTAAGAGAGTTTTCAATTTTTTTCTCAAGTATTTTTTCTCCCCTTTCTACTCAATTTCATGCTCTACCAAGTAGAAATAACTGAGGTATTTATAGACCCCAAATAATTTCAAAAATAGATCCAAAAAAGGTCTCATCTCGGGTTTCTTAGATCCTGGTGGTACTATTGATTATGCTGGGTGGTACCACCGCCTACAGTACTACCATTGGACGATACCACTACCGAGTATATCAGTACCATCACTTGATATAGCTTGGGAGATTATATCTGGGCGATATCACCACACTAACACTAGGCGGTACCACTGCTTGATACACTAACACTAGGCGGTACCATCGCTTGATAATATAGAAAAGTGTGCACTTGACTTTTTCAGCTCATAAGTGGTTCTACCTAACCTTGGGTCACTGAATGACCCTTCTACTTAGCCCAAAACAATCCGCCCAATTGGCTCCTAATTAAGTTGGTATTGTTTTACTCCAAAATCGATTCAATTAGATCTAAATTAACTTGATTTAGACATACGATTACAAGCATGAATCATATATGGTCCGACATGTCATGGGTTCATCCGATGCTTCATCTAATCCTTCGGTGCATCATCCTATCCTTCGGTGTATTGCCTAATCGGTATGTTGACTCCCACAACTTTCGATCTCCTTAGCACAATATCCAATCCTTTGGCCCGATACCAAAACTCATGGCACGAAGTCTTTCCGGCATGTCAACTATTCCTCCAGCCTAACATCCAATCTTCTGACATGTTCCACTCAGACTCAATGCTTGATTCTTCCTGCTTTAATCGAATTGTCTTTCCTTGATTGAGGTTAGTTCTGTGTCACTCAAACACAGATTAGATCTTAATTTCATCAATTGATTTCATCATCAAAATCTAAGATTTAATAATCTTTCTCTTTTTTATGATAACATCAAATTGATAATGGAGTTTAAACTAAACTCCCCCTATCAATATGCCATATTGAAATAAGGTATCATTTCAGAAAATGATAACCGTTGACTTTCACATCATTGCATACATCATAAAATCATTAGTATTGCATGCATCATTCCGAATCATAAATATTTTAAATCATCATGGTATCAAAATATCAAAGTACATTACATACTACCATGCATGATTCAAATCATCATACATTCTCCCCTTTTATTATCAACAAAAATGAGAAAAATGCAACTAGCATATTTTTGAAACATGCAAGTTCTACTTCACTATAGAACATGCAAGCTTAGCAAGTTTTAGAGATGTGCAAACTTTGCTTCTCTTTTGAGATATACAAAATAACAAATTTTGCTTCTTGTTGAAGTTTGCAAACTAGCAATTCTTGTTTCCTTTTGTAATGTGCAAATTTACAAGTCTTGCTTCTTGAGATGGGCAAGATAGTACTTTTACTGAAGATTACAGGTTAGTAATTTTTTCTTCCTTTTGCAATATGCAAGCTAGCAATCTTTGCTTATCTTTCAAGATGAGCAATCTAGCAAGTTTTGCTTTTCTTGAGATGTGAAAGCTAGCAATTCTTTCTTCCCCTTTGTCATTGTCAAAAAGAGGAGAATAATACAATGGTGCAATTTATTTTTCTTTACATTAATTTTCAAATCATCACATTAAGGATAATAAGAAAAATTAATTTGGTGATGAGATATATACTTCATGAATACAAGAAGTTAATAAGACAACTTTCATGTTGTGAATCAAATATCAAAAAATCAAGAAAAAAATTATGATTCATTTGGATAAATAAAACAGTGAAAAGAAGAATCATAGTAGAACAAATAATGAAATATCTCAATTCAAGCATAAGAAATCTCAAATTGTCAAGATCATGATTTTAAAAAAATCTCAAGTTATAATTTCAAGAATTCAAGATTATGATATAGATAAAACTTCTTTTTAGTAAAGAAACATAGGAGATTAAATAAGATATCTTGATAAAAAAATCTCAAGTATCAAATGAGAGGTTTAGATAACACTCATTTAAATTTAAATAATCAAAACATTAAAATCACTTTCATAGATTCATAAAAAAAAAATAAATAGATTCATTAACCTATTTTTGAAAGATTCCATAAACTTTTAGAGAAAGAGATATTTTTAAGAATAATACATTCCCCTTTTTAAATTTTAATTTAAGCGATTGATTTCATATAAGCATGTCCTTGTTTTCTATGCCAAATCCATGCATCATTGATTAAAACAAAAAAAAATTATTACAAAAAATTATCATGATCAATAAGCCATAAATCATAAAAATCATTAATTTTAAAATATAAACTCATTAAGCATAATTTCATTAAACATAAAGCATATTCAATCAAAATTATTTTGTTTTAGCTAGTGAGCTTTGTGAAATATGTTGGATCTCCAGTCATATGCCTTGAGCATCCACTATCAAGATATCATTTTTGCTCCTAGCTTTCGATTGTAGATATTTCTACAAAAAAAAGTGGGTTTACTATAGGTATCCATTTGACTTTAGGTCCCCCATGTTTAGATTTATATTTTTGGTATAAGGTCATTTAGGAACCCAAACTAATTTGTATGGATCATATTTTTTGAATGAATATTTATATTTAAAATGATCATTTCTATCATAAAAATTATCAAGTTTATTTTTATTTCTAGATCATTGTTTTAAAAATTTTTTAAGCTTTATTGTTGAGAGTTCAAAATCATCATCACTTGAACTTTCGCTCGAGTAGTCTTCTTTTGTTCTAAGTGTCAAATCCTTTATGTTCTTTGGAATGTTGTTCTCATGTTCGTCATATGTAATACATATTATTTCATAGGTCAATAAAGACCCGATAAGTTCTTCAAGCAGAAAATTGTTTAGGTCCTTTGCTTCTTGTATTGTCGTTATTTTAGGATCTCAACTTTTTGGAAGGAATCTTAGTATTTTATTAACAAGTTCAAAATTAGAAGAACTTTTACCAAGTGCTTTTAAACCATTGACGATATCCATAAAATGGGTGTACATGCCTCCAATGATCTCGCTTGGTTTCATATGAAACAACTCATAGTTATGAAATAAAAGATTAATTTTTAACTCTTTAACCCTACTTGTGCCTTCGTGTGTGACTTCGAGTGTGTGCTAAATCATAGGTACAATTTTGCATATAGAAATCCAATTAAATTCATTTTTATTAAGAGCGCAAAATAAAGTGTTCATCGCTTTAGCATTCAAAGAGAAAGTCTTCTTCTCCAAATCATTCTATTCATTCATTAGTTTGGAAGATTTTTAAAATCGCTTTCAATAATGTTTCATAAATTAAAATTCATAGAAAATAAAAAAAATTGTTAGGATCGAGTCGGCGTTAAGGAGGGGGGGTGTAAATTAGTGTAGTGATAAAAATCATGTCGAGTTGAAAATCTCGTTCGATAAAATCGTTTCGGAAAGATGTTAAACTTGAAAACATATAGAAGCGTAGTGAAATTAAAGCAGTTTGCAATAAAAGTAAAGAGCAAAATAGAAATAAAAACCAGATTTTTATAATGGTTTGGTCGTCGTGACATACATCCACTCCCGATTCCTCTTCATTGGAGGTCACCGGCTTCCACTATCGATCTTCTTTTAACGAGCGAAGATTAACTACCATTTTACACCCCTCTTCTTCTTTTCATAGGTTTATGAGACAACCTTTTACAAGCACTCACTCCTCCCTAAATAGAATTCTAAACTTTAGAACTAGATGAGGGGATTTCTCAAGTGATTGTTATAGCGTTTTTCCACTTTTAAGTTCTATGTGCTTATATATCTTAACTAGAGATGAGAGAGATATTTATAGGCTCCAAATAGATTCAAACTTGGAGCTAAAACTAGTCTCATCTCAGGTCTTTCGGGTACTAGCGGTACCACCGCTAGTGCTGGGCGGTACCATTGCTTGTAGCACCGACATTGGTTGGTACCATCGCCCAGTTTGGTTGTACCACTGCTTGACACCCTGCCATTGGGTGGTACCACTGCTCAGACTGGCGGTAGCACCGCCTAACATAATCTCGGAGACAATGCCACCAATGATTCCACTTGTTGGGTCACTATTTGGGCCTTTTCACTTAGCCCAACACAGCCCAAACTTGGGCCCAATTGGCCCATAATTGAGTTGGTCCAATTCCAACCTAATTATACCTAAAACCTACTTTGATCTAGACAATTATTACAAAGCTAAATCAAATGTTGTCCGGTATGTTATTGGTTCATCGATGTCTCGTCAGATTCTTTAGCGCATCGTCCTCTCTTGCAGCATATTGCCAAATCGACTAGTTGGCCTTGCAACTCCAATTTTTTTAGTATAATTTTCGCTTTTCTTGGTTCAATACTCGAACCTATGGCCCGAAGCATTCTATCGATATGTCGACCGATCATCCGGCTCGACGTCCAATCTTCTGACATGTTCTATTTTGGCCCAACATGATTCTTCCTACTTTAATTGTCTCTCCCTGATCGAAGCTTCTTGTATCACTCAAATTGTAGATCAGATCTTAAACACTATCAATTGGTTTTATATTCAAAATCTAAGATTCAACAATCTCTCTCTTTTTGATAATGACAATCAATTGATGATGAAGTTAACCTTAACTCCCCCTATCAATATGTCATATTGATATAACTCTTGAATTTAAAAATAAAAATAATATGTCATTATAAAATCATGCATAATATTTTAATGTTGTCATCATACTTCTCCCCCTTTGTCATCAACAGAAAGGAGAAGCATCTAGCTAGTTTTTGAGATATGCAAGTTTTACAATATACAAACTAGCGGCAATTTTGAGTTTTACAAATTTGTAAATTTTGCTAGATGTGAAAGTT
This sequence comes from Musa acuminata AAA Group, assembly GCF_036884655.1. Lineage (NCBI taxonomy): Eukaryota > Viridiplantae > Streptophyta > Magnoliopsida > Zingiberales > Musaceae > Musa > Musa acuminata. The sequence continues at coordinate 15,459,789 of NC_088357.1, read as the reverse complement.
AGCATATTTGCTTTTCTTTACGATGTTCAAACTAGTAGGTTTTTGAAAACAAATGCGAGATAGTGAATAGCAAGTTTAGAACATGCAATTTAGCAAGTTTAGAACATGCAATTTTGCTTCTCTTTATAATGTGCAAACTAGTAGCTTTTGCTTTTCTTTGTGATACACAAGTTAGCAACTTTTCTCTCCTTTTGTTATTGTTAAAAAGAAGGGAAAAATATAATTTTATAAATCTTTTCCCTTTACATCAATGTCTAAATAATGACAAAGATAAAGTATCATTCTTAATGGCATAAGGTGTCATTTCAGAAAATGATAATTGTTGACTTTCATATCATTTCATCAAAAAATCATAGTATTGCATGCACCATTCCAAATTATAAATATTTCAAATCATGATAGTATCAAAATGTCAAATTATATTACATCCTACCATGCATAATCATAACTTCTCATTTATATGCATTAACATAATATCATGAGTATTTCATGCATAATTTCATATCATCATATGAAGAATATCAAGAAAAATTAATTGGGTGATGAGATATACACTTCATGAATACAAGGGAGTCATGAACCAAATTTCAAATTGTGAATATCGAAAAATCAAAAGAAAAATTATGATTCTTTTTGGATGACTTAAATAGCAGAAAGAAGAATCATAGTAATGTTGAATCTTGTATTTTAACGATGAAACCAATTGATAAGTATTTATGATTTAATCTATGTTTTGAGTGACGCGGGATGCTTCAATCAGGAAGAGACAATTAAAGCAGGAAAAATCATGTTGGGCGGGAGGAAAACATGTCAGAAGATTAGATGTCGGGCCGGAGGATCGGTCGATGTATCGACAGAAGGCTTTGGGCTATGGATTAGGGCATCAGGCCAAGAAGAGCGGATATTGCGCCAAGGATATTGGAGTTGCGGAGGTCAACTGGCCGATTGAGCAATAGGTCGCAAGAGAGGATGATGCACTGAAGAATCAAACGAAGCGTCGATGGACCAATGACATGCTGGATAACATGATTCAAGCTTAGTAATAATTGTCTAGATCAAAGTATATTTTTACATGTGCAGGATTAATTACGATAGCAAGTCATAAAGCAAAATGAAGTCCCAGAGTCAAGAACGCGATTTCGTTGGGAGTTCGAGAGTTCGTCGGAAGACTAGACGTTCGTCGGAAGTTTTACCGGAACCAACCGAGAAGTCCAAAAGCTTAGCAAAGAAGCTTATCAGAACTTGCCAAGAAGATCATCATGAAGTCCAAGAGCTTGCCAGGAGTCCGTTGGAACATTGCCGAGAGATCGTCAGAAGTTCGCTGGAAGATCGCCGGAAGCTCGCTAGAAGAAACTAGACTTACAAACTTGTTTAGCTTAGGAAATATCTTAGAATTTGTAGTTAGCATATAATTGGGATTGGAATTGGGTCAACCCAATTAGGGGCCAGTTGAGCCCATGTAAGAACTGTGTTGGGCCCAATGAAAAGGCCCAAATAGTGCCCCAAGAGGTGATACCATCGTGGCATAGTCTCCAAGACTATGTCAGGCGGTGGTACCGCCAGTCTGGGCAGTGGAACCGCCCCTAGCAGGGTGCTAGGCGGTGATACCGTCAGTCTGGGTGGTGGTACCGCCTAGTGGCAGGGAGCCAGGCGGTGGTACCGCCAGATTGGGCGGTGGGACCACCCAAAACCAGGAAACCCGGGATGAGATATTTTTAGGCTCTAAGTTTGAATCAACTTGAGGCCTATAAATACCTCTCTTATCCCTAGTTAAGAGACACAACTATAGAGAGTTTACAAGTGAAGAAACACTATTACAATCACTTGAGAAATTCCCTCCAATAGTCTAAGTTTAGAATTCTATTTAGGAGGAGTGAGTGCTTGTAAAGGTTGTCTCCTAAACTTGTAAAAAGGAGAAGAGGGATGGAAAAGGTGGTTGGTCTACGCCTATTGAAAGAAGACCGATAGTGGATGCCGGTGGCCTCGACGGAAGAGGAATCGACGGAGTGGATGTAGGTCACGACGACCGAACCACTATAAAATTGGCACGTTCTCTGGTTTGCATTTCTATTGTTGCCATTTACTTTACTACAAATCATTTTACTTGCTTACTGCCTTCAATACATTTATGAACATGTGTTTCAAGTTAAGTTTTCGAAATCGGTTTTTATCGTACGAAAGAATTTTTCGAAACCGACGTAATTTTTACCGCTACACTAATTCACCCCCCCTCTTAGTGCCGACTCTTTTTCTAACAATTGGTATCAGAGCCTCATATTTCTCATTTGGTTTAACACCCAAGAGAAATGTCTCATTTTGGTTTTCAAGAGGGTCACTCTCTCATTCGTCCTCCCTTGTTCAATGGGATGGACTACACATATTGGAAAACTCGAATGAGAGTTTTCTTGCTTTCGTTAGATTTAAATTTATGAAATATTATCAAAAATGGATTTGAAATGTCTTCTCTTCCAATGAACCATTGGAATGATTTGGAGAAGAAGATTTTTTCCTTAAAATGCTTAGCTATGAACGCTCTATTTTGTGCTTCGGATAAAACTAAGTTTAATCGTGTTTCTATGTGCGAAATGACTTTCGATATTTGGCACACTCTTGAAATCACACACGAAGGTACTACTAGAGTTAAAGATTCTAAAGTTAAATCTTTTAATGTATGATTTTAAACTTTTTCGAATGAAGCCGAGTGAAACCGTTGTTGACATGTACACCTGTTTTACGGATGTCGTCAATGGTTTAAAAGCTCTTGGCAAATACTTTTCTAATTTTGAACTCGTTAACAAGATTTTACGATCGCTTTCTAAAAATTGGGATTCGAAAATAATGGCTATTCAAGAATCAAAAAATTTGAATACTTTTTTGATCAAAAAACTTATTGGGTCTCTAATAACCTATGAAATGATATGCAATACATATGAAGAACATGAGAACCACCTTTCAAAGAACATGAAGGATTTCAGACTAAGAACAATCGAAGACCACTCGAGCATAAGCTCAAGTGATGGTGAACTTGAACTCATCACTATAAAATTTAAAAAGTTCATAAAATAAAATTTAAAGAACAAAAAGAACGTAACTACTTACTATGACTATGAATGCAAGAAGAGGGAAGCACTTTGGGATGAATCGAGCTTCTCCGAAGATGAGGAGAAAAACAACAAAGGCTAGATGGCAAACTACGCCTTAACGGCTTTCTATAACGAGGTAAACAACTCAAACGAAACTTCCTTAATTTACTTTAAAATTACTTGATGTTCTTCATGAGTTATTTTTAATTTAGTTAAAAAAATTATATATATATATTTAATTACATGTTTAATGATGTAATGAAAATATAAAAATAAAATAGGATCATGCTTATAATGCTAGTAATTTTGAAAATGATAATAAAAATTACATATTTTATGAAAAGAAATAAAATGATTAGATTTAAATCTAATGATAATCCTATGTATGTTTTTCAAGAAGAAATAATTTGTATCTTGATGATTTTTCGATTTTGTTTGAAAATACATTATGTTCAATGAAACCATGCTTGATATCTTAATGAAAATGTAATAATGATTTGAAAGCATGCTTAACGAGTTTATATTTCGAACTTATGCATGATAGTTTTTGCGATCTTTTGAAAGTTCTTTTTCGGTTTTAAAAATGATACATGTCTTGATTTGGCATATATGAAAAACTTGAGCATACTTATATGAAATTAATCATATGAATTGAAACACTAAAAAGAGGAAAGCTTTCTCCTAGAAAAATTTCTCTACTTTATCAATTTTTCAAAAAGGGGAGATTAATGAATCTATCTATATATTTTTTTGTGAATATCTTGAAAATGATTTTAATTTGACGATTTGAATATGAATGAGTTTTATCTTGATTTTTTGTGATTTATAAATTAAGATTTCTTATGCTTAAGTCAAGATTTTATATGCATGAATTGAAATATTTTTCTCCTAAGTTTCTTTTATGATTTACTAAAGAGAATATCTTTTTCGAAATTCATAACTTAAAATTTATTTTGAATATCTTTTATTATTTGATCTCCTAAGATTTTTTTTTATTATTTAAGAGGAGGTTTTTCAAAAGAAATCATGCCTTTTAGTATTCACATGATCTTATCTTTCATGATATGATTTTTATGTAATTTCTTATATTCATCACCCAATTAATTTTTCTTGATGAGATGAAATGAATGTGATGAAATAAAAATATGCATGAAATACAAATGAGAAGTTATGATCATGCATGATAGGATGCAATGTAATTTGACATTTAGAAACCATCATAATTTAAAATGCTATGATTTGTTGTTAAATTGATGTATTATGAATGCTTGAGTATCTTGTATGATATAATGATTGATATATTATTAGTATCATGTATAAAATAAGGATAAAATGTAAGATTTTAAAATTATGTATGTTTTAATTTGAAACTATTATGATGCACAAACATATTGAAAAAGGATTGATACTTCAACTTTGTCATGATTTAAAAATTCATGTAAAGGAAAAAAGAATTACAACATTGTATTCTTCTCTTCCTTTTGACAATGACAAAAGGGGAGATAGCTAGCTTACTAACTAGCTTACATAAGTCAAGAAGATATAAAAACTGGCTTACTTGCTTACACATCTAACGAGAAGATGCAAACGTACTTCATGTAGCTTGCTTCATGTAAAACATTGTATCTTGCTAGCTTGTTATCTTGCATTATTCTTCAAAAACTTGGTAGTCTTCATACTTCAAAGAGAAGTAACACTTGTCAAATTACTAGCTTGTATATTGTAAAATAATATAAAATTTTGTTAGCTTGCACTTTGAAAAAGAAGCAAAAATGATACTTCTCAAAAGAGAAGAAAGAGCTTGCTATCTTGAAAATCACTAGCTTGCATATCTAAAACTTGCATATCTAAAATTTGATAGCTTGCATGTTCTAATATGATGTAGTACTTGCTAAATTTTTGCTAGCTTGCATGATGATACAAATAGAGATTATGTTTATTATGCAATGAGTTGAACTTATATTTCCAAACATTTGAAAGTTACACTTCTCCTTTTTGTTGATGACAAAGGGGGAGAAGTATGATAATGTTATGCATGATGACGTGTTGCAAATATTCATGATGAATATTTGCAAGGACTTGAATTCAGCTTAAATTCAAGGTTCTATCAATATGACATATTAATAGGGGGAGTTTGTTTATACTCTAGGAGTTTGTTTTAACTCCGTCATTAATTGGTTATCATCATAAAAAAGGAGGAGATTATTGAATCTTGTATTTTGAAGATGAAACTAATTGATAAGTATTTATGATTTAATCTATATTTTGAGTGATACAGGATGCTTCGATCAGGGAGAGAAAATTAAAATAGGAAAAATCATGTTGGGCCGGAGAAAGACATGTCAGAAGATTGGACGTCGGGCTGGAGGATCGGTCGATGTATCGATAAAAGGCTTCGGGCCATGAATTCGGGCATCGGGCCAAGAAGAGCGGATATTGCGTTAAGGATATTGGAGTTGCGAAGGTCAACTGGCCGATTGGGCAATAGGCCGCAAGAGAGGACGATGCGCCGAAGAACCTGGAGTCAAGAATGCGATTTCGTTAGGAGTTTGAGAGTTCGTTGGAAGACCGGACATTCGTTGGAAATTTTGCCGGAACCAACCAAGAAGTCCAAAAGCTTGGCAAAGAAGCTCATCAGAACTTGCCAAGAAGATCGTCATGAAATCCAAGAGCTTGCCGGGAGTCCGCTGGAACATTGCCGAGAGATCGTCGGAAGTTCGTGTTAGGATCGGAGCGGCACTAAGAGGGGGGGTGAATTAGTGCAGTGGTAAAGTACGATAAACTTTTTCCGATTTAAACACTTTCGGAAACTTCGTACGAAAAAAAAGTAACGTTTTCGTTTGAAACCGTTTCGATTGCGTTCTAACTTGAAGGGATAAGTAAGATGGAGATAAAGAAGTAGAGCATTAAAGTGCAAATGATTTGCAGTAATATAAATGACAATAAGTAAATGCAAACTAGAGATCACGCCGATTTACAGTGGTTCGGTCAAATGACCTACATCCACTTGCGAGGCCCCTTTTCGATGAGGCTCCCACCTTCCACTAGCAAATCTCTTGAAGGGGAAGGGTAAATACCCCTCTTACAACTTTTTACAAGCGGTTCACTCTCTTACAGATTTTCAGCAAGAAAGAAGGAGGTGAACACTAGCAAATTAAAAACAAGACTAGCAAAGACTTTTCTAAGACCTTTCTCTCAATCAATTATTTCTCAAAAAGTTGTTGTCTCAACTGAGATTTGAGGGGTATTTATAGGCCTCAAGAGGATTCAAATTTGGGCTCCAAAATTTGAATTCTCTTTGGGTTCCTGATGCTGGCGGTGCCACCGCCTGTCAGTGTCAAACACTGATAGTGGACTGGCGGTGCCACCGCCTAGCCGAGCGGTGCCACCGTCCAGCTCTCGGGTGCTGGGCAGTGCCACCGCCTGGCTCTCGGGTGCCAGGCGGTGCCACCGCCAGACCCTTCGGTTCACTGGTTGGGCTTCAAATTTAGCCCAAACCAAGTCTAATTTTGGGCCCAATTAGCCCCTAACCAGGATATAGGATTATCTCTTAATCCTAATCCTAATTACAAGTGAACTACATAACAAAACACATCCTAAGCAAGTTTTCAACCGCGAACATTGAGTCTTGTTCCGGCGAGCTTTCCGATGAACTTCTTCCGACGGACTCTCAGCAAGCTCCCGATCTTGTGATGACTTTAACGAGTAGCCGAGCCTTCTCGGTGATCTCCGTGAACCTCCGACAATCTCTTCGGCGAACTTCCGAAAATTCCGACAGGTTCCCGATTTCTTCTCGATTGGTTCCGGCAACATCTCCGACGATTCTTCGGACTCTTAAACGTCCATCAAACTTGACTCCGGTATTCTTGCTTTGTGTTTTCTGGTTATCGTAGTTAATCCTGCATACTTAACTCAATAATATGGATTAGATCAATTAACCCATCAATTGATTTTATCATCAAAATCCGAGATTCAACAATCTCCCCCTTTTTGATGATGACAATCAATTGATGATGGAGTTAAACATAACTCCCCCTTTCTATATGCTATATTATGAGAAGATGAAAATACTTGAATTTCATCCATTGAATTCAAGCATAAACCAATAAGTTCTAACCGTAGAACTTATCATTATTCTCATTAAGCAATAGTAAATACGAAACTTCGTTGAAAATCATAAGTCAAATGATATGGGATGAATTTTACTACGACAGGAGATAAAGATTTTCAACATGAATTTCATGATATAGATGTAAGGCATGCTTTCAATATGATCAATCAATCTTATGATATTCTCAAGGATTTTGCAAGGCATTTTGCAAGGCATATAAGACATTCATACAAGCTTTTGCAATTCATATAAGTCATGCTATCAAAATGGTACAAGTCATCACTTTTCTCCCCCTTTGTCATCAACAAAAAGGGAATGAGACTTGAAGCACATAATTTGTGATTATAACATTGATCATACAAAAATTTTATCATCCAAAATTAAGTATGCTAAAATATTTACGCAGAGTTCATCATAAAGGAAAATTCAACATTCATCCATTTTATCAAATCTCTTCTTTCTATAAATAACAAAAATTGTAGGTGTACAAGGAAGAGATTGTGAAAAAAAAAAAATTTCAAGTAGTAACTCCAATAAGTCAAGATCATAATTCGAATACAAACTCATTCAAATTCAAATTGTCAACTTGAAACTCATAATCAAGCCATCAAAATCAATTTCGAGATTCATAAAATATCATAAAATCATTAATCTTGATTAGATGAGAGCGGAGTTTGACTCAAGATAGGATAAGATAATTTAACATGTCATTTAGAATCGAAAGAGAAGGATTAGATTCACCGAGGAACGGAGAGAGGATGAAAAAACTTTACGAAAAATTCATTCAAACAAGTTTATTCTTAGGGACAATTTAACATACCTAATTCCCTTCTAATGAATTCAAATTGGTCTTCATTCAAAGCTTTTGTAAATATATCTGCTAATTGATGCTTTGTGTCAATGAATTCTAGAACAACATCATTGTTAAGGACATGATCGCGTATGAAATGATGCATAACGTCGATGTGCTTAGTTCTAGAGTGCTGAATTGGATTTTTAGTAAGACATATGGCACTAGTATTATCACATTTTATGGGAATGTTTTTAAAGTGAATTCCATAGTCTTCTAATGTATTTTTCATACAAACAACTTGTGCACAACATGCACTTGTAGCAATGTACTCGGCTTCCGCCGTAGATAGTGCAACTGAATTTTGTTTCTTGGAAGTCCAATAAACAAGTGCATGTCCTAAAAATTGGCATGTTCCGGATGTACTTTTTCTATCTCTCCTGCATCTGCCAAAATCAGCATCTACATAAGCTATTAAATCGAATTTTTCAGATTTTGGATACCATAGTCCTAGATTTGGAGTTCCTTTAAGATACCTAAATATTCTTTTAACACTTTTAAGATGAGATAATTTAGGATTTGATTGAAACCTAGCGCAAAGTCTTACACTAAACATAATATCCGATCTAGTTGCGGTGAGGTAGAGTAGACTACCTATCATTCCCCTATATATTTTTTGATCGAAATTTTCACTATTTTCATCCATATCTAACTTAGTCGCAGTACTCATAGGGGTGTTTATTGCTTTTGAATTATTCATGTTAAATCATTTTAACAATTCTAATGTATATTTAGATTGGTTAAGAAATATACCATCCCTAAGTTGTTTGATTTATAATCCTAAAAAGAAAGTTAATTCACCCATTAAACTCATTTCAAATTCATGACTCATACATTTGGCAAATGATTCACATAGTGATTCATCCGAAGAGCCAAAAATAATATCGTCAACATAAATTTACACAATAAGAAAATTATTTTCAAAATGTTTAATAAACAATGTAGTATCAACCTTGCCTTTGGTAAAATTATTTAAAATAAGAAAGGAACTAAGCCTTTCATACCAAGCTCTAGGAGCTTATTTCAAGCCATAGAAAGCCTTAGTCAATTTGAATACATGATTAGGAAGAAGAGAATTTTCAAATCCGGGAGGTTGTTCGACATATACTTCTTCGGAAATAAAACCTTTCAAGAAGGCACTTTTGACATCCATTTGAAATAGTTTAAAATTATTACTACTAGCATAGGCAAGGAGCATCCTTATGGCTTCTAATCGAGCCATGGGAGCGAAGGTTTCTTCGTAATCGATACCTTCTTCTTGGTTGAAACCTTTGGCCACTAATCTAGCCTTGTTTCTAACCACGATACCATTTTCGTCTTGCTTGTTTCTAAAGACCCATTTAGTACCAATGACTAAATGGTCACTAGGTCTAGGAACAAGCTTCCATACCTTATTTCTCTCAAATTGATTTAATTCCTCTTGCATTGCAATAACCCAAAAATCATCTTTTATGGCTTCGTCAATGCATTTAGGTTCGATTTGAGAAAGGAAGGCGGCGTTAGCACAAAAATTGTTGAAAGAGGAACGAGTTTGAACCCCTTTTGATGTATCTCCTATAATTAGCTCCTTTGGATGAGAATCTATATACTTCCATTCCTTGGGTAAGGAAGTTTCGGAAGAAGGTACATCCAAGTTGCTATTTTGAGGAGGGGGTTCATTTAAATTCAAATTATCAAAACCAAGATCATCATCAAATTTATTTTTCTTTAAATTAGAAATTTCATTAAAAACTACATGAATAGACTCTTCTATTACTAAGGTTCTTTTGTTAAAAACCCGAAAAGCCTTAGAAATGGAAGAGTAACCAAGAAAGATGCCTTCATCGAATTTAGCATCAAATTTTCCTAAGGCATCCCTTTCATTCAAAATAAAGCATTTACAACCGAAAACTTTAAAATAGGAAATATTTAGTTTTTTGCTATTCCATAATTCATAGGGAGTTTTTGATAGGGATGGTCTTATTAGGACCCTATTCATGATGTAGCAAGCCGTATTTACGGCTTCGGCCCAAAAATACTTGGGTAGACTATGTTCATTTAACATTGTTCTTGCCATTTCTTGTAGGTTTCTATTTTTTCTTTCAACTACTCTATTTTGTTGGGGATTCCTCGGAGTGGAGAAGTTGTGATTGTATCCATTAACTTCACAAAAATTTTGAAAGTCACGGTTTTGAAATTCGCCACCGTGATCACTCCGAATTGATAAAATCATGAAACCTTTTTCGTTTTGAGTGAGTTTACAAAATTTAGAGAAACACTTGAAGCAATCACTTTTGTGGGCTAAGAAATAGGTCCAAATGTATCTAGTATAGTCATCCACAATTACAAACGCATATTTGCTTCCTCCTAGACTTGTCGTGTCAATTGGTCCAAATAAGTCCAAATGAATTAATTGTAATGGTCTAGTGGTGCTAATTTGAGTTTTTGGTTTGAAACTAGTTTTTATTTGTTTACCTAGTTGACATGCATCGCATACTTTGTCCTTAATGAACTTTATATTTGGAATTCCTCGCACTAATTCTCTAGATGAGATCTTAGATATTAGTTTCATGCTTGCATGGCCTAGTCTTCTATGCCAAAGCCAAGCATCATCATTTAAAGCGGAGAAGCACATTTCATTACTTAGTTCATCAAGGTTGATGGTGTAGACATTATTTTGTTTTAATACAATCATAGTTATGTTATGGTTTGGTTTTTCAATAATGCACACATTTGATTCAAATCTAACGATATAACCTTTATCGCATAATTGACTAACACTCAAGAGATTATGTTTCAATCCATCAACTAGTAAGACATCATCAATAGAAAATTTTAATTTGTTACCTATGGTTCCCTTGCTAATGATTTTGCCTTGGTTGTTGTCTCCGAAGGTGACGTACCCTTCTTCTTTGCTAGTGAGCATAAAGAAATGAGATGGATCTCCAGTCATATGTCTTGAGTATCCACTATCTAGATACCATCTCTTGCTCCTAGCTTGTGATGGTGTATGTTTCTACAAGAAGGGATTATTTTTAGGTACCCATTTTCTTTTTGGTGCCTTAAAAACTTGTTCATCATATTGCATAGAATTGATCATGGTTCCTTTAGGAACCCAAATTAGTTTGTTCGGACTAATTTTTTTGAATGGACATTTATAAGTTTTATGTCCATATTTACAACAAAAGTTACAATTGCTTTGGTGCCGAACATGTAAGACGGGGCCTTTAATGAAAGTGGTTGGATTTTGGTGAGGACTTCTCACAAATCCGATTCCACTTCTTTTAGGAACGTGACCCTTATTTGTAAGGATCATGTTCAAAGATTTACTACCAACCTCGAATTTCTTCAAGGTATCCTTAAGTAGCAAGTTCTCATTTTGGAGAGATTCTAGATCATGACATTTTATACATGGAGCTAAACTATCATGATATTCAGTTTTTAATTTATCGATATCACAAGTTAGACTATCATGCTCTTTTTTAGCAATTTATTTTTTCTACTAATTGTCTTACATTCATCAAATAACTCATGGAAAGCATTTAATAATTCATGATAAGGTAAATCAGCATTAATTAAATCCGTTACCTCTTCTCCGATGGCCATTAGGGCATAATAAGCAACTTGCTCGGTGTTGGACTCCTCTTTTTCGGACGCGCTTGAATCATCCCACGTTGCCTTGAGCGCCTTCTTCTTTGATGTTCTCTTTTTGGCTTGAGGACAATCGTTCTTATAGTGTCCCGGTTTTTTACACTCATAGCAAATCACTTGGTCCTTCTTGTGTTCAAATTTATTTTTTATATTATTTTTAAATTTATTCTTTCTTAAATATTTTTTAAATTTTTTAGTCAAAAGTGCAATGTCATTGTCACTGTCCTCATCACTTGATGTTCCTTTCAAGTGGTCTTCTTGTGATGTGAGTGTCATATCCTTCCTGTTCTTTGGAAGGGGGTTCTCGAGCTCGTCATGAGCTTGACATGTCATTTCGTAGGTCATTAGAGACCCAATAAGTTCTTCAAGAGGGAATGTTTTAAGGTCTTTAGCCTCTTGAATTGCCGTAACTTTTGGATCCCAACTTTTAGGGAGGGATCTTAAGATTTTAGTTACTAGTTCAAAGTTAGTAAAATCTTTACCAAGAGCTTTGAGTCCATTGATGACATCCGTAAACTGGGTGTACATGTCTCCGATGGACTCACTTGGTTTCATTTGGAAAAGTTCGTAAGAGTGCACAAGGATGTTGATTTTGGACTCTTTCACTCGGCTAGTGCCTTCATGAGTGACCTCAAGAGTTATCCAAATATCAAAAGCCGAATCACAAATTGAAACACGATTAAATTCATTTTTGTCTAGTGCACAAAACAAAGCATTCATAGCCTTTGCGTTTAAAGCAAAAACCTTTTTCTTCGGTTCATTCCATTCGCTCATCGGAAGAGAAGATTTTTGAAATCCGTTTTCAACAATAGTCCAAAGCTCGAAATCCATGGAAATGAGGAAGATCCTCATACGAGTCTTCCAATAAGTATAATCCGACCCATTAAACAAGGGTGGACGTGTGATAGAATGACCCTCATGTATGCCGGAGTAAGCCATCTCTCTTGGGTATCAAACCAAATATGAGAGTGAGCCTGGCTCTAATACCAATTGTTAGGATCGGAGCGGCACTAAGAGGGGGGGTGAATTAGTACAGTGGTAAAGTACGATAAACATTTTCTGATTTAAACACTTTCGGAAACTTCATACGAAAAAAAAGCAACGTTTTTGTTTGAAACCGTTTCGATTGCGTTCTAACTTGAAGGGATAAGTAAGACAGAGATAAAGAAGTAGAGCATTAAAGTGCAAATGATTTGGAGTAATATAAATGACAATAAGTAAATGCAAACCAGAGATCACGCCGATTTTATAGTGGTTCGGTCAAATGACCTACATCCACTTGCGAGGCCCCTCTTCGATGAGGCTCCCACCTTCCACTAGCAAATCTCTTAAAGGGGAAGGGTAAATACCCCTCTTACAACTTTTTACAAGCGGTTCACTCTCTTATAGATTTTCAGCAAAAAAAGGAGGTGAACACTAGCAAATTGAAAACAAGACTAGCAAAGACATTTCTAAGACCTTTCTCTCAATCAATTGCTTCTCAAAAAGTTGTTGTCTCAGTTGAGATTTGAGGGGTATTTATAGGCCTCAAGAGGATTCAAATTTAGGCTCTAAAATTTCAATTCTCTTTGGGTTTCTGATGCTGGCGGTGCCACCGCCTGTTAGTGTCAGACACTGACAGTGGACTGGCGGTGCCACCGCCCAGCCGAGCGGTGCCACCGTCCAGCTCTCGGGTGCTGGGCGGTGCAACCGCCCAATCTGGCTGTGCCACCGCCAGACCCTTCGGTTCACTGGTTGGGCTTCAAATTTAGCCCAAACCAAGTCTAATTTTGGGCCCAGTTGGCTCCTAACCAGGATATAGGATTATCTCTTAATCTTAATCCTAATTACAAGTGAACTACATAACAAAACACATCCTAAGCAAGTTTTCAACCGCGAACATCGAGTCTTGTTCCGGCGAGCTTTCCGACGAACTTCTTCCGACGGACTTTCAGCAAGCCCCCGATCTTGTGATGACTTTAACGAGTAGCCGAGCCTTCTCAGTGATCTCCGTGAACCTCCGACGATCTCTTCGGTGAACTTCCGAAAATTCCGACAGGTTCCCGATTTCTTCTCGATTGGTTCTGGCAACATCTCCGACGATTCTTCAGACTCTTAAACGTCCATCAAACTTGACTCCGATATTCTTGCTTTGTGTTTTCTGGTTATCGTAGTTAATCCTGCACACTTAACTCAATAATATGGATTAGATCAATTAACCCACCAATTGATTTTATCATCAAAATCCGAGATTCAACAGTTCGCTAGAAGCTCGTCGGAAAAAACTAGACTTACAAACTTGTTTAGCTTAGGAAATATCTTAGAATTCGTAGTTAGCATATAATTAGGATTAGAATTGGGCTAACATAATTAGGAGCTAGTTGGCCCATGTAAAAACTGTGTTGGGCCTAATGAAAAGGCCCAAACAGTGCCCCAAGAGGTGACACCATCATGGCACAGTCTCTGAGACTATGTCAGGCGGTGGTACCACCAGTCTGGGTGGTGAAATCGCCCCTGGCAGGGTGCCAGGCAGTGGTACAATCAGTCTGGGCGGTGGTATCACCCAGTGACAGGGAGCCAGGTGGTGGTACCGCCAGACTAGGCGGTGGTACCGCCCGAACCCAGGAAACCCAGGATGAGATGTTTTTAGGTTCCAAGTTTGAATCAACTTGAGGCCTATAAATACCCCTCTCATCCCTAGTTAAGAGATACAAGCACAAAGAGTTTAAAAGTGAAGAAACGCTATTGCAATCACTTGAGAAATCCTCTCCTCTAGTCAAAGTTTAGAATTCTGTTTAGGAGGAGTGAGTGCTTGTAAAGGTTATTTTCTAAACCTATAAAAAGGAGAAGAGTGGTGTAAAAGGTGGTTGGTCTTCGCCTATTGAAGGAAGACCAATAGTGGATGCCGGTGGCGTCGACGGAAAAGGAATCGATGGAGTGGATGTAGGTCACAACGATCGAACCACTATAAAATTAGCGTGTTCTCTAGTTTGCATTTCTATTGTTGTCATTTACTTTACTGTAAATTATTTTACTTGCTTACTGCCTTCAATACATTTAAGAACACGTGTTTTAGGTTAAGTTTTCGAAATCGATTTTTATTGTACGAAAGAATTTTCTGAAACTGACATAATTTTTACCGCTGCACTAATTCACCCCTCTCTTAGTGCCGACTCTTTTCTTAACAAGTAAATGATCTTGATTCATAAAAAATCTCATATTATAATTCCAAGAATTCACAAGAAAAAAATCATGATTCATTTAAATAATTCTCATTTTTAGTAAATATCAAAAAGAATTCTTAGGATATTAGAATAGTAAAATATCTTGATTTATGCATAAAAAATCTCATGATATATATAGAAAATCTCTTGGTAAATAAAATACATCATAGAGAATTTCAAGAATATCGAGAAATCAAGATAAAAATCATGATTCATTTGAATAAGTATTCGCTTTAATAAATGACAACAAGAAACATATGATATCAAATGAGAGATTTTGATTCACAAAAAAAATTCTCAAGTTATATATGTCAAGGAATCAAGTCATAATTTGAATAAAAATTTATTCAAATTCAAAACATTGAATCATCAAAATCGCTTTCTTAATTCAAGAGATAACATAAAATGGATTCATGAATCACTCGTTGAAAAATCGAAGGCTTTAGAGATATTTTCAAGAAAAAATGCATTCTCTCTCTTTTATTTTAATTTAAGTGATTTGATTTCATACAAGTATGCGCAAGATTTTACCCCAAATCAAAACATAGAAATCATCAAGATCAATAAACCATAAATCACAAAAATCATTATTACTTTAAATTCTCATGCATAGTATAAAATCATCAAATATGATATCAAAACTTTTAACATTTTCATTATGTCTATCATTAAATCATCAAGCATGATTTCATTAAACATATAGCATTTTTAATCAAAATCAAAATAAAAAATAATATGGAAATCATCAAGAGACACATTATTGCTTCTTAAAAACATACATAGAATTAATCTTATTAGGTGTACAAGCATTAGATTTAAATCTAACATTTTATTCCTTTATCATAAAACATGCAATTGTCATGATCAATTTTTTAATTATATATATATATATATATATATATATATATATATATATATATATATATATATATATATATATATATAAAAACTAATTTAAAAACAACTCATGAAATGCATCAAGTAATTTCAAAATAAATTAAAAGGGTTTTGGTTGAGTCACTTACCTTGTTGTCGAAGGCCACCAAAGCATGGTTTGCAACTTCATCTTCGGATGCACTCATTTCATTCTCCACTATCGTCTTGAGTGTTTTCTTCTTCTTTTGTGCAAGCACCTTCTTCTTTAGTTGCGGATGTTGAATCTCGGATTTTGATGATGAAACTAATTGATTGTGTTTAGATGTTTAACTGTATTTTGAGTGATGCAGGTCTACTCGATCAGGATTAGACAGTTAACGCAGGAGGAATTGACGTTGCGCCGGAGGAGATCACGTTAGGATATTGGATGGCAGAAGGCTTCGGACGTCAGGCATCGAGCCAAGAGCGGAATTGCACCAAGGATATCGGGGTCACGGAGGTCAACCGCCGATTGGGAAACTAGCCACAAGAGAGGATGATGCGTCGAAGAATAGGACGAAGCGCCAACCAATGACGTGCCGGGCAACAAAATGTCAATTCGCTTTGTAATAATTGTCTAGATCGGAGTAGAGTTTTGGCTTGTGTATGCAGGATTAACTACGATAACGACGAAGACATAAAGTGAAACAAAGTGTCGGAGTCAAGCGCAAAGGATTTGTTGTGAGTTCGAGAGTTCGATGAAAGTCCGAAGGTTCGTCGGGAATGCTGCCGGAACTAGCCGAGAATGAATAGGGAGCTTGCCGAAGGGTTTTTCGGAAGCTCGCCGGAAGGTTCATTGGAAGTTCGTGGAGCTCACCGAGAAAGATCAGAGCTTGCCGAAGAAGCTCACTGGAACTCGCCAAGATCAAATCGTGAAGTCTAGGAGCTTGCCGAGAGTCCGTAGAATGGTTTCCAAGAGTTCGTCGGAAGACCGTCGGAAGTTCGCCGGAAGCTCGTCGGAAAAAGTCTTGACTTGCGGACTTTGTAATAGCTTAGAAAATATCTTTAAATTCGTAGTTAGCACGTTAATTAGGGTTAGGGTTATGTGTTAATCCTATAACTCAAGTAGGGGCCAATTGGGCCCAAGTTCGGACTGATTTGGGCCAAGTTTGGAGCCCAACCAGTGAGCTGAAATAGTGTAGGCGGTGGCATCGCCTAGAACCCGAGAACCAAGCGGTGGCACTGCTGGACTGAACGGTGGCACCGCCCAACACCCGAAAGGTCCGGCGGTGGCACCGCCGGACTGCGCGGTGGCACCGCCAGTACACTGTCAGTGTCAAACACTGACAGGTGGTGGCACCGCCACTAACAGGCAGTGGCACCGCCAGCATCGGGAACCAAAGAGAATTCAAATTTTGGAGCCCAAATTTGAATCCTCTTGAGGCCTATAAATACCCCTCAATTCTCAGCTGAGAGAATAACTTTTTGAGAAGCAATAGATTGAGAAAAAGGTCTTAGAAAAGTCTTAGCAAGTTTTGTTTTCAATTTGTTAGAGTGTTCACCTCCTTCTTTCTTGTTGAAAATTTGTAAGAGTGTGAACCGCTTGTAAAAGGTTGTAAGAGGGGTATTTGTCCTTCCCCTTCAAGAGATTTGCTAGTGGAAGGTGGGAGCCTCATCGAAGAGGGCCTCGCAAGTGGATGTAGGTCATTTGACCGAACCACTTTAAAATTGGCGTGATCTCTGGTTTGCATTTTCTTATTGCTATTTACATTACTGCATACCTTCTTACGTGCTTTATTTCCTCATTACCTTTGCTGCACACCTTTATGAACACATGTTCAAGTTAAGCTTTTCAAGTTCGATTTTTATCGTATGAAAGATTTGTCGAAACCAACGTTTTAATCCGCTCCACTAATTCACCCCCCCCCCCCCCCTCTTAGTGCCGCTCCGATCCTAACAGCGGACATTCACTTTTGAAGTGCCCTGGCCGATTATATTCATAGCAAGTTGTTTTGTCCCTTTTAAGTTCATTTTTATTCTTTAATTCTTGTTTTATAAACTTTTTAAATTTTATTGTTATGAGTTCAAGATCATCATCATCACCACTTGAGTTTTCTCTCAAGTAGTCTTCTTTTGTTCTAAGTGCTAAATCCATCCTGTTCTTTAGAAGAATGTTCTCATGATTATCAAGTTCATCATGTGCTTTGCATACTATTTCATAGGTCATCAAGGACCCAATAAGTTCATCAATCAGAAAAGAGTCATTTCTCTTAGGTGTTAAACCAAACGAGAAAAAATGTGACTCTGATACCAATAGTTAGGATCGAGTCGGCACTAAGACGGAGGGGGGGGGGGTGGCGGCGGGGGTGGGTGAAATAGTGCAGGGATAAAAAGTACATCGAATCGAAAATCTCGTTCGATAAAATCGTTTCAGAAAGATGTTAAACTTGAAAGTATACAGAAGCATAGTGAAAGTAAAGCAGTTTGCAATGAAAGTAAAGAGCAAAATAGAAATTCAAACTGGGTTTTTATAGTGGTTTGATCATCATAATCTACATCCACTCCCGATTCCTCTTCACTCAAGGCTACTGGCTTCTACTACTATTCTTCTTTCAATGGACGAAGTGTTGAATCTCGGATTTTGATAATGAAGTCAATTGTCATTTGTTATCTAATCTATATGTTGAGATAAGTGTGCAGGATTAACTACGATGAAAGTAAGATATGCAGCAGGAGTTGCACCGGAGTCAAGACAATGATCACGTTGGGAGTTCGAGAGTTCGACGGAAGTTCGGACAGTTGTCGGAGGTTCTGCGGGAACAAATCCGAGAAGTCCATGAGCTTGCCAAAGAAGCTCGTCGGAACTCACCAAGTGGATCGTCACAAGTCCAGGAGTTTGCCGGAAGTCCGCAGGAGCATCACCGAGGGTTCATCGGATGATCGACGGAAGTTCGCCGGAAGCTCGCCGGAAGAAGCGATTGACGCACCGGAGCAAGTTGCAGTAAATGTCTTAGGAAATATCATAGTTAGCACAATGATTAAGTTGGAAATAGGAGGTGATCCCATTAACTTAATCTTGGGGCAATTGGGCCCCTGAAAAACCCAAATTGGGCCGAATGGATCAACCCATTCGGACCCCGATTTCTACCAAGCGGTTGAACCGCCCAAGCCAGGAGGTGGCACCGCCTGGGCTCAGTCTCCGAGCGAGACTGGGCGGTGCAACCGCCCCAGCCAAGAGGTGGCACCGCTTGGGCTTAGTCTGCTAGTCATAAGTGCCCAGCAAGCCAATCACGTGAGTGATGGCACGTGTGACTTGATACAGAATCTTTTTGCTTATTATATTTTGGCATATATCACTTTATAACTATTGCATAAATGCATATATATTGTGATGTCCTTGGATTTGTGCAATGGGAATCGGATCGTGATGAGATCACGATAATGAGATCGATTCACCTTTAAACACATATCCTAAATAATCCCGGTCATAGGTTACTCGAGAGGGACATCGTGATAACCGGATAGACTAGTGTGCTGTATACCCGTCCATATGATGGATGCAGCTGGTCTCATAGCTGCTCGTGTAGGGACACTAGGGATACAGTATAGGTGCTCATTGGAGAATGAGTTCACTGATTGATCCGCTTACGGAATGCTGGATGGTTGATGATGCCTTATTGTCAGACAACGATTCCGTAGTCCTAGTGGTGTATCTGGTTCTTAGACTTGAGACACCAAGGATGTCCTGTATGAGTGCTCCACTCTTTGATACCAGACTTATAGGTTTGGCTGTTCCCAGATCTAGTACAGCTGGTCATTGGGAGTGGTAGTCGACCTTACGAGGGCTATTGAGTGTCGATAGAGGATCATCCACTCTCGGTATCATGAGAGGAATATCCCATGTGTTCTTGCTCAGACAAATCCCTGGCCAGGGTCATTCGGGTTGAGAGAGAAAGAGTTCTCCGGGAGAATCCGATTAGAGCGAGACTCGAGTAGAAACCGTATGGGTCTGACAGCACCATGCTCGATATATAGTCTCTGGGATATTAGATGGATGAGGGACTATAGGTACATGGTAACTGAGGACAGACAGGTCCAATGGATTGGATTCCCCTGTATCGTCTGGGGACTACGGCGTAGTGGCCTAGTACTTCCGTAGTCGATGAGTCGAGTGAATTATTACAGAGATAATAATTCACTGAGTTAGAAGGAGTTCTGACAGGTATGACTCACGGCCAGCTCGATATTGGGCCTAGAGGGTCACACACATATGGTAGGCATTGCGATGAGTAGAGGTTCGGATATGAGATATCCGACGGAGCCCTTGTCTTATTGGATGCAGATCCAATACCCACTAGGGAAAGGACCCATTAGGGTTTTGACACGGGATCTCTATAAATAGGAGGGATTCACAGCCTCATAGGC
Source organism: Musa acuminata AAA Group (assembly GCF_036884655.1). Classification (NCBI taxonomy): domain Eukaryota; kingdom Viridiplantae; phylum Streptophyta; class Magnoliopsida; order Zingiberales; family Musaceae; genus Musa; species Musa acuminata. The sequence continues at coordinate 15,439,632 of NC_088357.1, read as the reverse complement.
TAGAGTCTTTGCTTGCCCTTCCTATTCTCCTCTCCCTCTCCACCTCAGAGTAGGCCTAGAGTTTTGAGGAGCGTCGTCGCAACCCTGCTGTGTGGATCACCGCTAGAGAGGAGGACGCTTGACCTCCTTCACCCTCTCCTAAGGATCTGCAAGGAAACAGGGATATACGATCTCCCTAGGTAACATAATCTCTATACGCAGTTTTGTGTTTTTGCGGATTTTGCGCACCAATCTTCGCACGACGATGAACATCTTTTTGGGAATCGGGGATTTTTGTTTTCTTGTTCTTCCGCTGCGCATATGATGTCGCCCCCCCCCTATGATTTCCCAACAGTGGTATCAGAGCCAGGTTGTTCGTGCGAATGATTGGTTTTTGAACTGCGTGTGTTGTGTTTAGGAAGAATATTGACGTCAAAATCGTTGACGCAAAAGCAAGGAAGGGCAGCAACAGTTGCTGCCCTCGATCTGCATGCCTGCAGCCAGCCGCAGCCGCAGCCAGGCAGCACAGCGCCGGCGCATGCGCAAGCGCTGTGCTTGCAGCAGCCGGTCGGCGGTCTGCTTGCAGCAGGCTTGCGGCCGGCGGGGCTGGCAGCCCGCTCGGTAGAAGCGCCTGCGGCCACTGAGCCCGCGGGCAGAGGCGCCGCGGGGCAGCAGCGCGGGCTGAGGCACCGCAGGGCAGCGGCGCCTGTGGCCGCTGCTCCCACGGGCAAAAACCCCGCAGGGGCGGCCGCCAGCGAGACAGCACCACCTGCGGGCGCTGACTCGCGGGCAGAACCGCCCGCGAAGGCGGCGGCGCCCGCAGGGGCGCCCACCTGCAGCGGCAGCGACCCCAGCGGGCGTGCCACCTGCAGGCGAGGGCAGTGCCCTCGCCCTCGCTGCACAAGCCGCCGCCAGCAGGGTGGCGGCGGCGGCGGCGCAACAGCGAAAAAGGGGAAAGGGTATTAGGGTTTTCTGCGCAAAAGACAGTTTTGCCCCTCGTAATTTGAGAAATTCCAGTTTCTGTCTTTTGTCCAAATTACGAAAATACCCTTAGGAATTGAGAAATTCCTATATATCCCTGATTTCAGAAAATATTAATTAATTAAAAGGTTTAGTTGATTATTATTTTTATTATTATCTAGTAGTCCTACATGATGATGATTATTTATACATGTGATGTATGATGAGTGGACGGATGATCATGGACCGTGTGATGTGTGTACTTGTGATTATTATTATTGAGGTCTGCGAACCTCCATTATATTTCTCGTTTATTGTCGGGCCTGCGTGCCTATGATTAAGTTGTAATCACATGAGGAGGCGCAGCGGGAGCGTGGAAGCCATAGCGGGACCCACGAGACGGACGATCGTGATGCATGAAGATGCATCAAGATGTCGACGGAACCAACGAGGACGAGATGGATGATCACAAGGCATGGAGATGCACCGTTGCACACATAGATCTTGATGTGAGTGATTAGGCCTACTGGCTCGGGCCTAATCATATTAGGTTGTGGTCCATGATCATCTGGTGTGATTGCTTATACACATACTAGATATGTATATATATTTGCATGCGATGTAGATATATATTAAATATGTATATATATGACATGTCATATTAGGAGACCAAATCATAGAAACATCTCTCGATAATATTAAGTCGGTAAACGTGAGGCAATTAGATTGACCCACGTGGCCTTCCATCGTTATGAGTAGGAACCGATTCTCGGTGTAGGTTGAGTTGGTCGAGTCCCTCGAGACTCACCTATATCGCGATTCGCTATCTTGCTTACGACATAGAGATGTCACCGGTGACCTGAGGGCATGATATGCTTGGTCGAGTCCCTCGAGGGTATATCATCAAATCAGACTCATCTTGTAACGAAGGTGTTGACTTAACCGAGCATCATGGTTGGTCGAGTCCCTCGAGGCCATGGTGATTCGGAGGCCGAACAGGACGGGAATCACAAGGAGTTGTGATCGGCAAGAGTTGTCTACCTTTTAGGCTTAGTGTGATTGGTCGAGTCCCTCGAGGTTACACTAAGACGCTGATTGGATCCTGATCCCCACTAGAAGTCTGCCGGAGACTTCCGTTTCACGTGCTGAGGGTGTCGCGTGACTCGTTAGTAAAATAGTGGGAGCATATTAAGATAGAAGTCCATATCTTGATAGTTTATTTCTTGCAAAATCTGCATGTTATTCATTTTTGCTACATCTTTATTTTCAGAAAATGTCGCTTTCAAATCCCTTACGTGGCATACTTGATGTCAACCGCCTCACTGGTCCAAATTATACGGATTGGCTCCGTAACTTGAGAATTGTTCTCACAGCGGAGAAAATCGTGTACGTCCTTGATACAGTGATGCCTACGCCCGAAGAAGGGGCAAGCGAGGATGAGATCGCTCGCTACGTGAAGTACATTGATGACTCCACTCTTGCTCAGTGCTATATGTTGGGCTCTATGACTCCAGAGTTACAGAGACAACATGAAAAGATGGATGCCAGATCCATTCTCCTACATGTCCGTAAATTGTTTGAGGAACAGGGAAGGACTCAACGATATGAGATATCCAAGAGCCTTTTCCGCGCTAGGATGACTGAGGGGACACCGGTTCAGAACCATGTCCTAAAGATGATTGAGTGGATAGAGAAACTCACAGGTCTAGGAATGGTCCTAGAGGATAACTTGTGTGTGGACATTGTGCTTCAGTCCCTACCAGATTCCTTTTCACAGTTCATAATGAACTTTAATATGAACAAGCTTGAGTTGACTCTCCCAGAGCTCCTCAATATGTTGAGGGAGGCAGAGAGTACTATTAAGAAAGAGAAGCCAGTTCTCTACACTGGTGAGACCAGAAAGAAAAGGAAAGCAGAAAGGTCCCTTAAGAAGGGAAAGGGCAAGGGCAAACAAGGTAAAGCAAAGGTTGCTAAGAAAGACCCAACAAAGGACAAAGGCCAGTGCTTCCACTGTGGTAAAGATGGGCACTGGAAGAGAAACTGCAAAGAGTACCTTGCAGAAAGGGCGAAACAAAAGCTTGATGAAGCTTCAGGTACATTCATGATCAGTCTCCATTTGTCAGACTCTTATGATAACACATGGGTATTAGATACCGGTAGTGCTTATCATATATGTAATTCGTTGCAGGTTCTGGCAAGGCCTAGGAGACTAGAGAGAGGCGAGATGGACCTCAAGATGGGTAATGGAGCAAAAGTTGCTGTATTAGCTGTTGGCGAGGTCGCCCTACATCTGCCTAGTGGAGCTTTTATTGCATTAGATGCATGTTATTTTGTTCCTTCTATTATCAAAAACATTATCTCCATTTCATGTTTAACAGTTAGTGGATATAAATTTGTTTTTGAGAACAATGGTTGTTCGATATTATTAGATGATAAGATCATCACGAAAGGAACATTGCATAATGGTTTATTTATGTTAGACACCACTCCACATATCATGAATATAAATGTGTCCAAAAGGAAACGAGATGAGTTGAACAGTGCATACCTGTGGCATTGTAGGCTAGGTCACATCCATGAAAGAAGGATTCAAAAGTTGCTAAATGATGGATATCTAGATCCATTCGACTATGTGTCATATGCAACTTGTGAGCCTTGCATTCGTGGAAAACTGACCAACTCTCCATTTAGTGGAACTGGAGAGAGAGCCACTGAGTTGTTGGAACTCATACATAGTGATGTATGTGGACCCATGTCAACTCATGCCATTGGAGGTTACTCCTACTTCATTACATTTACTGATGATTTCTCAAGGGATATGTGTACTTAATGAAGTACAAGTCCGAGGCCTTTGAGAAATTCAGAGAGTATAAGAATGAGGTGGAGAACCAGACTGGAAAGAGTATCAAAACTCTTCGATCAGATCGAGGAGGTGAGTACTTAAGTACAGAGTTTACTCACTTCCTCAAGGACCATGGGATATTATCCCAATGGACACCTCCTTATACACCTCAGCTCAATGGTGTCTCTGAAAGGAGAAATCGTACATTATTAGATATGGTACGGTCCATGATGAGTTTCGCTGACCTACCCATCTCATTCTGGGGATATGCCCTAGAAACCGCAGCTTACCTTCTGAACAGAGTTCCAACTAAGTCGGTGGTGTCTACACCATATGAGATATGAAAGGGAAGAAGCCTGATCTTAAAGTAGTTAAGATTTGGGGCTGCTCTGCCCATGTTAAAAGACACAACCCCGATAAGTTAGAATCAAGGACAGGGCGATGTAAATTTGTGGGATACCCCAAGGAAACTTGTGGGTATTACTTCTATCATCTCGAGGACCAAAAGGTCTTTGTAGCTAAGAGAGCAGTGTTCCTTGAGAAGGAACACATTCTTGACGGAGACAGTGGGAGAATGATAGAATTGAGCGAGGTTGGAGAACCAAGCTCAAGCACCACTCTACAGCCCGAGTCTGTTCAGGTATCTAATACACAAGTTTCAACTTTACACAGGTCTGATAGAGTATCCCATCCTCCTGAGAGATATGTGGGACATATTAGAGCAGAGGATGTAGAGGATATTGATCCTCAGACCTACGAGGAGGCTATTATGAGTATAGACTCCGGGAAGTGGAAAGAAGCCATGAATTCTGAGATGGATTCTATGTACTCCAATAAGGTTTGGAACCTAGTTGATGCACCCGAAGGTATTGTACCCATCGGTTGCAAGTGGATCTTTAAGAAAAAGATCGGAGTAGATGGAAAGGTAGAGACCTATAAAGCAAGGCTAGTGGCTAAGGGGTATCGTCAAAGGCAAGGTGTTGACTACGACGAAACTTTCTCACCCGTAGCAATGCTAAAATCCATCAGAATTCTATTGGCTATTGCAGCACACTATGATTATGAGATCTGGCAGATGGATGTGAAAACCGCATTCCTCAACGGGAACCTGGAGGAGGAGGTGTATATGATGCAACCTGAGGGATTCGTGTCTAAGAACTGCCCAGATAAGGTGTGTAGGTTGCTTAGATCCATTTATGGACTAAAGCAAGCTTCCCGAAGTTGGAACATAAGATTTGATGAGGCAATCAGATCTTATGACTTCGTTAAGAACGAAGATGAGCCTTGTGTATACAGAAAGGTAAGTGGGAGCACTATTAGCTTTTTGGTGTTATATGTGGATGACATCCTCATCATTGGGAATGACATAGGAATGCTATCCACTGTAAAGACTTGGTTATCTAGACACTTCTCCATTAAGGACTTAGGGGAAGCATCCTATATCTTGGGGATTAGAATCTATAGAGATAGATCCAAAAGGATGCTTGGCTTGTCCCAGTCCAGGTACATAGAAACTATTGTCAAAAGGTTTGGCATGGAAAATTCCAAAAGAGGTCTCATACCGATGAGACATGGGATATCGCTTTCTACGAGTATGTCCCCAAAGACTCCAGAAGAAAGGGCGAACATGGATATGATACCTTATGCCTCAGCAATAGGGTCTATCATGTATGCCATGCTATGTACTAGGCCTGATATAGCGCATGCTTTGAGTGTCACGAGCAGGTATCAGGCGGATCCAGGCTTGGAGCACTGGAAAGCAGTAAAGTGTATCCTTAAGTACTTGAGAAGGACTAAGGATCTTTTACTAGTATATGGAGGTAATAGCCTTAAGGTTGAAGGCTACACTGACTCAAGTTTTCAGTCTGATGTCGATGATAGCAAGTCGAATTCAGGGTATGTGTACACCTTGAATGGAGGAGCAGTGTGCTGGAAGAGTTCCAAGCAAGATACCACTGCTGACTCGACCACAGAGGCGGAGTACATTGCTGCATCAGATGCAGCAAAGGAGGGAGTCTGGTTGAAGAAGTTCATCACAGATTTGGGAGTCGTGCCGGATAGTGAGGAGCCGATTTCCCTATATTGCGACAACAACGGGGCAATTGCTCAAGCGAAGGAACCTAGGTCTCATCAGAAATCTAAGCATGTTCTGAGGAGGTTCCACCTTATCAGAGAGATCGTGACCCGAGGAGATGTAGCAGTGGAAAGAGTTCCATCCGAAGATAACATTGCAGATCCACTAACAAAGCCATTGTCTCAGATTGTCTTTGAGCGTCACAGGGGTCTGATGGGGATCAGACACATAGGTGATTGGCTTTAGGTCAAGTGGGAGATTGCTAGTCATAAGTGCCCAGCAAGCCAATCACGTGAGTGATGGCACGTGTGACTTGATACAGAATCTTTTTGCTTATTATATTTTGGCATATATCACTTTATAACTATTGCATAAATGCATATATATTGTGATGTCCTTGGATTTGTGCAATGGGAATCGGATCGTGATGAGATCACGATAATGAGATCGATTCACCTTTAAACACATATCCTAAATAATCCCGGTCATAGGTTACTCGAGAGGGACATCGTGATAACCGGATAGACTGGTGTGCTGTATACCCGTCCATATGATGGATGCAGCTGGTCTCATAGCTGCTCGTGTAGGGACACTAGGGATACAGTACAGGTGCTCATTGGAGAATGAGTTCACTGATTGATCCGCTTACGGAATGCTGGATGGTTGATGATGCCTTATTGTCAGACAACGATTCCGTAGTCCTAGTGGTGTATCTGGTTCTTAGACTTGAGACACCAAGGATGTCCTGTATGAGTGCTCCACTCTTTGATACCAGACTTATAGGTTTGGCTGTTCCCAGATCTAGTACAGCTGGTCATTGGGAGTGGTAGTCGACCTTACGAGGGCTATTGAGTGTCGATAGAGGATCATCCACTCTCGGTATCATGAGAGGAATATCCCATGTGTTCTTGCTCAGACAAATCCCTGGCCAGGGTCATTTGGGTTGAGAGAGAAAGAGTTCTCCGGGAGAATCCGATTAGAGCGAGACTCGAGTAGAAACCGTATGGGTCTGACAGCACCATGCTCGATATACGGTCTCTGGGATATTAGATGGATGAGGGACTATAGGTACATGGTAACTGAGGACAGACAGGTCCAATGGATTGGATTCCCCTGTATCGTCTGGGGACTACGGCGTAGTGGCCTAATACTTCCGTAGTCGATGAGTCGAGTGAATTATTACAGAGATAATAATTCACTGAGTTAGAAGGAGTTCTGACAGGTATGACTCACGGCCAGCTCGATATTGGGCCTAGAGGGTCACACACATATGGTAGGCATTGCGATGAGTAGAGGTTCGGATATGAGATATCCGACGAAGCCCTTGTCTTATTCGATGCAGATCCAATACCCACTAGGGAAAGGACCCATTAGGGTTTTGACACGGGATCTCTATAAATAGGAGGGATTCACAGCCTCATAGGCTAGAGTCTTTGCTTGCCCTTCCTATTCTCCTCTCCCTCTCCACCTCAGAGTAGGCCTGGAGTTTTGAGGAGCGTCGTCGCAACCCTGCTGTGTGGATCACCGCTAGAGAGGAGGACGCTTGACCTCCTTCACCCTCTCCTAAGGATCTGCAAGGAAACAGGGATATACGATCTCCCTAGGTAACACAATCTCTATACGCAGTTTTGTGTTTTTGCGGATTTTGCGCACCAATCTTCGCACGACGATGAACATCTTTTTGGGAATCGGGGATTTTTGTTTTCTTGTTCTTCCGCTGCGCATATGATGTCGCCCCCCCCCTATGATTTCCCAACACAGTCTCCGAGCGAGATTGGGCGGTGCAACCTCCCCTGACAAGAGGTGGCATTGCTTGAGCTCGGTCTTCGAGCTCTAGCAAGAGGTGCAACCGCCTCAGTCAGGCGGTGGCACCGCCTGAGCTCGGTATTCGAGCTCTGGCAAGAGGTGCAACCGCCCCTGATAGGAGGTGGCACCGCCTAGAGGCTCAGTCTTCGAGCTCTGCCAAGCGGTGCAACCGCTCCAGTCAGGAGGTGCAACCGCTAGATCCCGGAATTTCGGGAATTGACAGTTTTGAGCTCCAAATTCAAACTGGGTTGGGGCCTATAAATACCCCACCCATTCAGCACTGAAAGGCAAAAAACATATACCGAAATCCTGATCTTCTTCTGTGATTTTTAGAGCTTAAAATTGTTGTAAAGGCCAAAAGTTCTTCTCCCTCTTTTCTTCCAAGTTCTGAGCTTTAAAGAGAGGAGAGAAAATTCTGTAAGGGTTGTCTCCTAAGCCCGTCAAAAGGAGTGAAACTATAAAAGGGTGGTTGGCCTTCGCCTATTGAAGGAAGGCCTCTAGTTGACGTCGGTGACCTCATCGGTGGAGGAAGCCAAAAGTGGAGTAGGTCAAGATTGACCGAACCACTCTAAATCTTGGTTTGCATTTACTTTGAGCATATTATCTTTACTACAAATCTCCTCTAAAGCTTACTGCTTTCTGCACATATACGATCGGGTTTCAAGCTTTGCACTTTCCGAATCGGCGTTTAGACGTAGATCAGTTTCATCGTACGATCATCATATTTCTGTTTGCATTTACGTTTTGATTTCTATCATAACTGCAAACTACCTTTGTATCCTTGCCTAAACTGCATCTCGCTTAATCAAGTGATTTACGAATCAACATTTAGACGTAAATTAGTTTTTTCGTATGAATATCTTATTTTAGTTTGCGCCTACTATCTGATTAGAATCATAATTGCAAACTGCATTTATATCTTTGCTGCATCTCGCTTAAACAAAAGTTAAAGTGATTTACGAATCGGCTTTCTTACCAAAATCACTTTTAACAAACGAACGCAGTTTTTATTTTTCATACAAGGTTCTCCGCTGCACTAATTCACCCCCCCCTCTTAGTGCTCTTGATCCTAACAATTGGTATCAAAGCGGGGTTAACTCTCAAACGGATTAAAACCCAAGAGAGATGGCATATGCCGGAAACCAAGAGGGCCATTCTATTACACATCCACCCATGTTCAATGGGACGGACTACACCTATTGGAAGACCCGAATGAGGATCTTTCTTATTTCTATAGATTTTGAACTTTGGAATCTTGTCGAAAATGGATTTTCGAAGTCTTCTCTTCCAATGATCGATTGGAATGAATTGGAGAAGAAGGCTTTCGCTCTTAATGCAAAGGCTATGAATACCTTATTTTGTACGCTTGATAAAAACGAGTTCAACCGTGTTTCGGTTTGTGAAACCGCATTTGATATTTGGCACACACTCGAAGTGACTCACGAAGGCACAAGTAGAGTGAAAGAGTCAAAAATCAATCTTTTGTTACATTCTTTCGAACTTTTCCGGATGAAACTGAGTGAGACTATTGGCGACATGTTTACCCGTTTCACGGATGTCGTCAACGGTCTAAAAGGACTCGGAAAAAGTTTTTCGGATTTTGAGCTCGTAAATAAGATTCTAAGATCCCTTCCTAAGAGTTGGGATCCTAAAATCACTGCTATTCAAAAGGCGAAAGATCTAAACAACTTCCCTCTTGAAGAACTAATCGGGTCATTAATGACCTACGAGATGACTTGCAAAGCTCATGAAGAGCAAGAAGACATCCTTCCAAAGAACAGGAAGGATATGACACTTAGAACTTCAGAAGACCACTTGAGAGAAAACTCAAGTGATGAGGACTGTGACGATGACTTGGCACTTCTAACAAGAAAATTTATAAAATTCATTAAAAGAAACAAGTTTAAGAATGACACAAAAAATAAACTTGAACCCAAGAAGGACCAAGTTATTTGCTATGAGTGCAAAAAGCTGGGACACTACAAGAGTGATTGTCCCTAAGTCAAAAAGAGAACATCAAGGAAGAAGGCGCTCAAAGCAACATGGGATGACTCGAGCGCGTCCGAAGAAGAGGAGTCCAACACCGAGCAAGTTGCTCATTACGCCTTAATGGCCATCGGAGAGGAGGTAACGAATTTAATAGATGCAGATTTATCATTTGATGAATTATTAAATGCCTTCCATGACTTATTTGATGAATGCAAGATTATTAGTAGAAAATACAAATTGCTAAAAAAGGAGTATGATAGTCTTACTTGTAATTTCGATAAGTTAAAGACTGAATATCATGATAGTTTAGGTTCATGCATAAAATGTCATGATCTAGAAACTCTCCAAAAGGAAAACTTGCTACTTAAGGACACCTTGAAGAAATTCGAGGTTAGTAGCAAGTCCTTGAACATGATCCTTGCAAATAAGGGTCACGTTCCCAAAAGAAGTGGAATCTGATTTGTGAGAAGTCCTCACCAAAATCCAACCACCTTCATAAAAGGCCCCATCTTACATGTTTGACACCAAAGAAAATGCAACTTTTGTTGCAAACTTGGACACAAAACGTATTATTGTCCATTCAAGAAAATTAATCCAAACAAATTAATTTGGGTTCCTAAATGAACCATGATAAATTCTATGCAACATAATAAACAATGTAAATCTATTTTTGAGGCACCCAAAAGCAAATGGGTACCTAAAAATCATCCTTTCTTGTAGAAACCTATACCATCGTAAGCTAGGAGCAAGAGATGGTACCTTGATAGTGGATGCTCAAGGCATATGACCGGAGATCCATCTCAATTCTCTAAGCTCACTAGCATAGACGAAGGCTATGTCACCTTCGGAGACAATAACAAGGGTAAAATCATTGGCAAAGGAACCATAGGTAACAAATCCAACTTCTTTATCGAAGATGTTTTGTTAGTTGATGGTTTAAAACATAACCTCTTGAGCATTAGTCAATTATGTGATAAAGGATATATTGTCAGATTCAAATCTAATGCTTGCATCATTGAAAAACCATATAAAAACACGTCTATGATTGCATTAAAACAAAATAACGTATACACTATTGACATCAATGATTTGTGTAATGAAATGTGTTTTTCGGTTTTGAATGAAGATGCTTGGCCATAGCATAGAAGATTAGGCCATGCTAGCATGAAACTAATCACTCAAATATCATCTAAAGAACTTGTAAGAGGAATTCCTCATATCAAGTTCATCAAAGATAATGTATGTGATGCTTGCCAATTAGGTAAACAAATTAAGGGCAGTTTTAAATCTAAGAATCAAATAAGCACCTCTAGGCCCTTACAATTGATCCATATGGACTTGTTCGGACCAATCTCTACATCAAGCCTAGGAGGTAGCAAATACGCCTTCGTCATTGTGGATGACTAGTGCAGATACACATGGACTTACTTCTTAAAACAGAAAAATGAATGCTTTACCAAGTTTTGTAAACTTGTTCAGAATGAGAAGGGTTCTATGATTTCGTCAATTAGAAGTGATCACGGTGGTGAATTTCAAAACCATGATTTTCAAGAATTTTGTGAACTCAATGATACAACCATAATTTCTCTACTCCTAGAAATCCTCAACAAAATGGCGTAGTAGAAAGAAAAAATCAAAATTTACAAGAAATTGCAAGAACCATGTTGAATGAACATAGCCTACCCAAATATTTTTGGGCCGAAGCCGTAAATACTGCATGCTATATTTTGAATAGAGTTCTAGTAAGACCCTTACTCACCAAAACTCCCTATGAGTTATGGAACAACAAAAAACCCAATGTTTCATATTTTAAAGTCTTTGGGTGTAAGTATTTTATCTTGAATGAAAAAGATAACTTAGGAAAATTTGATGCTAAATCCGATGAAGGAATCTTTCTTGGTTATTCTTCGGTTTCTAAAGCTTTTCGTATCTTCAATAAAAGAACTTTAATTATTGAAGAATCCATTCATGTTATCTTTAATGAGATTTCCGAAATTAGGAAAAACGATTTTGATGATGATGTTAATTTTGATTCCTTGAATTTAAATGAAACCCCGTCTCCAACTAGCAACTTGAATGCATCCACTTCCGAAACATCCTTACCCAAGGATTAGATGTATGTAGATGCTCATCCTAAGGAGCTAATCTTAGGAGACACATCAAAGGGGGTTCAAACACGTTCTTCTCTTAAAAATTTTTGTTCCAACGCCGCTTTTCTCTCCCAAATTGAACCCAAATGTGTTGACAAAGCCATGAAAGAGGATTCATAGATTATTGCAATGCAAGATGAATTAAATCAATTTGAGAGAAATGAGGTGTGGAAGCTTGTTCCTAGACCAAATGACCATTTAGTTATTGGTACTAAATGGGTTTTTAGAAACAAGCAAGATGAATATGGTATCGTGGTTAGAAACAAGGCTAGATTAGTGGGCAAAGGTTTTAACCAAGAAGAAGGTATTGATTACGAAGAAACCTTCGCTCCTGTGGCTCGATTAGAAGCCATAAGAATGTTCCTTGCCTACGCTAGTAGGAATAATTTTAAGTTGTTTCAAATGGATGTTAAAAGTGCTTTTCTTAATGGCTTTATTTCCGAAGAAGTCTATGTTGAACAACCTCCTGGATTTGAAAATAATAGCCTCCCTAACCATGTGTTTAGATTAACTAAAGCTCTCTATGATTTAAAACAAGCTCCGAGGGCTTAGTACGAGAGACTTAGTTCTTTTCTTATCGAAAATAATTTCACAAAAGGCAAGGTTGATACTACATTGTTCATCAAGAATTTTGAAAATGATTTTCTCATTGTTTAGATTTATGTTGATGATATTATTTTTGGTTCTATGAATGAATCTCTTTGTGAATCTTTTGCTAAAACTATGAGTCTTGAATTCGAAATGAGTTTAATGGGAGAATTAACATTCTTCTTAGGTTTACAAATCAAACAACTAAGCAATGACATCTTTATTAGTCAAACTAAATATGCTATGAATTTGCTAAAAAAGTTTAATATGAATAATTCAAAAGCTATTAACACTCCTATGAGCACCTCCACTAAGTTAGAAATCGATGAAAGTGGAGAAAGCTTCGATCAAAAAACTTATAGGGGCATGATAGGAAGTTTACTTTACCTCACTACAACTAGACCAGATATCATGTTCAGTGTAGGACTTTGTGCTAGATTTCAATCAAACCCTAAGATATCTCATCTCAAAGCAGTTAAAAGAATACTTAGATATCTTAAGGGTACCACAAATCTAGGATTATGGTACCCAAAATCAAAGAATCTTGAGTTAATTACTTATGCTGATGCGGACTTTGCTGGCTATAAACTAGATAGAAAAAGCACATCAGGAACATGTCAATTTTTAGGACATACCCTTGTTTCCTGGTCATCTAAGAAACAAAACTCGGTTGCACTATCAACAACCGAAGCTGAATATATTGCAGCAAGTGCATGCTGTACACAAGTTGTATGGATGAAAAACACCTTAGAAGATTATAAAATTCATCTTAAAAATATTCCCATTAAATATGATAACACAAGTGCAATATGCTTAACGAAGAATCCTATACAACACTCAAGAACAAAATATATTGATATTAGACATCACTTTATACGAGATCATGTTACTAATCATAATGTAATCATAGAGTTCATTGATACTAAACATCAACTAGCTGATATTTTTACAAAACCTCTAAGTGAAGAACAATTTGATTTCATAAGAAGAGAATTAGGAATGTTGATGTGTCCGAACACATAAACTAGTTAAAATTATTTTTCGGACTTTATTGAATGATCAAATCACTTGACTGCCATTACATGCCTAAATAACATGTTGGAAATTATGTGTTGAATACAAAAATTTTCATAACAATAAGCATGTTTTGTCTTCATGATTGTATAGCATAGTCTTGTCTGAATGCATGAAAGTGTTAATTTCATTTTCGGATTTGCTTAACAATTGGTATCCTAACAATCGGATTTTCTCATACACTTATGAAAAATATTTTTCTGAAATGGATTTGATGAAATGATTCTTGCTTATAAATTCCATCTTGAAATATGGATGATAGTGTTTTTACTTGCAAAGATTTGTTTCACATACATATCTTGATCCTTGTAAAAGTGAAGCATGATTTAATCTCTCATCGATTTTAACTTCACTCAAAGTAAAATCACAAATAGCCTTCCTCCTTCATGCAAAAAGATTATAACAAATAAAAAGGAAGAAGTATTCAAAGCAATCTATGTATCATGCTTTCCTTTATATGCTTAGAAAATAACATGTAAAGGCATGAACAACTATCACACTTATGCTCAAAATTCATTTATTGTTCTCCTGCTATCACAATTACCATGCTTTTTGTTGATGACAAAGGGGGAGAAATATATGAGTATTAATGCCATGCTTGCATCACCAAGAGATATATGAATAGATGCTATGATTGCTATAATTTGCATTATGCCTTGTTTGTATCGTGTCAAATCAAAAACTTGCATCGTAATTTTACATATTGATATCTTACCATGTGATGAAATGCGATAATTGCTAAAACATTTGAAATGTGTGCATCATGTAATGATATCAAAATCTTACTTCACGATTTTACATGTTGATATATGATGAATTGCTACTATTACCATCATTCAAACTTGTAATGTAAAATTTGAAAATGAATGTCAAGCCTTGACATCATCTTCAGAGAGATACATCATGATGGGAATCATGATGGGAGTATTGATAAGTTTAAATGATTTTAACTTATCAATATATCTCTTGAATTTAAAGGGTTTGAATTCAAGAATGACTTATCTCAAGTATGGCATATAGACAGGGGGAGTTAAGGTTAACTCCATTATCAATTGATTGTCATCATCAAAAAGGGGGAGATTGTTGAATCTCGGATTTTGATGATGAAGTCAATTGTCATTTGTTATCTAATCTATATGTTGAGATAAGTGTGCAGGATTAACTACGATGAAAGTAAGATATGCAGCAGGAGTTGCGCCGGAGTCAAGACAATGATCACGTTGGGAGTTCGAGAGTTCGACGGAAGTTCGGACAGTCGTCGGAGGTTCTGCGGGAACAAATTCGAGAAGTCCATGAGCTTGCCAAAGAAGCTCATCGGAACTCGCCAAGTGGATCGTCGTAAGTTCAGGAGTTTGCCGGAAGTCCGCAGGAGCATCACCGAGGGTTCATCGGATGATCGACGGAAGTTCGTCGGAAGCTCGCCGGAAGAAGCGATTGACGCACCGGAGCAAGTTGCAGTAAATGTCTTAGGAAATATCGTAGTTAGCACAATGATTAAGTTGGAAATGGGAGGTGATCCCATTAACATAATCTTGGGGCAATTGGGCCCTTGAAAAACCCAAATTGGGCCGAATGGATCAACCCATTCAGACCCTGATTTCTACCAGGTGATTGAACCGCCCAAGCCAGGAGGTGGCACCGCCTGGGCTAAGTCTCCGAGCGAGACTGGGCGGTGCAACCGCCCCAGCCAGGAGGTGGCACCGCTTGGGCTCTGTCTCCGAGCGAGACTGGGCGGTGCAACCGCCTCAGTCAGGTGGTGGCACCGCCTGAGCTCGGTATTCGAGCTCTGGCAGGAGGTGCAACCGCCCTTGACAGGAGGTGGCACCGCCCAGATGCTCAGTCTTCGAGCTCTACTAGGCGGTGCAACCACTCCAGTCAGGAGGTGCAACCGCCAGATCCCGGAATTCTGGGAATTGACAATTTTGAGCTCCAAATTCAAACTGGGTTAGGGCCTATAAATACCCCACCCATTCAGCACTGAAAGGCAAAAAACATATACCGAAATCTTGATCTTGTTCTATGATTTTTCGAGCTCAAAATTGTTGTAAAGGCCAAAAGTTCTTCTCCCTCTTTTCTTCCAAGTTCTGAGCTTTAAAGAGAGGAGAGAAAATTCTGTAAGGGTTGTCTCCTAAGCCCATCAAAAGGAGTGAAACTGTAAAAGGGTGGTTGGCCTTTGCCTATTGAAGGAAGGCCTCTAGTTGACGTCGATGACATCGTCGGTGGAGGAAGCCAAAAGTGGAGTAGGTCAAGATTGACCGAACCACTCTAAATCTCGGTTTGCATTTACTTTGAGCATATTATCTTTACTGCAAACCTCTTCTAAAGCTTACTGCTTTCTGCACATATACGATCGGGTTTCAAGGTTTGCACTTTCCGAATCGACGTTTAGACGTAAATCAGTTTCATCGTACGATCATCATATTTCTGTTTGCATTTACGTTTTGATTTCTATCATAACTGCAAACTGCCTTTATATCCTTGCCTAAATTACATCTCGCTTAATCAAGTGATTTACTAATCAGCATTTAGACATAAATTAGTTTTTTCGTATGAATATCATATTTCAATTTGCGCCTACTATCTGATTAGAATCATAACTGCAAACTGCATTTATATCTTTGCTGCATCTCGCTTAAACAAAAGTTAAAGTGATTTACGAATCGGCTTTCTTACCAAAATCACTTTTAACAAACGAACACAGTTTTTATTTTTCGTAGAAGGTTCTCCGCTGCACTAATTCACCCCCCCCCCCTCTTAGTGCTCTTGATCCTAACACGAAGATCAACTATCCTTTTACACCCCTCTTCTCTTTTTTATAAGTTTAGGAGACAACCTTTTACAAGCACTCACTCCTCCCTAAGTAGAATTCTAAACTTTAGAACTAGAGGAGGGGATTTCTTAAGTGATTGCTACAACGTTTTCTTACTTTTAAGTTTTCTATGGTTGTATATCTTAACCAAGGATTAGAGGGATATTTATAGGCTCCAAATGGATTCAAACTTAGAGCCAAAACTAGTCTCATCTTGTGTCTTCCGGGTATTGGTGGTACCATCGCTAGTGCTGGGTAGTACCACCACCCAGTCTAGTAGTACCACCGCCTGACATAGTCTCGGAGATTGTGTTTAGGTGGTACCACCACTTGACATAGTCTCGAAGACTGTGCCACCGACGGTTCCACCTGTTAGGTCACTGTTTAGGCCTTTCACTTGGCCCAACACAACCTAAATTTGGGCCCAATTGGCCCCTAATTGAGTTGGCCCAATTCCAACTCAATTACACTTAAAACCTACTTCGATCTAGATAATTATTATAAAGCTAAATCAAATGTTGTCCGACATGTCATTGGTTCATCGACGCCTCGTTCGATTCTTCAGCGTATCATCCTCTCTTGCAGCATATTGCCCAATCGGCTAGTTAACCTTTGCAACTCCGATTTTCTTAGTGTAATTTTTGCTCTTCTTGGCCCGATGCCCGAACCTATAGCCCGAAGCCTTCTGCGGATACGTCAATCAATCCTCCTGCTTGACGTCTAATCTTCTAACATGTTCCACTTCGACCCAACATGATTATTTCTGCTTTAATTATCTCTCCCTGATCGAAGCTTCCTGTGTCACTCAAAACATAGATCAGATCATAAACACTATCAATTGGTTTCATCATCAAAATCCGAGATTCAATAAAATTCTCATTCTAGTTTTCTAATACGTGTAGTCCGATCTATTGAACATAAGAGGACGAGTGATAGAAAGACCTTCTTGATTGCTTATAAAAGTCATTTCTCTTTGGTATTAAACCAAATAAGAAAAACCTTAGCTCTGATACCAATTGTTAGGACCATAATCGGCATTGGGGGGGGGGGGGTGTGGTGAATTATTATTTTCAAAAAATCACATATATTTAAAAACTTCATTTGATAAAATCGTATTAGAAAGATGTTTAACTACTTAAAAATGTACAAAAGCGTAGTGAGAGTAAGATATTAGTTTACAGTATAAATGAAAAACATAAAGTAAATAGAAACCAGATTTATAGTGATTCAGTCGTCGTGACCTAGGTCCACTCCCGATGCCTCTTCACTTGAGGCCATCAATGTTCACTACTGATCTTCTTTCAATAGGTGAAGATCCACTACCATTACAACTCTTTCTTATTTTCATAGGCTCAGGAGAGAACCTTTACACCTCTCTTTTAAACCTCACTCCTCCTTTAGAAAACTTTTAACTCTATAAGGAAGAGACTCTAAATCCTAAGAGAGATTCTAATTTTTTTATCAAGTATTTTTTTCCTCTTTCTACTCAATTTTGTGCTTTACCAAGTAGAAATAATTGGGGTATTTATAGACCACATATAACTTAAAAAATAGAGTAAAAAAAGGTCTTATCTTGGGTTTTCTAGATACTGGTGGTACCACCACCTAGTCTAGCGATACCACTGCCCGACACAATCTAGGAGATTATGTTTGGGCAGTACCACTGCCTGACACACTAACAATAGGCGGTACCACCGCCCAATCTGGTGGTACCATCGTCCGATAGCTTCAAAAAGTGTGCTCTTAACTTTTTCAACTCATAGGTGGGTCTACCTAATCTTGGGTCACTGAATGGGTCGTTCACTTAGCCCAAAACAGTCCCAAATTAAGCCCAATTGACCCCTAATTGAGTTGACATTGTTTCACCCCAAAATCGACTCAATTCGACTAAACTAATTTGATCTAGACATACGATTACAAGCATGAATCCTATGTTGTTTGGCATGTCATTGGTTCATCCAGGGTTTCGTCTAATCCTTTAGCGCAATGTCCTCTCGTTCAACATATTGGCCAATCGACATGTTGACTCCCGTAACTTTCGATCTCCTTAGCTCAATGTCCGATCCTTCGGCCCGATGCCCAAATTCATGGCACGAAGTCCTTCTAGAACATCAATCATTCCTCTAGCTCGACATCCAATCTTCTAGCATGTTTCACTCTGGCCTAACGTATGATTCTTCCTACCTTAATCAAATTGCCTTTCCTTGATTGAGGTTAGTCCTGCGTCACCTAAATATATATTAGATCTTAACTTCATCAATTGATTTCATCATCAAAATCTGAGATTCAACAACTATATCAACGCCTATAACCTCCACCTTAGAGCCATAACACAAACTCGATTTACTAATCATCTTGTCATTTAGTGAATCAAAACAATCCTTCTGAGAGTAAACGTAAGTAACATAATCATAATCTAAAAAGTAACTCTTCTAAAAAAATACATCATTACCTTTGAAAATTATGAGAATATCTTCATCATCATCCATCGTAAAAGAGCACTTACTAATTGCTTTTTCTTGTTTTATCTTTTTAGGACAATTTCTCCTTATATGTTTGTATTCTTTGCATTTATAGCACTAAACATCATCGAAATATTTGCCTCTTGATCTCGATCTACCATGTTGAAATCCACCTAGGTCCGAAAATTCTCCTCGTCAATCTCCATCATAAGCAGCTAATGTTTCACTATTCATATTCATAGATTTGTTAGGATCAAGAGCACTAAGAAGGGGGGGGGGGGGGGCGTGAATTAGTGCAGCGGAAAACTTTCGACGATTAAAATCCCGTTCGTACGATAAGAGCGATTTCGGTAGAAAATCTGATTCGTAAATCACTTTAACTTGTAATCAAGCAAGATGCAGTTAAAGGAAGTCTATGAAGGTAGTTTGCAGTTGTGATGGAAATTAGAATGTAAGCGCAAACTAAAATATGATGTTCGTATGATAAAACTGATTTACGTCTAAACGCCGATTCGAAAAATACTGAACTTGAAACACGATCGTAAATGCGTAGAAGGCAGTAAGCTATTGAGGAGGTTTGCAGTAAAGATAATATGCTCAAAGTAAATGCAAACCAAGATTTAGAGTGTTTTGGCCAATCTTGACCTACATCCACTTCTGGCTTCCTCCACCGATGAGGTCACCTACGTCCACTATAGGCCTTCCTTTAATAGGCGAAGGCCAACCACCCTTTTACAGTTTCACTCCTTTTGACGGGCTTAGGAGACAACCCTTACAGAATTTTCTTTCCTCTCTTGATAGATCAAAACTTGGAAGAAAAGAGGAAGGAGAACTTTTAACTCATACAACACTTTTTGAGCTCTAAAAAACATAGAGTAAGATCAGGATTTCGGTGGTTTTTGGTTGCTCTATCATTGCTGAAAGGGTGGGGTATTTATAGGCCCCAACCCAGTTTGAATTCCAAGCTCAAAACTATCAATTCCCGGAATTCCGGGGTCTGGCGGTTGCACCGCCTGACTAGGGCGGTTGCACCGCTTGGCAGAGCTCGAAGACTGAGCCTCTGGGTGGTGCCACCTCCTATCAGGGGCGGTTGCACCTCCTGCAAGAGCTCGGAGACCAAGCTCAGGCAGTGCCACCGCCTAACTGGGGTGGTTGCACTGCCCAGCCAAAGATCGGAGACTAAGCCCTGGGCAGTGCCACCGCCGACCTAGGCGGTACCACCTCTGGCCAAGTAATCTGGGTCTGAATGGGCTGATCCATTCGGCCCAATTTGGGTCTTTCAAGGGCCCAATTGCCCCAAGATTAAGTTAATGGGATCACCTCCCATTTCTAACTTAATCATAATGCTAACTACGAATTTCTTAAGGCATTTATTGCAACTTGATCCTGTTAGGATCAAGAGCACTAAGAGAGGGGGGGGGGGGGTGAATTAGTGCAGCGGAAAACGTTCTACGATTAAAAAAAAACTGCGTTCGTTCGATAAAAGTGATTTCAGTAAGAAAGCCGATTCGTCAATCACTTTAACTTTTGATTAAGTGAGATGCAACAAAGATATAAATGCAGTTTGCAGTTATGGTTCAAATCAGATAGTAGGCGCAAACTGAAATATGATATTCGTACGAAAAAACTGATTTACGTCTAAATGCTGATTCATAAATCACTTGATTAAGCGAGATGCAATTAAAGCAAGGATATAAAGGCAGTTTGCAGTTATGATAGAAATCAAAACGTAAACGCAAACTGAAATATGATGATCGTACGATAAAACTGATTTACGTCTAAACGCCGATTCGGAAAGTGCAAAGCTTGAAACCCAATCGTATATGCACAGAAAGCAGTAAGCTTTTGAGGAGGTTTACAGTAAAGATAATATGCTCAAAGTAAATGCAAACCGAGATTTAGAGTGGTTCGGTCAATCTTGACCTACATCCACTTTTGGCTTCCTCCACCGACGAGGTCACCGACGTCCACTAGAGGCCTTCCTTTAATAGGCGAAGGCCAACCACCCTTTTACAGTTTCACTCCTTTTGACGGGCTTAGGAGACAACCCTTACAGAATTTTCTCTCCTCTCTTTAAAGATCAGAACTTGGAAGAAAAGAGGGAGAATAACTTTTGGCTTTTACAACAATTTTGAGCTCTAAAAATCACAGAATAAGATCAGGATTTCGGTGTGTTTGAGTGCCCTTTCAGTGTTGAAAGGGTGGGGTATTTATAGGCCCCAACCCAGTTTGAATTTCGAGCTCAAAACTGTCAATTCCCGGAATTCTGGGATCTGGTGATTGCACCTCCTGCCAGAACTCGAAGACCGAGCTCAGGCGGTGCCACCGCCTGACTGAGGCGGTTGCACCTCCTACCAAAGCTCGAAGACCAAGCTCAGGCGGTGCCACCTCCTTTCAGGGGCGGTTGCACCACCCAGTCTCGCTCGGAGACTGAGCCCAGGCGGTGCCACCGCTTGGCTGGGGCCGTTCAACTGCCTGGCAGAAATCAGGGTCCGAATGGGTTGATCCATTCGGCCCAATTTGGGTTTTTCAGGGGCCCAATTGCCCCAAGATTAAGTTAGTGGGATCACCTCCCATTTCCAACTTAATCATTGTGCTAACTACGATATTTCCTAAGACATTTACTGCAACTTGCTCCAGTGCGTCAATCGCTTCTTCCGGCGAGCTTCCGACGAACTTCCGTCAATCATCCGATGAACCCTCGGTGATGCTCCTGCGGACTTCCGGCAAACTCTTGGACTTGCGACGATCCACTTGGTGAGTTTCGACGAGCTTCTTTGGCAAGCTCATGGACTTCTCAGATTTGTTCCCGCAGAACCTCCGACGACTGTCCGAACTTCCGTCGAACTCTCGTACTCCCAACGTGATCATTGTCTTGACTCCGGCGCAACTCCTGCTGCATATCTTACTTTCATCGTAGTTAATCCTACACACTTATCTCAACATATAGATTAGATAATAAATGGCAATTGACTTCATCATCAAAATCCGAGATTCAACAGCTCTGGTGCATCAATCGCTTCTTCCGGCGAGCTTCCGGCGAACATCCGATGAACCTTCAGCGATGCTCCGGCGGACTTTCGGCAAACTCCTGGACTTGCGACGATCCACTTGGCGAGTTCCAATGAGCTTCTTTGGCAAGCTCCTAGACTTCTCGGATTTGTTCTCGTAGAACCTCCGACGACCGTCCGGACTTCCGTCGAACTCTTAAACCCCCAACGTGATCATAGTCTTGACTCCGGTGCAACTTCTGCTGCATGTCTTACTTTCATCGTAGTTAATCCTGCACACTTATCTCAACATATGGATTAGATAACAAATGACAATTGACGTCATCATCAAAATCTGAGATTCAACAAGATTTATCCTTTTTTTTTATAGTATGAGATACTTAAAACTTTTTTTAACCTATTCCAAAGTTACTATATCCTTCCCACACAATATTATCTCTATAAAGTTGTTCTTAGGAATCGATGATGTAAGAAGCAACAATATTATATATTCTTCGTCAGTATTCACATCAACTTTCTTAAGTTGATCCAATAGTCCTTTGAATATATTCATATGCTCTACCAAGTTTTCATCTTCCTCCATCCTTAGTTTATATAACCTTTGCTTCAGATATAATCTATTAGTTAATCTTTTAACCAAATAAAACTTTTCTAACTTATCATAAATAACTATAGCAAATTCATTATTAATAATATTATTAGCGATGCAAAGATGAATAATACTTACACACTTGTCTCGAACTCTTTCAATATACCATTTTGTTGGGGAAAGAGACGAGAATTTCAAAACTAAAGAAAACACCTAGAAATCAATAATAAAAATCATATTAGAAAACTATCGCAAGATTAATATGATTCGACAAATTTCGTTTACATCAACATAGAAAACCAAAATTTTTCCCATGTGAGATCAATTATAACCCCTTCAACCAACCCAACTAAAGTATAGATTTTATTGGAGACCCTCTCATATAAATCCCAAAGAATTTATATCTTTTCTCATACTTTCTAGAAACCTTAGAAAGCGCCCTCTCTATACACCATAGAGAAAAACCTAAAAATATTTCTGATATCGGGGGGGTAAAATGTAGAATGGATTTCAAAAAAAAAATCGACAATACAATTGTATTTGCTGGAATAAGATTTTCTAATAGAAAAAGAACGAACTCACAATAATACTTCAATAAGATCGAAAAACAGCTCACCACTAAGTTTAAAATCATAAAGGGATACAGAAAGTTTACCACCCCAAGAAAATTAAACAAGGATACATAACTGGAAAATAATAGACTCACCACTCAAGGAAGTATCTAGGAGATATAAAGTTTAAGAGAGAACTTCTGCCAATATCATTAGTTTTTAAAGTTCTTTCTAACCTCTAAACAACAAAATAAGTACTAGTGTATGAAACAACCCTTTATGCATAGGAAATTTCAGAATTAAGTGTTTTACAATTGGTAACCAATTTCTTTAATGCATTCCTTAGCCATTAAGAAAAGCATCTTGAAATAGCTTTAACTTTGTGTAAGGAATATGCTCATGAGTTATCATAATTGTGGGTTGAGTTGAAAACTATGAGGTAACATTGTGGGCTGAAAAATATACCATAACATTAGCAAAGTCCATATAAGCATATTGTAGCAAATTAGACACTCTCGTGTTAATTTCTCTTGGTTGAAAAAGACTTGTCCTCAAGTCCTTGTTTGTTTTGTCAACATAATTATGAAAAGGACTTAAATCAACCATATTAAATGTTGGGGATACTCTGCAATCTTCAGGTAGCTCGATCTCATAAGTATTTTTGCCAATTCTCTTAAGCACTTTGAATGGACCATCTGCCTTTGGTTTCAATTTTCTAAATTTGCCCAGTGGAAACCTCTCTCTCAGATAAATCCAGACCAAATCACCTATATTAAACTCCACATTTTTTTGTGTTTGTTGGTAGCCTGCATGTACCACTCATTTTGCTTCTTAATGGTTACTTTAACACCCTCACGCAACTTCTTTCTCTGCTTAGCTCTTTCATCAATATCTCCACTAAATTGCTTAGATGTAGAATAAGGGATTAAGTCCAAAGGACTAGTAGGATTAGCACCATAAACAACCTCAAAAGGAATCTTACCGATGCTATAATATATGGAACGATTGTAGGCAAACTCAATTTGTAGAAGAATGAGATCCCATTGATTAATGTTCTTGCTAACATAGCTTCTAAGTAAGTTTCCTAAGCTTTTGTTTATTACTTGAGTTTGCCCATCGGTTTGTGGATGATGCGAGCTACTGAAATTTAAGGAAGTACCAAACTTCCTATAAAGTATTAGGATCAAGAGTCGGCACTAAGAGGGGGGGCTGAATTAGTGCAACGGTAAAATAACATCGATTTAAAAACTTTTGTATGATAAAAACTGATTTCGACGAAAACCGATTTCGGAAGCTTAATAACTTTGAAGCGTAGTGACTAAGTAAAGTAGTTTGCAATATGTAAATGGCAAGAATAAAATGCAAACCAGAGAACACAGTAGTTTTAGAGTGGTTCGGTCAACGTGACCTACATCCACTTTTGGCTTCCTCCTCCGACGAGGTCACTTACATCCACTAGAGGCCTTCCTTCAATAGGCAAAGGCCAATCACCTTTTACACTCCTCTTCTCCTTTTATCGGGTTTAGGAGATAACCCTTACAAGCACTCACTCTCTTCTCTTAAACAGAATTCTAACACTTAGACTTGGAGAAGGGAATTTCTAAAGAGATTGCAGCAACGTTTCTTTGCTTTTAGACTCTCTATACTTGTGTGCTTTAACCAAGGATGAGAGGGGTATCTATAGGCTTCAAGTTGATTCAAACTTGAAGCCTAAAACTTTCCCATCCCAGGTTCCCCGGGCACGGGCGGTACCACCATCTAGTGTCAGTCTGACTGACACTGCCCTGGGCGGTACCACCGCCTTGTCATGGACAAACTTCGAAACAAGATGTTTGATGTAATGCTTATATATGTCCATGTCTTTTGGTATGTTCATGCATTGCACAACATGTAGAGGAACGATCAAAGTCTTAATAGTCCCAATTTAGTTGGGTTTGGTGGCAGTTTTAGGCTTGTATATAAAGGTTGTGTCATGTGGACACTTGTGAGAGATTTTTGGTCTATAATGGATCATTTTGACCCTTTGTTGTGTAACTGTTCAGAGCTTGTAAAGTCTGTTTGTAATTTGCAATGTCTATGAAGTGTTTTCGGAGATGTTTGCTTATGGATCCCGAGTGAGGCGTTCTCTCTAACCTATTCTCTCTTTTGTGGGTCCTAAGGGACCATGGGAGGCTTCGGAGAGGCTGACCTTTGCGGATGGACACACAAGGGTACCACATGACTTATGTAAAACTAGCTAAGTCCATAGTAGATGGTATCAGAGTGGGACAAGCACTCATAGAAACACTTAACATGCAAATGTGAGGGACCTAGAGGGGCTGCGTTGAGGGCAGTTAGCACACGCGTGACCGTTTGGGGGAAAATGGGCATGGAGATATAGGGAAAAAGAATCACTCGGAGGAGTGGGCATCTGAGATTGGCATTCAGAGGAATGGCCAACCCTTTGCGCAAGAGGCACCACGAGAACAGGCAAGCTTGGAAGAATACAAAGTGCACAAAGGTTGGGATGGTTGAGTTTGAGCTACGGCTCGACGTTGACAACTATACTTGATGGTGCTCAAGGCAAGCGAGGCGTTTGGTAAAGGATGAGACCATACAAGGTGGAATGAGTTGCTCAGTGACCGAAAGAGTTGTGCAAAGCTCACAAAGGTGAGGGGAATTGCTAACTCAAAGAATTTGGTACTCATACATGGGCTTGTATGAGGTTGATGGAATGTTCACGACCATCCCAAGGCAACCGAAACTCGGTGCCATGGAGCATTGAAACTTTCTCTTCAGCATGTGAAGGATACATCCGCAGGAAGCTGAAGTGTGCAACGAGTTCGGCATGTTGCTAGGCCTTGAGTGGTGCAGCGGGGGATGTATTGACGTGAAGTCACAATCTAGCAAGTGCGTTTGCAAGAGGTAGAACAATGCACAGTTTGTTCAGCAAATCAGAGTAGTCTAAGGGGATGATGGTCTCCAAAACGAAGAGAGATGTTGCTCCAACGGGACAGTTATCCAAGAGGGATAAGTCCTGGCTCTCCAGATGGGAGAATCATATGGGACAGACCACACATGTTGAGGAGGAGTACCTCAATAAATAACAACTCCACGAAGCTCAATGGACCGAGCAAGCGATGAGGAGTCGTCGCATAATTTCGCTCGAGAGAATGCATTGGTGGATGCATTACGAGATCAAGTGGGGGAGCGACCCAAAGCAACACAAATGAAGGCACACTTGGAGTCGATATGGAGATCAGACTCAAGGAAGGGCTGACCCGTGGAATGGTGGGCACTAGGACCACCATCAACTCAATGCAAAAATAAGGAGCGGAGCAACTTGGGTGTAACTTAGTGAAGTATCCAAGCCACATGAAGGGAGCCAGCATAGAAGATGGAACATGGAGCGAAGGCATAGTACTTTCCGTGGACAGAGGTTAAGGACATGAACTCTTGCAGAGGCAAGAGTAAGATCATATTGTTCCATGGGCTCTTCATTCTAACGGAGCAAACTCATCTTGCATGGTGCCAAAGATGAAGGGAGCTTCTGGGCACATGCACCTTATCTCGCAGAAGCATTTGATGGAGGAACTAAGGTGACTCAACTTGCAGAGGCGAAGTTGGGTTCAAAAGGCCTTAGCACAGGGCAAGAGGACGTGGAGGCGGGTACTCTTGAAGAATATGCCACAGTATTACCATTCAAGTTGCCATGAAGGAAGCGGTGCGTAGCGAAGATTATGCTGGTAGGGGCAGAGGCTCAGGATCCAGACAATTGTGCACTAATTGCAGTGAAGTTGGGGGACTTCAGGAGCTACTGGGCGACGAACTGTCCTAGAGCGGTGCTTCATCTAGGTGTGACCCAAGAGTGGGTGGATGAAGGTCGATTGCCAAATGAGCGAATAAAATCGAAGGTGGAAGAGACCCTGCGATGTATTGGCAGAGGCCACACATGGAGGGATCACAATTCGAGTTCATCCCACAAGGATCAGAATGCAATGGAGATGTAACCAGGAGGCGACATGGTGCAGCGAATCGTGGTGAAACCGTTCATGGCAATGCGATACACATGAATGAGTCCCGTAAGGGACTAGATCATACAGAAGTATGATCGGGAGCTACTGAAAGCTCCACTTCGGTGAACAACAAGACGACAAGAAGAGCTATGTATTCAAGGAGTGAAGGCTATGGTACTGCAGAGGTGGGTCTTCCATGCGTGCATCAAATTTTGCATTGGATGAAAGCCTTGGTCATCAGCATATGAGGGTTGTGTTCCACTAAGGGAAAAGTTCGAATGCAAGTACCGGTGAGTCCCGGGGAGGGACTTGATCATGCAGAGGTATAATCAAAGCAGCTGGAGAGTTGGACTGCTCCAGAACCCATATTCGCTTAAGGGAGCCCAGCAAGTCAGAGGATAAGGTCAAGTAAGCGAACGTTGCTGCCAAGGAAGCTAAGGAGAACAAAATCGGTGCAAATCCTACAACGTGATAGCAGAGGCCATGCATGGGAGTTGTAGTCTGTCTTTCCATCGACTAAAGGGAGCTGTTTGGAGAACACAGAGGTGTTGAGGCAGGGGGTCGAAAGGGGCGAGGAAGTGACGACGAGTCCAGAGGGACTTAGCTACCCAAAATCAAGCATCAGTTATAATGGAGGTAGACTCTAAGGAGTGCCACAGAGACATATCTACTGATCATGAAGAAAAGGGATGCAGATGCGAGGCAACGGATAGTAGGGCCATGGGCATGGCAGCGCCATGGTACTATAGAGGCGGGACTTCCGTGAAAGTCATTGATCTCTTGCTCTCGTGGAGGGAGAATACTTGGTCGTGAAAGGGGCCGAGGAGGTGGAGCATGCAAAGGTAAACTCCAAGTACCGAGACAAGGCTGAAGGGCAGAGGCCAAGGAACTTCGTAAGACCGGTGTCAATAAGCTTCTCATCAAGATAGTCAAAAGTGAAGGACTTCGGGTCATGCAAGAGTGCACGACCAAGGAACGAAGTAGGTAGTATGCGGTGCTGTACCTTTCTACTCAGTGGAGTAGGCGGTAGGGTTGATGGAGAAGATGGTACAATCCCAAAGGTGACCAAATCTATTAGAGAATTACTCCAAGTTGGGGTGAAAACTTCTTGCATTCCAGAAGTTTGATGGCATTGAGAAGGTGAATCACAGTAACTAACTCAACGCAAGGAGTGCAAATACTATAAATGCTTCAGAAGTGTGAGCAAAGAGCAGGCGAAGGCCCGTAACCAGCTCGATGCATGGAGTACAACCTCGAGGAGGCAGGCGAAGTCAAGTAACCTTTGCTTTCTCAACCCTTAAGAGAATAGGTGAAACCGAGTACCCTAATTCTCTTATCTATCCAGTAGAGGAGCTCTGTATAGGTTCAAAGACCCTTCGAAGATATTAGAAGATAATAGTTATCAAATCCTTACCATTGGTGATCAGTGCTACTGAGAGTAGAGTATCCGCCTCATTTTCCAATAGAATGCCAATCGAAAGCGGAAGTGATGCGAATCCACTTGGAAATGACAACTAAGTGAAAGAAGAGTCGATAAGCAAATTTTATGGAGGAAGGACCAAAAACTTTGAAAGTTTACTAGGCGATGCTCGTTAAAGCTCTAACAAGCATCCATCTAGTTCAAGCAGCATGAGGCATTTGAGAGACTGGTGCATAGTAAGGATGGTCTTTTCCTTCATCTAGAGGATCCAAAGGAATCAACACAAATCAGCCAACCCCACACCAGAGTTAGAGTCATTGGTGAGTTGAAGCAGCATGGTGTATCAAAGGTTCGACTACTCAAAAATAGCAGCGGAGAGCAGTTGGGAGCCAAGAGGCGCATTGCAGCTGGAGCAGAAGATTGAAGACTCAGCAAAGGTGAGGAGTTGCAACGTTCACAACGGCTTCGACGAGGACGTCAAAGGAATAAGTGGGGGAGAATGTCACGGACAAACTTCGAAACAGGATATTTGATGTAATGCTTATGTATGTCCGTGTCTTTTGGTATGTTCATGCATTGCACAACATGTAGAGAGACGACCGAAAGCTTAATAGTCCCAATTTAGTTGGGTTTGGTGGTAGTTTTAGGCTTGTAAATAAAGGTTGTGTCATATGGACACTTGTGAGAGATTTTCAGTCTGTAATGGACCATTTTGACCCTTTATTGTGTAACTGTTCAGAGCTTGTAAAGTTTGTTTGTAATTTACATTGTCTATGAAGTGTTTTCGGTAATGTTTGCTTGTGGATCCCAAGTGAGGCATTTTCTCTAACCCGTTCTCTCTTTTGTGGGTCCTAAGGGACCATGGGAGGCTTCGGGGAGGCTGATTTTTACGGACGGACACGTAAGGGTGTCGCACGACTTAGGCAATACCAGCTAAGTTCGTGATAACCTGGGGGGCAGTGTTGGGCGATACTAGCACCCAGACTGGCGGTACCACGTCCTGGCACCCTGCCAAGGGTGGTACAACCGCCTAGAGTGGTAGTACCATCGCCTGACATAGTCTCAAAGACTATGCCACTATGGTGAGACTTCTTGGGGCACTATTTGGACCTCTTATTGGGCCCAACACAGGCATTACATAGGCCTAGCTGGCCCCTAATTGGGTTGGCCCAAATCCAAACCTAATTACGTGCTAACTATGATTTCTAAGACATTTGCTAAACTAAACAAGTCCCTATGTCTATTCTTCCGGTGAGCTTTCGGCGAACTTCCGACGATCTCTTGGCAATGTTCCAACGGACCCCCGACAAGCTCTTGGACTTCACGACGATCTTCTTAGCGAGTTCCAATGAGCTTCTCTGGCAAGCTCTGAGACTTCTCGGCTGGTTCCGCTAGAACTTCCGACGAACGTCCGGAGTTCCGACGAACTCTCAAACTCCCAACGAAGTCGCGTCCTTGACTCTGGGACTTTATTTTACTACATGCCTTGCTATTGTAGTTAATCTTGCACATGTAAAACACACTTCGATCTAGACAATTAAGACTAAGCATTAATCAAGTTGTCCGGCATGTCATTGGTCCCTCGACGCTTCGTCCGATTCTTCGATGCATCGTCCTCTCTTGCGGCCTATTGCCTAATCGACCAGTTGACTCCGCAACTCCAATATCCTTGGTGCAATATCTGCTCTTCTTGGCCCGATGCCCGAATCCACGACCCGAAGCCTTTTGTCGATACGTTGATCGTTCCTCCGACCCAACGTCCAATCTTCTGACATGTTTTCCCCCGACACAACATGATTTTTCTTGCTTTAATTATCTCATCCTGATCGAAGCATCCTACGTCACTCAAAACATAGATTAAAACATAAACACTTATCGATTGGTTTCATCATCAAAATCCAAGATTAAACACAAAGAGTTCTAAAAAATGACAAATAAATTTTAAATCTCGATTATACACCATAATTCTTAGAATATCATGCAATTTAACAATCTCCTTAAAATATATTGCAGGAACAAAGTGAGAAATTTTTGAAAATCTATTAATAACAACCATGATAGAATCCTTGTTCCTTTGAGTTCTTGGCAATCCCAAAACGAAATCAAGACTCACTTTCTCTCATGGAGTATTTGGCACTAGTAAAGGAGTATACAAACCAGAATTTTAACTTCTTATTTTTGTCAAATGACATACTCGACATTGCTTTATATTTCTCTCCATATCTCTGAATATCTTAGGCAAATAGAAATTTGATTGAACAAGAGCTAGAGTCTTGTCCCTACTGAAATGTTCTCCCAAAATACTACCATGAGCTTTAGCTAGAATTACTTGACTCAAAGAATAAGATGAAACACATAAGACATTAGCTCGAAAAAGAAAACCATCAAAGATAGAAAATTGTTGAAAGGAACCTGATATGCAATTCTGCCATATTAAGCCAAAATCCACATCATTCTCATAGAGATCTTTGAATGTCTCAAATTCAACCACTTTGATTTCCATTGCTGATAATAAAGAATACTTTTTACTCAATGCGTCTGCAACTATATTTTGAATACAATATTTATGCTTGATTGTAAAGTTATAAGATTGCAAGTACTCTACCCAAGCTGCATATCTCTTGTTTAGCTTGTGCTGGTAATTAATGAACTTTAATACCTCATGATCAGAATATAGGACAAATGGCTTAGCAAGAAGATACGAACTCCAATGAGATAAAGCTCGATAAATGGTAAAAAACTCCTTATCACAGGTAGAATTTTCCTTCTCGTATCATTCAACTTCTCACTAAAAAAGGTAATAGGCTTTTCGTCTTGACTCAAAATAGCACAAATTCCCACATTAGATGCATCACATTCAACTTCAAACACCTTGTAAAAATTAGGTAGTACTAAGATAGGAGCTTCTATCACCTTTCTTTTTAATAGTTCAAAGGCATCATCAGCCTCACTATTCCATTTGAATTTATTACATTTCAGGTATTTGGTGATTGGAGCAACAATAGAGTTGAAACCTTTGATAAATCTCCTATAAAAGGAAGTTAAGTCATGGAAACTCCTCACATCATGCAATGAAGCAAGTGTTGGCTAATTGAAAATAGCTTCTACATAGTTTTGATCCATCATGATTCCAATTTTTGAAACAACATACCCAAAAATACCACATTGTGAGTAAAAAAGTCATACTTCTTCATATTAGCATAAAGCTTTTGCTATCTCAAAATAAAAAAGATCTCTTTAAGATAATTCATATGGTCCTCTGCACTCCTGTTATACACCAATATATCACCAAAATAAATTACAACAAAAGTCCCAAAGCACGACTTAAGTATATGATTCATAAATCTCATGAAAGTTCTAGGAGTATTAGATAGTATTGAATCTCGTATTTTGATGATGAAACCAATTGATAATTATGTTTATATTTTAATATGCATTTTGAGTGACGTAGGATGCTTTGATCAGGATGAAACAATTAAAGTAGGAAAAATCATGCTGGGCCGGAGGAACATGTCAGAAGATTAGACGTCGAGCTAGTGGATCGATCGACGTATCGACATAAGGCTTCGGGCCATGGATTCAGGCATCGGGCCAAAAAGCATGGGTATTGCGCCAAGGATATCGGAGTTGCAGAGTCAACTGGCCGATTGGGCAATAGGCTGCAGGAGAGGACGATGCGCCGAAGAATCGGACGAAGCGTCGAGGGACCAATGACATACCGGACAACCTGATTAATGCTTAGTATTAATTGTCTAGATTGAAGTTTGTTTTACATGTGCAGGATTAACTACAATGGAAGTAAGACATGCAGCAGGTGTTACGCCGGAGTCAAGACCATGATCACGTTGGGGGTTCGAGAGTTCGACAGAAGTCCGGACGGTCGTCGGAGGTTCTACGGGAACAAATTCGAGAAGTCCAGGAGCTTGCCAAAGAAGCTCGTCGGAACTCGCCAAGTGGATCGTCGCAAGTCTAGGAGTTTGCCAGAAGTCCGTCGGAGCATCGCTGAGGGATCGTCGGATGTTCGCTGGAAGTTCGCTGGAAGCTCGCCGGAAGAAGCGATTGACACATCGGAGCAAGTTGCAGTAAATGTCTTAAGAAATATCGTAGTTAGCATGTAGATTAAGCTAGGAATGGGAAGTGATCTCATTAACTTAATCTGGGGGCAATTGGGCCCTTGATAAACCCAAATTGGGCCGAATGGATCAGCCCATTTGGACCCAGGTTTCCTGGCCGGTAGTGGCACCGCCTAGGAGCTCAGTCTCCCAAGAAAGCTGGGTGATGGAACCGCCCTAGTCAGGCGGTGGCACCACTTGGGCTCAATCTCCGAGCAAGACTGGGCGGTGGTACCGCCCCTGTCAAGCGGTGGCACCGCCAGAGCTCAGTCTCCGAGCTCTGTCAGGCGATCGTACCACCCAGTCTGGCGGTAGTACCGCTAAGTCTAGCGGTAGTACCGCTAGGACCCCGAAAATCTGGGAGATGACATTTTTAAGCTCCAAATTCAAACCAGTATAGCGCCTATATATACCCCACCCTTTCCTGCATGAAAGGAATATCGAAAGCTTGATCTTACTCTGTGTTTTTAGAGCTCAAAAGTGTTGTAAAGGCTAGAAGTTCTCCTCCCTCTTTTCTTCCATGTTTTGATTTTTTAAGAGAGGAGAGAAAATTCTGTAAGGGTTGTCTCCTAAGCTCATCAAAAGGAGTGAAATTGAGGGTGGATAGCCTTCACCTATTGAAGGAAGGCCTCTAGTGGACATCGTTGACCTTGTCGAAGGAGGAAGCCAAAAGTGGATGTAGGTCAAGATTGACCGAACCACTCTAAAATTGCGGTGCTCTCTGGTTTGCATTTCTTCTTGCTGCTTACCTTACTGCAAACCTCCATATGTGCTTTACTTCCTTATTACTTTTGCTGCACTCATTTACGAACTCGCTTTCAAGTTAAGTTTCCGAAAATGGTTTTACGTCGGAAACAATTTCATCGTATGAATGCAGTTTTAATCGTCGAAAGTTTTTCGCTGCACTAATTCCCCCCCCCTCTTAGTGCTCTTGATCCTAACAATTGATATCAAAGCCACGGTTTTCTATTTTGGTTTAACACCCATATAGAAATGGCTCTTTTTGGCATCCAAGAGGGTCACTCTCTCATTCGTCCTCCTTTCTTCAATGGGACGGACTACACTTATTGGAAAAATTGAATGACAGTTTTCTTGCTTTCGTTGGATTTAAATTTATGGAATATTATCGAGAACGGTTTTTGAATATCTTCTCTTCCAATGAACCATTGGAATGATTTAGAGAAGAAGACGTTTTCTTTAAATGCTAGAGCTATGAATGCTCTATTTTGTGCCTTAGACAAAAACGAGTTTAATCGGGTTTCTATGTGTGAAATGACTTTCGATATTTGGCGCACTCTTGAAATCACACACGAAGGCACAAGTAGTGTAAAAGATTCTAAAGTAAATTTTTTGATGCATGATTTTGAGCTTTTTCGAATGAAGCCGAGTGAAACCATTGTTGACATGTACACCCGTTTTACAGATGTCGTCAATGGTTTAAAAGCTCTTAGCAAATGTTTCTCAAATTTTGAACTTATTAGTAAAGTTTTACGATCACTTTCTAAAGCTTGGGAATCAAAAGTAACGGCAATACAAGAAACAAAAGATTTAAATATTTTTCCACTTGAAGAATTTATCGGTTCATTGATGACATATGAAATGGTGCGCAATGCACATGATGAACATGATGAACAAAACCACCTTCCAAAGAATAGGAAGGATTTGGGATATAGAACATTTGAAGACCACTCAAGCATAAGCTCAAGTGATGGTGAACAAGAACTGCTCACTAAGAAATTTAAAAAATTAACGAAACAAAAACTTAAGAACAAAAAGAACGGAACTACTTGCTTTGAACGCAAGAAGAAGAATACAAAGTGGGATGAATCGAGCTCCTCCGAAGACGAGGAGAAAATCAAGAAAGGCGAGGTGGCAAACTACGCCTTAACGACATTCAATGATGAGGTAATCAAAACCCTCTTAATTTATTTCGAAATTACATGATGCTTTTCATAATATATTTTCTTTTTTAGTATAGAATTAATTTTCTTGAAAATTGCATGTTTAAATAATATAATGAAAATGCTAATGAATTAGGATTATGCTTATCATGCTTACCTTTCCAATGATTTTAAAAATAATCATGAAAAATGCATATCTTATGATAAACAAACAAAATGATTTTTTATTGAAAATATGAAATCATGCTTGATGATTTAATAATGCATAATGATGTTTTAATACATGATTGATGATTTTATTTTATGCATGAGATTTTAAAGTTATACATGATGATTTTTGTGGTTTATTGATCTTGATGGTTTTTATGACAGAATTTATTTTTCGATCCTAAACGATTGATGATATATATTCTTTTTGACAAAGGTATGCTTGTATGAAACAACTAAATAGAGAAAAGTATTTTTCTTGAAAATTATTTTTCTCTATCTTATTGACTTTGATGAATCTATTTTATCATCTTTTTATGAATCTCTTGAAAATGGTTTTGATTTGATGATTTGAATTTGAATGGGCTTTATCTTGATTTTTTGAGATTTAAAACTTGAGATTTACTCTATAAAAATCGAGATCTTTTATCCTCAATATTTCTTTTTGCCATCTACCATCCAAATGAATAATGTCTTTTGGTATTCAAGTGATTTTATCTTTCATGACATGATGTGATTGTATTTATGGCTTATATGTCTTGAAATGATCAAAATGAATCATATTCTTCCCTTCTTCTTTCTTGTTTACAATGATAAAATGGGGAGAAATTTTGATCATGCATGGTAGGATATAATTGCTATAATGAGAATTTTATACTATTAAATGCCTTAATAACATGTTGAAAATTATGTGTTTTGGATACAAAAATTTCTATGATGATGAGCATATTTTATCTTCATGATTGTGTTTGAAAATCTATAGCAAAACCATGTCCGAATGCATGAAAGTGTTAAATTTCATTTTCAGATTTTCTTGATCCTAACGTGATTTAGTATTTCTCTTCCGGACTTAATGTAGCTTTCATAAGTATATGTCATATCGAGTTTGTTTCATATCATTGATTTTTGACATATGGAATCAATTAACAAATGCATCTCTCATAGACTTATCATGTGAAAATTGTTTTTTTCGAGAAATGGATTTGATGAAATGATTCCTTCTTATGAATTCCTTCTTGAAAAAGGAAGATCTTTTTTAATATTTGCAAGGATTTGATTCACATACATATCTTGATCCTTGCAAAAATGAAGCTTGATCCTTGCAAAAATGGATTTGATCCTTGCAAAAATGAAAATAAATATTTGTATCATGTTTGATGATTTTATATTTTAATAATATGCATGATGAGTTGCAATGATGATTGATACTTTACCTTTATCATAATCTGAAAATTGATATAAGGGTCTTCCCTTCTTTTTGACAATGACAAAGGGGGAGCAAGAATTTCTAGCGTAGACATCATGAAAAGAGGCAAACCAGCTAGCTTGCATAATTCAAGACAAAAGCAAAAATTGTACTTCTTAAAAGAGAAGAAATTGGTATATTGAACATCACCGATAATTGCTAGCTTGAAATCTCAAGAAAATGTAAAAATGTTCTATCTTACCTATCTCAAGATGCTAAACATGCTAAACTTGCACTTTGCAACGAAAGCAAAATTGTGAGCTCCAACATTGCAAAGGAAGCAAAATTTGTTAGCTTGCAACTTGCATATTTCAAGAAGCAAGAGCTGCCTTCTTGAACATCTCAAAACGGCTAGCTTGCATGTTGTAAAATTTTTGCTAGCTTGCATTATGATAAAATTAAAAATTATATTACAATTTGAACTCCTACTTCTAAACACATTAGAGTTGGAACCTCTCGTTTTTGTTGATGATAAAGGGGGAGAAGTATGAGGTTATGCATAAGTTCATGATGACGTGTTATAAGTATTCATGATGAATATTGCAATGACTTGAATTTAGTTTGAATTCAAGGTTCTATCAATATGACATATTGATAGGGGGAGTTTGTTTAAACTCCGGGAGTTAAGTTTAACTCTGTCATCAATTGGTTGTCATCATCAAAAATGGGGAGATTGTTGAATCTCGTATTTTGATAATGAAACCAATTGATAATTGTGTTTATATTTTAATCTGTGTTTTGAGT
Source organism: Musa acuminata AAA Group (assembly GCF_036884655.1). Classification (NCBI taxonomy): domain Eukaryota; kingdom Viridiplantae; phylum Streptophyta; class Magnoliopsida; order Zingiberales; family Musaceae; genus Musa; species Musa acuminata. The sequence continues at coordinate 15,403,123 of NC_088357.1, read as the reverse complement.
GATGCAGGATGCTTCGATCAGGATGAGACAATTAAAGCAGGAAAAATCATGCTAGGCTAAAGGAACATGTCAGAAGATTGGACGTTGGGCCGGTGGATCGGTCGACGTATCGACAGAAGGCTTCGGGCCATGGATTCGGGCATCGGGCCAAAAAGAGCGGGTATTGCGCTAAGGATATCGGAGTTGCAGAGTCAACTGGCCGATTGGGCAATGGGCCGCAGGATAGGACGATGTGCTGAAGAATCGGACGAAGCGTCGAGGGACCAATGACATGCCGGACAACTTGATTAATGCTTAGTATTAATTATCTAGATCAAAGTTTGTTTTCAATGTATAGGATTAACTATGATGGAAGTAAGACATGCAGTAGGAGATGCACCGGAGTTAAGACCATGATCACATTAGGGGTTCGAGAGTTTGACAGAAGTCCAGACGGGCGTCGGAGGTTCTGCGGGAACAAATCCGAGAAGTCCATGAGCTTGCCAAAGAAGATCATTAAAACTCGCCAAGTGGATCGTCGCAAGTCCAGGAGTTTGCTGGAAGTCCACCGGAGCATCACCGAGGGTTCGTCGGATGTTCGCCGGAAGCTCGTCGGAAGAAGCGATTGACGCACCAGAGCAAGTTGCAATAAATGTCTTAAGAAATATCGTAATTTGCATATAGATTAAGCTAGGAATAGGAGGTGATCCTATTAACTTAATCTGGGGGCAATTGGGCCCTTGATAGACCCAAATTGGGCCGAATGGATCAACCCATTCGGACCCAGATTTCTTGGCTGGCGGTGGCACCACTTGGGTCGGCGGTGGCACCGCCCAAGAGCTCAATCTCCTAGGAAAGCTAGGCGGTGGAACCGCCCCAGTCAAGCGGTGGCACTGCTTGGGCTCAGTCTCCGAGCTCTGTCAGGCGATCGTACCACTGAGTCTGGTGGTAGTACCGTCAGGACCCCGAAAATCCGGGATGTGACATTTTTGAGCTCCAAATTTAAACTAGTTTAGGGCCTATATATACCCTACCCTTTCCTACATGAAAGGAAAACCGAAAGCTTGATCTTACTTTGTGTTTTTAGAGCTCAAAAGTGTTGTAAAGGCTAGAAGTTCTCCTCTTTTCTTCTAAGTTTTGATCTTTTAAGAGAGGAGAGAAAATTCTGTAAGGGTTGTCTCCTAAGCCCATCAAAAGGAGTGAAACTGTAAAAGGGTGGTTGGCCTTCGCCTATTGAAGGAAGGCCTCTAGTGGACGTCGGTGACCTCGTCGGAGGAGGAAGCCAAAAGTGGATGTAGGTTAAGATTGACCGAACCACTCTAAAATTACGGTGCTCTTTGGTTTGCATTTCTTCTTACTACTTACCTTACTGCAAACCTCTATATGTGCTTTACTTCCTTATTCTTTTGCTGCACTCCTTTATGAACTCGCTTTCAAGTTAAGTTTCCGAAAACGGTTTTACGTCGGAAACGATTTCATCGTACGAACGCAGTTTTAATCGTCGAAAGTTTTTTGCTGCACTAATTCACCCCCCAACACCACCCCCCCCTCCCCCTCTTAGTGCTCTTGATCCTAACAGATAACCCAAATGGCATAACCGACCATTCATATAAGCCTTCTCTAGTTTTAAATGATGTTTTCCACTCATCTCTAGACCTTATTCTTATTTGGTGATAACCACTCCTCAAATTAATTTTAGAGAAAATAAAAGCATCACACAATTGATCAAGTAAATCATCTAACTTTGGAATAAGAAAACGATAATCCATTATGATTTTGTTGATGGTACCGTTATCCACACATTCTCCAAGAACCATCTTTTTTAGGCACTAACAAGGTTAGAATTGTATAAGGACTCGTACTCTCCTGAATTAACCCCCTTTTCACTAACTCATCCACTTACCTTTGAAGTTCTTCATGCTCCTTGGGACTCATTTTGTATGCTGCCATATTAGGTATAATAGCCCCCGAAACAAGATCAATATGATACTTGATGTCTCTCAAAGGTGGAAGGCCATGTTGGAATCTCTTTTGGTACAACATCTTGGAACTCCTCCAGGATTGGTTTTATGATTGTTGGTGTCTTCTTGTGTTGTTCATTCTCCTCTGCTACTACTAGAGCCAAAATATGACTACCGATGTCTAATTCACCCTTGCATTTACCATAGGATATAAAAATGCTAACTTCCTTCTTTAGTGCACTGATTTCAGAAGGTTATAATGGAGCTAAAATAATCTTATTTTCATTCACCTTAAAGGAATAAGTATCTTTGTAACCATCTTACAACACCCTTCTATCATAATGCCAAGGTCTTCCTAACAATAAATGACAAGCATCCATAGGGGCAACATCACATCATACTTCATCTTTATAATACTTGCCAATAGAAAACGAAACTAAACACCCTTTAGTTACCTTGATGTCATTTCCTTTTTGGAGCCAACATAATTTGTAAGGATGTGGATGAGGGATTATGTCCAACTTTAGCTTCTGCATCATCTCCAAAGATACCACATTCTCAAAGCTGCCACTATCGATGATCACCAAGCACACATTACCAAGAGAAGTGCATTTAGTGTGAAACATGTTCTTTCTCGCCCAACTTTCATCCTCGGCCATATAGGACATTTATAAGCTACGTTGTAATATAATAGATAAACCATGATCAGCATAAGTAACATCTTCGTCATCATCATCATATTTTGGTTCGTCGTTGACTTTATCTTCTCTTCCATCACTATGATTTTCAATTAACGTAATAATTCTTCTATTTGGACAATATGAAGCAATATGCCCAAAATCATAACATTTGAAGTATTTTTAGCCACTTGAAGTAGAAGAATTAAGTGTTTTTTATTGCTAGTATATTCTTTACCCTTGTCTTGCACTTTTGATATTACCTTACTTTGGATAGTAGGCTTAGAACTTTCTTCTTTTGTATAGCCTTCTTTTGAACCATGCCGAGAACTCTTTTCAAACTTTTGTTGCTTTTCAACTTTTAATGCCAACTTGCTCACATCATTTAAAGACTAATATGGCTATAGTTAAACAACTTTAGCAAACTTATACTTCAACCTCCTAAGAATCTTGCAATGGTTTGCTCTTTTGGCTCCACAAGCTCTCCTTTTAACATTAGATTATCGAATTTTACAGTATACTCCTCCATATCAAGATCTCTTGCCTATAATTGTGAGGTAAATATTTTCTCTTCAGCTCCCTTTTCATTTTCTCCCATGTCACGATTTTACTCTTCCCCTTATGTTCTCTTTGTTTCTTCATATTTTCCTACCAAAAAGATGCATTTCTTTTGAGTTTGAGTGCCACAAGTTTTACCTTCTTTTGTTCTGATGGTTCATGAAAATTGAAAATTCTTTCTATTGTATTAAGCCAATCGATAAAGTTTTTAACATTGATTTTACCTTCAAACTCTGGAATCTCCAATCTTAGGTTATATTTGTTCTGCCACTCATCTTGGACTCCATGTCTTATCCGAAATCTTCTCGACTCCCTTGGAAGAGGAGGTGTATCATCATTAGAAGTAAACTATTAGACATCATTTTCATGCTGGTTGTTTCTACTTCGAAGTTATTTAATTACTTCATTTTTTTCTTGTAGACTACGCACTAATCTTTGTAGCTGTAGCCTCAATGACTTAGCATCATCTTCATGACAACTACCTTCATTAACTATATCTTTTTCATTTCGCCTTGCCATGATCTCTAGCATTTAGCTCTGTTACCAAACTGATACCGGGGGGTAAAATGTAGAATGAATTTCGAAAGAAAAATCGACAGTATAATTGTATTCGCTGGAATAAGTTTTTCGATTAGAAAAGGAATGAACTCGCGATAATACTTTAATAAGATCGAAAAATAGCTCATCACTAAGTTTAAAATCACAAAGGGATACAAAAAAATTCACCACCTTAAGGAAATTAAACAAGAATATAGAACTAAAAAATAAAAGACTCACGACTCAAGAAAACATCCAAGAGACAAAGTTTAAGAGAGAACTCCAAGAGATTTCTATCAATATCATCGGTTTCTAAAGTTCTTTCTAATCTCTAAACAATAAAATAAGTACTAGTACATGAAATATCCCTTCATGGGAAATTTTAAAATTAAGTGTTTTACAATTGGTAACTAACTTCTTTAATATGTTCCTTAGCCATGAAGAAAAGTATCTTGAAATAGCTTTAACTTTATATAGAGAATATGCTCATGAGCTGTTATAATTGAGTGGGCTGAGTTGAAAACTATAAGACAACATTATGGGTTGAAAAATATACTATAGCATCAATAAGATCCATATGAGTAGATTGTAGCAAATTAGGTACTCCCGTATCAATTTCTCACATCTTGCTCTCTCTCTACCAAAACTTAAATATACATAAAATATTTATAGAAGAACTAAATCATTTTTTTTCTCCATGAGGTTTCTTCTTTTACTAGGATTTCTTATTCCACTATTTACTAGGATTTCTTATTCCACTATGACACTGACTTCAAGAATATCAAAATACTTACAAATCCCAATAATCTCTCTCTCTCTATAGGTATTTTATCTACTTTTATGTCTATTGAAAAAATATATATACTTCACACTCCTTCCAACTTTTGTTACTCATCCTGATTGAATATCTGATAAGATTGTTTGAACTTTGATACTATTTTATTGGGAAGGGAGAGAAGTAAAAAAATCATATGAGATCAACTACAAGGACTTTGAGTTATACCCACTCAAGTATGATTCTCCTTATATACATTTTACTTAAAACTGAACAACTTCTCTCTTAATCCTCTCTAGAAATCATAAAGATCACATAACCAAAGTATATCAATTCTCTTTGTTAGTAAAGTCTTAAGACTCAAGATATATTTATTGGAATAAATCCTAAAATAAATCGTAAGATATATTTACTAGTATAAATATAATAAGGGTTCCTAAAATTACTTAGCAACCTTAACATAAAATAAAGCAAGTAGAAAAGTTTTTCGATGGTCATTTACCTCTTAAAGAAAATAAATTTTTTACGATTCTTGCATGATTGGCCAACCAATCAATCATCTAATTATCCTTCTTTTTATATATATACATGTAATAATCTTATAATGTTGAAGTAGATAGAAAATGTCAATAATAGAGTTCAACAAACTCTAGAGTTTCATTTTCTTTTTGAAGTCTTATGTATCAAATATTTTGAATCTTATTCTATGACAATCTCTCTTATTTTATCATTTATTATAGCTTATTGATTTTTTTTTTTTTTTGCACAAAGAATAAGCAGTGAGTCTAGAATCCCAATTGTAGGCTATTTTTGATTGCAGTACCTTAACATCGGAGACTTGCGACCACAAGAAAGTCGATTACCAATATCATTACGTAACACAACTTAAACCATCAACAATCCAAATAAAGATGTATCATAATTTAATTTAAATCATCCCTTGATAGATTTTATCCATTTAATTTAGAAAGAGACTCTAAAGTTGGTATATTTGAATATGTAGCTTTATCATAATTTCAAACCATAGTAATTATTCTATGTAAAATAAATGCTGGAGAGCAATGAGTATGAGAATACAAATGATCATTTCTTCCTTTCCAAATTCACAACGAAGTTGTTCCAATAAGTGGAATGAGTGTTCCACTGGCGCCACCACCCAAGATGTCACCGTTTACCACTTATCCATTCATCAATGAAAAATGAATACCAAATTTTTGTTGCATAAATTCCCAAAATAGAAAAAAAAAAACAAAAAACAAAAGGGAAAGAAACAGCAGGATTTCGGTTCAAAATAGGAAGAGGATGTAAAAGTTTTTGTCGGATGGCAACATGCCTTGTGTTCGATCTCTCAGATTAGTAGATGAAAAGGTTGCAGAATATGGTGTTGTAGTGGAGGCAGGTCAAGCATCATTAGTGCTGAAGGGGATTATGGTACGAGATCCGTAGTCATCTTAGAATTTCTTAGTTCGGATGCTCTGTTTTCAGCCACATTTCCTCAAGCAGGGCGAGGCTGATAGATGTTCACAAGCAGCTGATGTCACTCAGCTCCTTTCCATGGTGCGATTCGCTTACCACTGTTTCTAAAGATGTTTTCTTTGCCTATAAATTCTCTCATCGCGCACTTGTCTTGACGCATGAAAAAGGCGTTTGATTGTGTTTGACAAGCGGGGGAATGCCTAGGAAACACATGGTAATCGAGGAAGCCGAACAGAGAACAACAACAAAAGACAAGACAGGAGGAGCAATAGTTTCGATGCATGATGCTTCTGAGGAACCATTTTCTAGTCCTGTTCGTTTATTTTGAGAATACTTTCACTCTTCTAACAACACCAACCTATAACACTTCCAGAATGGCGGTAGGAGAAGGTTTCAAGCGCGCGTGCGACGGGTGAGAACAACGAATCTCTCTTCTTCCTCCCTATTCTAATTCACAAAACAAACAAATTCAATTGATTTTAACATCTACTTTTGTTTTTTTTCCAGGAAAGCGTGTCACGTGCGGGCGCCTATTCTCTCCCTCCGATTGCTCGTCCCGGTGGGATCCCTCTATTCGCTGCGAGGTGCCCGCGCCCGCTGCGGTCTAATTCCGGCCCACCCCGGTTAAACCGGACGTGCCGTTTGACTCAGCAGCACCGGGACGCCGAATCAGTTTGTTCACGATACCAAAGCCTTCTCCCACCGGCTTCCGAACCCGTCACCACTCTTTGCGCTGCGGCTGGAGGCTTGACGGATGGGACCCGCTGCCCCTCCGCTGGTAACGAGTGAGGTTTGCCCGCGGGTAACGTGTGGACGGGGTGCGACGAAGCCCAAGCAGGGCGGATCTGGGAGGAACGCAACGGATTCCAGCTGGCTTGACCGTGGCTTATCTGCTGAAGGTGGCGTACGTGTTGGAAAGAGGTCGGGATCGTCATAAATACGAGGGGCTCTTCTGTTCCTGCCATCACCACACCTCTCGTCCCAGACTCATCGCCCCCCGCTCCCCCCCCCCCCCCCCCCCTTTTGTTCCATCGTTTGTGAATGAGGTCTCTCCTCTTCTCTTCCTCGTCCAATCAGATCGACTGTTCCATAGCCTTGCGGTGTCTTTCTTGCCACAGGTAGTGCCGTTGCCACCACAGGGCTCACGTAAATGCCTGTAGCTTCGCCGGTCACTCCTGTTGTTGCACGGCTGGCTCCCACGGCGTGCCCTCCGATCTCCTTCTTGACGTCGCTCTCTTCCCCATCTCCGGAGTCCGCGGCTTACGGCTTCAGGGGTGATACCACCACCTGAACAATATCCATAAGGAGGTAATGTGTATGTCTCGATGTTACCTTATGGGTTTGTCTCTCTTACCTTAAGGATATCACTTCATAATCTGAAACTTCTTTTCGGGAAAAAATTTGTATGAAACTTAAATCTAGAAAGCCGAGACTTACAACCAAACCTTTGATTATGTATGACATAAATTAAGGCTCGTCGGGAAAGAAGTCGGGAAAGTAGTATCCGTTACATGTGTTGATTATTTGTTGTTGCCGTTCAAAATTATAATTGTTCTGAAAGGCGTAACACCAACAGTTCTTCATGACTAGATGACAACAATTCTCGCAATGATTGTCGTATTTTTTTAGTAGTTCACTAATTTTTGTTCTCTCTCACATACTAATCGATTTCAGTAATGGACCAAATTTTATTTACTCTACTCTGTTGGATCTCGACGTAGTGCTCCCTTACATCCACATTCATTAGAAAGCAATGAGAAACAAATGTTCCACTTATGTGGGTTCAAGACACATGCGAACACTCCTGATCTTGTGAATGCACTTCAGATAATGATGCATTTTGGATGTTTTCAATTGAATTGGTGTTTAAATGTAATTGCATACATGTGCTTGTTCTTTCTTTTCAAGATGCTGGTCTCCATTGCTTAATGTCAAGGTTGGAATAAGGAGTTTGTTCAGCACATATTAGAAAAAAAGGATACTGTTTAAATTACATTTTGTGGTGAGAAAGATGTACTATTATATAATTCTCGGTGCTTACAAATTTGATGTCCAATTTTGTTTGAAAATCTGATTTGATCTACTTGCTAAAGAGGATGTCAAACAGGAATACAAGTTCTGAATGAAGTGAAAGGATCCTGGATTGATGTCTCATGATAATTTCATGAAATGACAATACTTGTAACCAGAAACAGCATATCATACAGGAAGCACAACAAAATTGATAGACATGGTATCTTATCGATGTCATAACTTGTTGCTTTGAGAGATCAAGCAAGGTGACACCTTTGTAATCGTAGTGCTCCTTTTTTGTTCCATCATTAGTCATGCTCATTGAGCATAACTTGTTCCTTTGAGAGATTAATGCTCACTGTTTGCTGTTGCAGGAAAGAAAGATTCATTAATCTCTCACAGTAGCTCTATCTGATAAACTTGTTGCTTATGTTTATCGTCATTGGATATCATTTCAGTTACATCAATTGACAAGCTAATCACACAACAAGAAAAATCTCATAGTCCGTCTTAACAGGGGAAGCTCCCCATAGATTTAAGTAATATAATGTTCATAAGCTTCTGGTTAAAACCTCCATCTATTTATAACAGCCAAGACACTTAGATTTAAGCCTACTTTTTTTTGCCAAGATGCATTCCAAATGTACAAGACCACAGAAGCTAAAAGGTCATTGAGAAATTATTTAATTTTTGAAATTATTTAATTTTTGGATTACTTTTTATCTTTGGATAATTAGCTTTTACAGAATTATCTAACCAGGTTGTCTTTCAATATTTTATTGCTTGATATAGGTAATGGCTTCTTCAGATTCAACAAGCACCCTTCCAAAGGTGAGTCAACAGAAAAATTAGATAAATATCGTATAACTGGTAAGACTTGTTGCATATGGCAGGTTCCTTGCGAACTGTTTGATGGCCATAGATTGTGTAGAAAAAATTGTTCCATCATCAAGATGGAATAGAATAAATTAAATTTATCTTTTTTAAAAAAAATTGAGTTTAATTCTTTTCTTTTTTCAGGTTAGATTAAAAAGTTATGCATGTCATATCCAGCATGCTAGTTCTGCAAATTATGCATTTGGCCTCAACTAGATTCTGATACTGAAATTGTAACTTACTCATGATAAACATTAATAGAGTAGATGAAGTGTAATTCAATTAACATATGGGCTAGTTGTTGTTTTTAATATTAAGAGAGAGTTTGATGAAAATTTTCATGACCCTTTTTGTCAAAAGAAAATTAGTTGCATTTCTTTAAGATTCAAAATTGGTTGCATTTGGCCTCTACTTGTTTTCACTTTTTGCAAAGACGACTTAGGTCTTCAAAATTGGTTACTATTGGTCTCTTAGCAAGTCATTATCTATTTAATAAACCATCTTTCGTCAAGGGATGGTTGTTGTGATTTGTTGCTTCGTCATTGCTTGTGTTCATCCTGTCACTGATATACTGTCTTCGTTACTTGTCATACTTGAAGGAAAAGCCTTTTGGAAACTATAGCGACCACAAAGATAGAATGATTTCACCAGTTACTGAGGATGGTTCAGTGGACCGAATGGGGAAACCAGCAGTCAAAGCAAGAACTGGAAATTGGACATCAGCAGTCCTCTTACTAGGTAATTGAAGTGTCAATCCATAACATAGCTTTTTCTATATGTTATATGAGATGGACACTGTCTGTCTTTGTAGTTATGATTTAGACACTATAGAGTGATAGTATCTTTATGCTCTGATTCTTTAGTGTTGTAGCAGCCAAATATGATTAAACTTGTTAAAATGGAAAGATTATTTGAGCTCCTACACAATACATGCTTTTTGGCAATTGGAAATTAACCATTCCATCTTTATTTTGGCATCCTTCATTTCAGTAACTATGTAAACGATCACTTAATTTATGCAGTTAATTATGGCCTCGTAACCTTTGCATTCTTTGGCGTTGGTGTGAATCTTGTTCTGTTCTTGACGAGAGTTCTACAGCAAGACAATGCTGATGCGGCAAACAATGTGAGCAAATGGACGGGCACGGTATACATATTTTCACTGATAGGGGCATTCATGAGCGACTCTTACTGGGGCCGCTACTTGACTTGCTCTGTCTTCCAGATGATCTATGTGATGGTATGCTTCAAAACTTCCATTTCCTCACTTTTTTAGATTCAGTAAAAATTATCTTCTTTTCATCGTGGATGATGATGCTCCGTTACATCAAGCCACCGAATCTTGTACTAACAAGAACAATCAATTGAACAGATTGATCTAAATGTTTTGCTGAAAAGAAGATTCATCGAAGTCTGTTCTCATGTGTTGTTTAACAGGGTTTAATGCTTTTGTCGCTGGCATCATGGCTTTTTCTGGTTAAGCCATCGGGCTGTGGGGATGGCCAACTAAAGTGCAACACGCCATCAACCCTGGGAACTGTGCTCTTTTACATATCGATCTACTTCATCGCCTTTGGAAATGGAGGATACCAGCCATCCATTGCTACATTTGGATCAGACCAGTTTGACGAAATGGATCCCGTCGAAAGGCATTCCAAGATAGCCTTCTTCAGTTATTTCTACTTGGCTCTAAATGTCGGCTCTCTCTTCTCCAACAGCATCTTAGTCTACTACGAAGATTCTGGTAAATGGGTACTTGGCTTTTGGATTTCGGCTGGTGCAGCTGCTGCTGCCCTTCTGCTCTTCCTGGTTGGGACTCGACGTTACAGACATTTCAATCCTTCTGGGAATCCATTGACGAGGATCATCCAGGTCTTTGTTGCTGCTACACGCAAATGGACTGTTGATGTCCCAAGTAACTCGGACATGCTCTATGAAGTCCAGGGAAAGGAGTCCGCAATCGTTGGAAGCAGGAAGATCCTTCATAGCGAGGATTTCAGGTAAGGGTTTCAAACGACGTTCTACTCCCATGCAAGTTGGTTGTTCACTCTTGTTATTTTGGGCTGATCTGAGATCACAGAAGAACTGGTTCTTGCTGCAGGTTCCTCGACAAGGCTGCAGTTCCAACTGGTGAAGACATGCATGTGCAGGCCATAAAGAATGACCCATGGCAACTGTGCACAGTGACTCAAGTGGAAGAGGTGAAATGCGTGCTGAAGATGCTCCCCATATGGCTTTGCACCATCATCTACTCGGTGGTGTTCACCCAAATGGCCTCTATTTTCGTGGAGCAAGGCGCCACAATGAACACTAACGTTGCGGCGTTCCGCATCCCAGCCGCGAGCATGTCGGTGTTCGACATCCTTAGCGTCATAATCTTCATCTTTATCTACCGGAATCTGCTGGTTCCCGTGATGGCCAGGATTTCAAAGGAACCCAAGGGGATCAGCGAGCTCCAGCGGATGGGGGTGGGATTGGTCATCGGGATGCTGGCCATGATCGTCGCTGGAGTGGTGGAGGTGGAGAGGCTCAAGCGAGTGGTTGTACCTGATGAGCCAAGCTCGCTCAGTATCTTCTGGCAGATCCCTCAGTACGCGCTGATCGGGGCTTCTGAGGTGTTCATGTACGTCGGGCAGCTGGAGTTCTTCAATGCCCAAGCACCGGATGGGATAAAGAGCTTCGGGAGCTCCCTCTGCATGGCCTCCATCTCGCTTGGGAACTACGTCAGCATCATGCTGGTTAACATCGTCACCAGCGTGACGTCCAATAAAAATAGCCCTGGGTGGATACCGCGGAACCTTAACTCAGGTCACCTGGACAGGTTCTACTTCCTGCTTGCCGCTCTCACTCTGATCGATTTCATGGCCTACTTGGTCTGCGCCAAGTGGTACAGGTGCATCAAGCTTGACAATGACGATCGGCAGGAGAATTTAGTTACCGCACTGTAGTCTATGTCTGGTTTGGAGCTGCTGCTGTTCTCGCGAGACACAACTTGTTGTTTGCCGCTGCTCTCTACGCTTGAATCTTTTCTTTCCCTTGTGCTACGTGGGCCTGTTGGGTTAGTACTAGTAGGTGCATTCTTAGTGTTATGCCTTCACTGATCCATCAATCGTTGAACTCTCGTAGATAAAGCTTCATCTCATTTGGGAAGTAGATGGCTAGAATAAAATTCGAAACTCTGTTATCTGCACGCTATCTCGGTATTGCATCTTTGTGAAGGAAGAAGAGGTCCATTTGACTATTGTTATCTGAATGCGGGCCAATGGACTATATGTTTCTTCTCCAAGGCGTTGTGATGAGTCTGAGAAGAAGTCAACTAAGGCGGATCGACCCTCTTGATAGTCAATCGACAAGTCCTAATGCAAAGGGTCTTCTCGGGGTGCCCCTAAGATGTGGGGCTTTGCTCTTCTCAAAATCTTATGCACTCTGGTGTTTTTTCAAGAGAAGGAGCTTCTGCGAGCTTTACAATGGATGGAGTTTTTGATGATACAAAGAGACAAAATGAAGCATTACCAACTCCATTAAGATCATGACCATGATACTTTGACTTGAAGCAACAAATTGAAGGTTGATTCGACGTGGCCATCTCGGATAATACCTCAGCTGATCGAGTAACCAATTGATGTAATAGTTGATAGATTGACTTCAAGCATAAACACTAGCATAGACATCATCATGACCAAGAGGCATAGGTTGAACAAGAACCCAAATATCAAAGAAGAAGAAGAGGTAGAATATTTGAGGCATAGGTTGAACAAGAACCCAAATATCAAAGAAGAAGAAGAGGTAGAATATTTGTACCTTGATCACGATGATGTCTTATTTGTCTTCATACAAATTCTTAATGCTCTAATAAAGAAGATTATTATTGATACCTTTTATTTATTTTGATATAATTCGTGAGTGATTCAATCTTATCCCAAAAGTATGGTAGGGACCTATATGTGACCTTCGAGTTAGACACACGACCAAAGATTATTAAATCCAAGCTCTCAATGGTGAATATTCCTTCTGTTTATAATATTATCATCGGACATTCTAATGACACTGACTCTATATCATATTCTCAAGATACTAAGTGGCTCTGAAATTTATTTCTAACTAATAAAGGAGTTAGAGAACTTACGAGCGATCCTTAAGAATCACGATAGTATTAGTTTATGTTTGTATCAATGCCCAAGACAATAGCTTTGTTAGTTCCATAGTTGGATCCTTAGGAGGCTTTGACTTAATGAGCACCAAATCCAAAAGCGAAAGAGACCTCGATCGAAGTTCCACTCCACCCAGCTAGCCTTGGTCAAATAATCGAAATAGGAGCTACACTACCAGATGACCATAAGACAAAGCTCATCAACTTATGTCGCTTTAACTTAGAGGTTTTCATATGATCCCCAAGCCATATGTCACAATGTCGCCTTAGTATTATTTATCTAACTCATCAACTAATTCGGTAGAAGCCCCAACAAATTTGCTCTAGATCAATAAGACATTTAAAGACCAAATGATCGAGATATGACAGTTTGGGTGGAATAAAAAGTTGAACCATCGACACCCATCTATTCACTCATGAAGAAACATTTGCTACCAATAACAAGTTTTAGATGTGCCTCAACTCCCCCAAATGTGCCTTTAGTATTGGCTTAGGAAAATTCTTGGGCTTCATAATCCATAAAAAAGGGATCGATAATAATTGAAGAAGGTTAAAGCAATATTAGAGATGAAGTCCCTATATGAATGAAGAAAGTCCAAATACTCACTCGGCATATAACAACTTTAAGCTGATTCATCTCAACGACAAGTGAGAGGTGTTGATTCAATGACCCAAAAATTTTCAATGTAACTCATTCATTGACCAATTGAAAGAATATATCAGCTCATCACTGTAGCTCTCAAACCTTATACTGATGGAGGTATTATGTATTTATCTCTCAATGATGAGGACGATCATAAGCTCTATGTGGACTCATGAATAAAAAAAAGATATAAAATTATATTTATTATATCATCCTCAATGATGTGAAGCAATACCATTCGGGACTTTGAAAAGATGATGTTCTCTTTAACTTTTGCTATTCAACAATTTCTACCCTATTCTCAAGAACATACTATTACAATGGTGATAGATCATCCACTTATGGTGATTGACCATTCACTTTGGCAAATTTTGTTGGAGCCCGATGGCTAGGGCCAACTTTTCAAGCGGTTGATGGAGCTAAACGAGTTTGACATCCTATGTTGACCTTGTATAGTTAGAAAGGATCGAGCATTGGCTAACTTGAGTTAACAAACCTGGAAAATGTAACGTAGAATTGCCGACCTTGGATACTTCACGTAGACAATTTGGCAATAATTATTAAGGGTGCGGTATGTTTAATTTTGCATAGTTCAAATGATGTATTATTTGAATATGTCAGTTTATTCATGTTTTGGACTACCAATAATGAAATCGAAAATAAAGCTCATCTTATTGGATTTCATTTTTGCAAAAATCTTTTAGTCACTAATTTGGTGGTCTATAGTTGTTTATAGCTAGTGGTGATGTAGATCCACAATGCTCGAGAACCTACTATGGTAAAATATTTAGTTAAGGCAAAGCAACTAATTATCGATCTGCTGAAGTTTGAAATTGTCCAAGTTCCTTGGGAGGAAAATTCTAAGGTCGATGCTCTCTCCAAGTTGACTTTAGAAGCATACTCAACTTCAAAAGGTTATGGTGAAAACACTTGAATCCTAAAGTATAGATTCAGGAGAAGTATTTTCTTTGACATATGAAGACACTTTGATGGAATACATCACAAACTATTTGAAGATTGTCCTTCTCCCATCAGATCCCATGGTATTATGATGAATTGGAAGGTCACATCCAAGCTACTATCACGATAATGTCCAATTATTCTGAAGATCATACACCCAATCTTATCTACGATGACCTCGATCTAATGAAAATAAATTTATCCTATTTGAAGTATATGAAATAACCTAGAACACTTTGGTGGGAGATCTTTAGCCTCCAAAGTTATGCGATAAGGTTGTTATCGGCAATAAGTGGGATGCCATACCTATGTCCAACAATATGACTGGTGCTACTGCTATGCTTAAATCCATTATTTGCTAGTTTTAAAGATCGACTCAAATCAATTATGTTTGGCCCATGTATTATAGTAACGGACATTTTGGGATCTTTCTTCTCCTTGCAAAAAATTCTTAATTGTCAGGGTTGTTTACTTCACTAAGTCGACTAAAGAAAAATCTCTCGCAATACAAAGTCCAAAAAGTCCTCATCATAGATAATAAAACCTAACTCAACAATAAAATTCATTGAACTCTAATGTGCAATCTCAATCGAACAATAGACCAAATTACTAATCGAATAATTCTAGAGAGGTCGAAGAAACTTAATCACAAGAGCAAAAGGATCCTAGGTAGATGTGTTTTCGAGTATCTTATAAAACTATTGGACTCTGTTGGGTTGACAACTTATGAGTTCAGCCCATAGTGGGCTTTAACAACCCATAGCTCACATCATTTTTAATCTAACCCTAGATCTAATAAGTGGGTGTGGTGGTTACGAAAAATTGAGAGAAAAACTATAGCAATAAGTCAGAAAATTACAGCAGTAACATGATTCAAAAAAGAGGATGAAAGGGCAAAAAAAAAAGAGAAGAAAAGGGAAGAAGATAAGGACAACGTAGAGAGACTATTCTCAATCATTTAGGTAATATTTTCATCTCAGTTTAGATCAGATCTATAGTAGATTCTTGCTGTGATCACTTAGTGAGAATTTGGATATTGTACACAGTGACGTAATCCATGTATCACAATTATTCTCTTGAGATTGTTGCTTGGATTTTTAGGCAAAAGACTTTGAGATTTATATTTTCATTATTCTTATAGTGTATTATATTTGGTTTGCCCCGTAGTTTTTACCCTTCACGTTGGAGGGATTTTTCACGTAAATCTTGGTGTTCTATTTGATTATTATTCTATTTAATTCTGCTACGTGTTACAGCCTACTAGTATTTATTCGTATACAAAAGTTTATTTCTCTTTATATCCCATCAACTGGTATCAAAGTAGGGTTTTAGTGATTTAATTTTTTGTGTTCGAACATGGAGGCTAGTAGTATTTCTCGTATGATTTACTTGAATAGAAACAATTGGATGATATGGAAACCAAGAATAAAAGATCTCTTGTATTGCAAAGATTTGTATAGACCTTTGCAAGGGGATAGTGCAAAACTCACAACTATGACAGATGATGAGTGGAAGAGATTAGATCGAAAAACAAGCAAGTTTATTCGACAATGGCTTGATGACAATGTCTTTCATCACGTTTCTTCTAAAAGTTATGCATATTCTCTTTGAAAAAAGTTGGAAGGTCTCTATGAAAGAAAAACAACTGAAAACAAAGCTTTCTTGATCAGGTGAACTTGAAATATAAAGAGGGTGCTTCTATTGCTGAGCATTTGAATGAAATGCAGAGTATCATTAACCAGTTATCCTCTATGAAAATGTCTCTTGATGATGAGTTGTAGGCATTGTTACTTCTCAGTTCTTTACTAGAAAGTTGAGAGACACTAGTGGTTTTCCTTAGTAATTCTGTGCCAGATGGTGTTGTCACCATAAGTCAAGTAACAAGCAATTTATTGAATGAGGAGTTGAGAACAAAGTATTCAATAACATCTCAGAATGATTCACAAGCACTTATCTCAAAGAATAGAGAAAGGTCAAAGATCAAGGATAGAAGTAGTTCATGTATAGGTATAAGCAAGTCAAGATCAAGAAAAGATATTGTTTGCTATAATTGTGGTAAGAAAGGACATTACAAGAACCAATGCAAGCAACCTAAGAAGAGTAAGAAAAAGAGAAAAGAAGTTGAGTCTACATAGTCAAAAGATAATACTATAGCTATAGTGCAGGGTGATGATTATTTGATTTTGTCTCCTTTTGATGATAATTTTTTTTATGTGTGTCAAGATCTTGAGTGGGTGATTGATACATGTACTTCTTATCATACTACACCACGGAGGGAGTCTTTTGCTGATAAGTCTAAAAATTTTGGTGTTGGTGCTTAAGGATTGAGGCAACTATGGCACTTCTTATCATACTACACCACGGAGGAAGTCTTTTGCTGCCTATTTTACTACACCACGGATAGGCAACTATGGCACAATAGATATCATTGGCATGGGTGATATCGACATAAAGACCAACTTTGGTTGCAAGTTGGTGCTTAAGGATTGAGGCATGTGGTTGACTTGAGGCTGAATTTAATTTTATTTGGAAGGCTAGATGATGAAGACTATTATAATAGATTTCACAAAGGGTAATGAAAGCTCAGTAATGGTTCTCTTATTATAGCTAGTGGGAAAAAATATCATACTTTATACAAGTTGTAAGTCAAAGCTTGTGGTGAGCAACTGAATGCTATAGAGAAAGACTTCAGCATAGAGTTGTGACGTAGGTGATTGAGACACATGAGTGAGAAGGGGCTGCAAGCTCTTTCTAAGAGAGAGGTATTGCCAGACCTCAAAGGTACATATCTAAACCCTTGTATTGATTATTTGGCTAATAAACAACATAAAGTTTCATTTGCTAGTCCTATTTTGTCTAGAAAAATATATGTCTTAGACCATATTTATACATATATATATAGTCCTCTGAGGACAAAAACTCATGATGGATCTTTTAATGTTCCTGGTATCAGTGGTGCACTTTATTTTATCACTTTTATAGATAATTTTTCTAGGAAAGTTTGGGCCTATGTTATGAAGACCAAAGATCAGGTTATTAATGTCTTTAAAGAATTTCATGCCAGAGTTGAAAGGGAAACAAAAAGATAATTGAAATGCATAAAATCATATAATGGTGGTGAGTACATAAGATTGTTTAATGATTATTGTAGGTCATATGACATCCAATATGAGATGACAGTTCCTAGTATACCTCAGCATAATGCTATTGCAAAGAGGATGAACCGCACCATCATGGAAAAAATCAGATGTATACGTTTATGGGTGAAGCTACCTAAAAAGTTTTGGGATGAGGCTTCAAGGACTGTAGTTGATGTGATCAACTTGTCACCATGTACAATCTTAGATGGTGATATTGTAGAGTATGTATGGTTAGGGAAAGATATTTCCTATAAGCGTTTGAGAGTGTTTGGTTATCATACATTTGCACATGTTCCAAATAATAAGAGATTCAAGCTGGATGGTAAGACAAAAGAATGTATTTTTCTTAGCTACTCATATGATCAGTTTGGTTACAGGCTTTGGGATCTAGAAAAGCAAAAGGTGTTTAGAAGCAGAGATATTGTCTTCTTTGAAGATCAAACTTTGGAGGATTTGAAAAAGAAGGCACCAGCCAAGACTTCTACAGAAGGATTAGCAGATTGTGACCCAGTTAATCCTCCAATATATCAGGGTGATAGGAGAGATGTGCAGGAAGATGATATAGAGCCCGATATTGATATATCTGCATGACATATTGAGCAAGAAGAAGTTGGAGAGCAACTTTAAGTAGAACCTCAGTTGAGAAGATCTTCTAGACAACGTCAACCTTCCAAAAGATACTCTACATATAAGTATGTGATGCTTATTGATGCAGGTGAACAACATAGTTACTAGAAAGCAGTTGAAAGTAAGTAGAAAAAGAAGTGGTTAGTTGTTATGCAGGAAGAGATGAATGCTCTATAGAAAAACTACACATATGATTTAGTGCAACTACCAAAGGGAATGAAGGCCTTGAAGAACAAGTTAATTTTCAAGTTAAAGACTCAAGAATATTGTTCTCAACCAAAGTACAAAGCTAGATTAGTTGTGAAAGACTTTAGTCAAAAGAAAGGTATTGACTTTGAAAAGATTTTTTCTCTTGTTGTTAAAATGTCTTCTATTCGTGTTGCTCTTGATATTGCTGCTAGTCAGGACTTGGAGGTTGAATAGTTTGATGTGAAGACAGCTTTCCTTCATGGTGATTTGGAGGAGTAAATTTATATGGAGCAACCAGAAGGCTTCAAAGTCAAAGGTAAAGAAAACTTTATCTACAAGTTGAAGAAGAGCTTGTATAGGCTGAAGCAAGCTCTAAGACAGTGGTACAAAAATCTTAATTCATTTATGACTGAAAATAGATACAAAAGAATGACTTTAGATCATTGCATGTACATCAAATGATTTGGCGAGGATTTTATTATTCTCTTATTTTATGTTGATGACATGCTTATCCTTGGGAAAGATATGTTTAAAATTGATAGGTTGAAGAAAAAATTGAGTGAGTCTTTTACAATGAAGGACATGAGGTTAGCAAAGCAAATACTAGGCATGCAGATTTCCTATGATAGAAAAAATAAAAAGATTTAGTTGTCACAGGAGAAATACATTGAGAAGGTATTGGAAAGGTTTAGTATGAGTAATGCAAAGCTAGTTGGTTCTCCTCTTGCGGGTCACTTCAAGTTGTGCTCAGGATAAAGTCCATCAAGTGATGAGGAGGAGAAAATACAAAAGGTTCCTTATGCTTTAGTAGTTGGAAGTTTAATATACGCGATGGTATATACGAGGCTAGACATCGCATATGCAGTGGGTGTAACTAGCAAATTTCTTACAAATCCAAGAAAAAAGTACTGGGCAACAGTGAAGTGGATCTTTAGATATCTCAGAGGGAGCTCTAAGGTTTGTTTAAGCTTTGGAGGTGGACCACCTGTGTTGATAAGTTACACAAATGCAGATATGGTAAGAGATATAGATATAAAGAAATATACATCAGGTTTTGTACTTACTTTTGCAGGAGGAGCTGTGTCATGGCAATCTAGATTGCAAAAGTATATTGCTCTCTCTACCACTAAGGTAGAATATATTGATGCTATTGAGATTTGCAAAGAAATGTTATGAATAAAAGAGTTCTTATAAGAATTGAGGCTGAAACAAGAAAACTATGTAGTAAATTGTGACAGCCAAAGTACCATCCATTTGTGTAAGAACCTAACTTTTTATTCTAAGTCAAAACATATAGATGTCAAATACCACTGGATTCGAAATGTACTTGAAGAGAAGCAGTTGCAGCTTCAGAAAATTCACACAGATGATAACAAAGTAGATATATTGATAAAGACCTTACCAAAAGAAAGACATAAGATATGTCGATAGTTAGTCGGCATGGCTTCACATTGAGGATTCATAGGACAACCTCCTTTACGAGCTGAAGGGGGAGGTTGTTGGGTTGATAGCCCATGAGTTCAGCCTATAGTGGGCTTTAACAACCCATAGCCCACCTCTCTTTTAATCGAACCCTATATCTAATAAGGGGGGTGTGGTGGCTGCAAAAATTTGGGAGAAAAACTACAGCAATGAGGTAAAAAATTACAACAGCAATGTGATTCAAAAAAGAGGAGGAAAAAGCAGAAAAATAAGAGAAAGAAAAGAAATAAGACAAGGACAACATAGAGAGACTGTTCTCAATCATCTAGGCAGTGTTCTCATCTCAAGTTAGATCAGATCTATAGTAGATTCTTGTTGTGATTACTTAGGGAGAATTTGAATATTGTGCACAGTGGTATAATCCTTATATCCTAATTATTCTCTTAAGATTATTGCTTGGGTTTTTGGGTAAAATACTCTTAGATTTATATTTTTATTATTCTTATAATAGATTATCTATGGTTTGCCTCATGATTTTTACCCTTCACGATGGAGGGATTTTCTACGTAAATCTTGGTGTTCTATTTGATTGTGATTCCATTTAATTCTATTATGTCTTACGACCTACTAGTATTTGTTCGTATACAAAAGTTTATTTCTCTTTATATCCCATCAGACTCTACTATGGGCGTCAACTAGAGAATCTCTTTTTTTCCTTGCATATAGTGTCAAAGTAGACATTCCTTCTGAGTTTATATTCTCGATAACTTAAACCAGCAACTATGATGGAAAGGACATGAAAGGTGAATATCAACTTTGATTGATGAGACTAAGGCAAAGGCACACCAAAGGACTTTGGCTTATTAGTGAGAAATGACAAAGTGCTACAATTGAAGAGTCTGACATTGACTTCTAAATTTTAGCAACATAGTTTGAAGGAAAGAAAAATTGTTACCCAACTCACTTGCAAGAAAGGTTATGCCAAACTAGGAGGATCCTTATTAGGTGGTTGAGGAGGTTTTTTCTAGAACTTACTAACTCTAAACCCTTTCGAGTTTGAAAATTCTCTAAACTTGGAACATAGATAACCCATGAATATAATACCCTCGATAGGAGTCGGGTTTAGCATCAAACACCATTAGAAAAGGTAAAATATAAATGCATAAGTCTTTTCATTAATGAAAAAATTTGTACATCTACTATCTATAATTTTACATGTTTGCAAAAGAAAAGTTACTAACATAAAAGGAAACAAGGGATTTTAGCCTTTTATGCAGTAGAGATAGTAGGCTCTAGATCTGATTTGACATTGTCAACACAATGATGGTCTTGGTGTCTAACATGACACTCAAGACTAACATAATAGAAGCCTCCTCTTTTGGGAAACCGTAGAGAGCATCACATGTGCAGCAAAAAATAAAAATAAAAAATTATTTTTTAAAAATAATCTTATCTATCGTCGTACCAAGATCGAGAGCGAAATAACTCAAAGCAATAAAAATCGCACAACTGAATAAACTGGTTGAGACGTTCTCACATAGGGGAGATCTAATATCTCATAATCTGCAGATCTTAGTCTATGGATGAAGGAGCTCTTGCAAACTTATCTCTAGTGGTGATCTATATAGCGGATGTGACGATGACGCACCTCTTCGCGTAGCATGTCCTTTACTCGTATTCATGCACTATCACACCGTAATAACTAAGGAGGGATCGGTTCCTCTTGCTATCCTCTCACACCAGAGAGGGGGCAGTCAGCTAGAGGAAGGGGGCAGAGAGTGTAGAAAAATCTAGGGGTGATATCACATGCACAACGGAAGAATAGAAAAATAAAAAATCCTAAATTTTTTAAAATGTATTCATTATTGTGCGAAGATTGGTGAGCAAAACCCACAACACAGAAAACCATGTGTGAGATAGTTGTGTTACAAAGGGAGATCGTATATCCCTAAATCCCTATAGATTTATAGGAGACGATGAAGGAGGCCAAGCGTCCTCCTCTCTAGTTGTGATCCACATAGTAGGGTTGTGACGACGCTCCTGAAATCTGGTCTGACAAGGAGAAGGGGAGAGGAGAATAGGAGGTGACAACTTAGAAGCCAAAGCCTATGGGCCTTTAGTTCTCTCCTATTTATAGAGGCCCCGTTAACCCTAATGTATCCTACCCTATTAGGTACTAGATCTCCATCCAATTACCCAAGCCTCTTAGATTAGTGGGTCTCTACCGAATAATCTCTTATTATCTCTTATTAGATCTCATCCATGGGATTCAATAATTCAATAGCTTATTAGATATCCAATAAGATAGAGGCTCCAATAGATATCTCATATCTGAACCTCTACTCATCGCAACACCTACCATATGTGTGCGATCCTCTATGCCCAATACCGAGCTGGCCGTGAGTCATACTTATCATAACTCCTTCTAGCTCAGTGAATTATTATCTTCATAATAATTTACTCGACTCATCGACTGCAGACGTACTATGCCACTATGCCGTAGTCCCCAAACGATATAGGGTGATCCAATCATTTGGACCTATTTGTCCTTAATTACCGTTTACCGATAGTCTCTTAACCATCTAATATCATAGAGACCATATATCGGGCATGGTGTTGTCAGGCCCATATGATTTCTCCTCGATTCTCACTTTAATCGAATTCTCCCAAAGAACTCTTTCTCTCTCAATCCGAATTACCTTGGCCAAGGATTTTTCTAAGCAAGAATACATGGGATATTCTTCTCATGATACCGAGAGCGGATGATCATCTATCGATATTTAATAGCCCTCGTAAGGTTGGCTGCCATTCCCAATAATCGGTTGTACTAGATTTGAAACTTCCAAACCTATAAGTCCGGTATCAAAGAGTGGAGTACTCATACAAGATATTATTAGTGTCTTAAGTCTAAGGACCATATACACTACTGGGACTACGTAATCATTGTATGATAATAAAGCATCATCAACTATCTACTATTCTGTGAGCTGATCAATCAGTAAACTCATTCTCCAATGAGCACTTGCATTGTATCGTTAGTGTCCGCACACGAGCAGCTTTGAGACCAGTTGTCTCTATCATATAGATGGGTATATAGCACACCAATATATCCGATTATCTCAATCTCCCTTTCGAGTAGCCTATGATCAGGATTATTTAGGGTTTATGTTTAAAGGTGAATCGATCTCATTATCATGATCTTATCACAATCTGATTCCCATTATACAGATCCATGAGCACCATAATATATATGTATATATGTAACAATCAATATAAAATAATAAAATACCACATAATAATAAGCATAAAGAATGTGTATCAAGTCATATATGCCATCACTCATGTGATTGGCTTATAGGGAACTTATGACTAGCAATCTCCCACTTGACCTAAAGTCAATCACCAATGTGTCTGATCCCCATCAGACATCTGTGACGCTTAAAGACAATATGAGATAATGGCTTTGTTTGTGAATCTACAATGTTATCTTCTGATGGAACTCTTTCTACTACTATATCTCCTCGGGCCACGATCTCTCTAATAAGTTAGAACCTCCTCAGAACACTTATGATGAGGCCCGAGTTCCCTCGCTTGAGCAATCGCCCCGTAGTTGTCGCAATATAAGAAAATTAGCTCCTTGCTACTCTATATGACCCCTAGATTTGTGATGAACTTCTTTATCTAAACTTCCTCCTTTGCTGCCTCTGTAGCATGATATATATGATAGACCGTATCGCTGAGGCATAGGGTATCCTATCCATGTTCGCCCTTTCTTCAGGAGTCTTTGGGGACATACTCTTAGAAAGCGATATCCCATGTCTCATTAGTATGAGACATCTCTTGAAATTTTTCATACCAAACCTTTTGACAATGGTGTCTATGTACTTGGACTAGGACAAGCCAAGCATCCTCTTGGATCTATCTTTATAGATTTGAATCCCCAAGATATAGGATGCTTCCCCTACGTCCTTCATGGAGAAGTATCTAGATAACCAAGCCTTTACTATGGATAGTATTCCTACATCATTCCCAATGATAAGGATGTCATCCATATATAATACCAAGAAGGTGATAGCACTCTCACTTACCTTCCTGTATATACAAGGCTCATCTTCATTCTTAACCAAGTCATAAGATCTGATTGTCTTATCAAATCTTATGTTTTAAGTTCGGGAAGCTTACTTCAGTCTACAAATGGACCTGAGCAACCTACACACTTTATCTGGACTATCCTTGGACAGGAATCCCTTAAGCTATATCATATACACCTCCTCCTCAAGGTTATCATTGAGGAACATGATTTTCATGTCTATTTGTCAGATCTCATAATTATAATGTGCTATAATAGCCAATAGAATTCGAATGGATTTTAGCATGACTACAGGTGTGAATGTTTCGTCATAGTCAATACCTTGCCTTTGATGATACCCCTTAGCCACTAGCCTTGCTTTATAGGTCTCTACCTTTCTATCTACTCTAATCTTCTTCTTGAAGATCCACTTGCAACCAATGGGTACAATACCCTCGAGTGCATCAACTAGGTTCCAAACCTTGTTGGAGTACATAGAATCCATCTCAGAATTCATGGCTTCTTGTCACTTCCTGGAGTCTATACTCGTAATAGCCTCCTCGTAGATCTGAGGATCAATATCCTCAACATTCTCTCTTCTAATATGTCCCACATATCTCTAAGGAGGATGAAATACTCTACCATGCCTATGTAAAGTAGGAACTCGTGTGCTAGGTACATGAAGAGACTTGGACTATAAAGTGGTGCTTGAGCTAGATTCTCCAAACTCGCTCAACTCTATTATGCTCTCATTGTCTCCACCAAAAATATGTTCTTTCTTGGGATGATAGAAATAATACCCATTAGTTTCCTTAAGGTATCCCATGAATATACACCGTTTTGTCTTGGATTCTAATTTGTCGAGGTTATGTCTTTTGACGTGGGCAAGGCAGTCCCAAATCTTAACAACCTTAAGATCGGGCTTCTTCCATTTCCATATCTCATATAGAGTAGACACCACCAACTTAGTTGGAATTCTGTTTAGAAAGTAAGCTGTGATCTCTAGGGCATATCCCTAGAATAAGATGGGGAGATCGGCGAAATTCATCATGGACCGCATCATGTCTAATAGTGTGTGATTTCTCCTTTTAGATACACCATTGAGTTGATGCATATAAGGAGGTGTCCACTGGGATATAATCCCATGGTCCTTGAGGAACTGGGTGAACTCTATACTCAAGTACTCACCTTCTCGATCTAATCGAAGAGTCTTGATAATCTTTCCAATCTAATTCTCCACTTTATTCTTATACTCTTTGAATTTCTCAAAGATCTCAGACTTATACTTCATCAAGTACATATATCCATACCTTGAGAAATCATCAATAAAAGTAATAAAGTAGGAGTAACCACCTATAGCATGGGTTGACATGGGTCCACATACATTACTATGTATGAGTTCTAGTAGCTCAGTGGCTCTCTCTCCAATTCCACTAAATAAAGAGTTGGTTAGTTTTTCATAAAGATAAGGCTCGCAATTTGCATATGACTCATAGTCGAATGTATCTAGATATCAATCCTTTAGCAACTTTTGAATTCTTCCCTCATTGATGTGTCCTAGTCTACAATGTCACATGTATGAACTATTCACCTCATCTCGTTTTCTCTTGGACACACTTACATTCATGATATGTAGAGCAATGTCTAGCATAAACAAATCATTATGTAATGTTCCTCTCTTGATGATCTCATTATCTAATAATATTGAATAATTATTATTCTAAAAAACTAATTTATATCGACTAACTATCAAATATAAAATGGAAATAATATTTTTGATAATAGAAGGAATAAAATAGCATGCATCCAATGCAATAATAGCTCCACCAGGTAGATGTAGGGTGACATTGCTAACAGCTATTGCAATAACTTTTGCTCCATTGCCCATCTTGAGGTTCATCTCACCTCTCGCCAATCTCCTAGGTCTTACTAAAACCTACAATGAATTGCAAATATGATAAGCACTACCGGTATCCAATATCCATGTGTTATGATAAGAGTTTGACAAATGGAGACTGATCATGAATGTACCTAAAGCTTCTCCAAGCTTTTGTTTCACCCTCTCTGCAAGGTACTCTTTGTAGTTCCTCTTCTAGTGTCCATCTTTGTCGTAGTGGAAGCATTGACCTTTGTCCTTTGTCAGGTCTTTTTTAGCAATCCTTACTTTACCTGGTCTGCCCTTGCTCGTGCCCTTCTTAAGGGACTTTTCTGCCTTCCTTTTCTTTCTGGTCTCACCAACATAAAGAACTGGTTTCTCTTTCTTGATGGTGCTCTCTGCCTCCCTCAACATATTGAGGAGCTCAGGGAGAGTCATCTCAAGCTTGTTCATATTAAAATTTATTATGAACTGAGAAAAGGAATCTGGTAAGGACTAAAGTACAAGGTTTACACATAGGTCATCTTGTAGGATCATTTCTAGACCTGTGAGTTTCTCTATCCACTCAATCGGACATTGTTCTGAATCGATGTCCCCTCAATCATTCTAGTACGGAAAAGACTCTTAGATATATCATATCGCTGAGTCCTTCCCTATTCCTCAAACTATTTTTGGAGATATAGGATAATAGATTTGGCATTCATCGTTTCATGTTATCTTTATAACTTAAGAGTCATGGAGCCTAACATGTAACATTGAGCAAGAGTGGAGTCATCTATATACTTCACATAGCGAGCAATCTCATCCTCGCTTGCCCCTTCCTCGGGCGTAGGCATTACTATATCAAAGACATATACAATTTTTTCTGCTGTAAGAACGATTCTCAGGTTGCGAACCCAATCATTGTAATTTGGATCAGTGAGGTGGTTGACATCAATTATGTCATGTAAGAGATTTGAATATGACATATTTATGAAAATAAAGATGTAGCATAAATAAATAACATGCAGATATTATAAAAAATTAAATAATTAAGATAAAGACTTCTATCTTAATCTACTCTCACTATTTTTTTGCGAATCACACAACTCCCTCTGGTATGTGAATCGAAGACCCCTAGAGATCTCTAGTGGGGATCGGGATCCAATCGACGTCTTAACATAACCTCGAGTGACTTGATGAATTACGCTAAGCCCGTAAAGATAGGTAACTCTTGCCAATCACAACTCCTTGTGATTCCCCTCATATTTGGCCTTTGAACCACCATGGTCTCGAGTGACCCGATCAACCATAGTATTCAGTTAAGTCATCACCATCATTATAAGATGAGTCTGATTCGATAATATACCATCGAGTGACTCGACCAAGAACACCATGTCCTCAAGTCACCGGTGAAATTTCTATATTGTAGGCAAGATAGTGAATCATGAAATAAATGAGCCTTGAGTGACTCGACCAACTCAACCTATATCGAGAATCGGTCCCTACTTATAACGATGGAAGGCCATGTGGGTCAATCTAATTACTTCACGTTTACCGACTTTATATTATAAAGAGAAGAGATTTTTTATTTGGTCTCTAAATATGATATGTCACACACATACATATTTAATATATATCTACATCGCATGCAAATATATATATATATATATATATATATATATATATATATATATATATATATATATATATATATATATATATATATATATATATATATATATATATATATATATATATTAGGTGCATAAATAATCATATATCACATGAGCAATTACACTAGATGATCATGGACCACATCATAATGTGATCAGACTCGAGCTAGTGGGCCTAATCACTCACATCAAGATCTATATGTGTAGTGGCATATCTTCATTACCTGTGATCGTCTATCTCGTCCTCGTCGGTTCCGTCAACATCTTAGTGCATCTCCATGCATCGCGATCGTCCATCTCGACCTTGTGGGTCCTATTATCGCTTCCATGCTGCCACTGCACCTCCTCGTATAATTACAACTTAATCACAGGCACACAGGCCCGATAATAAATGAGAAATAAATTAGAGGCTCGCAAGCACCAATAATAAATATAATCACATGTACACACACATCATACGGTCCATGATCATCCATCCACATCATACATCATATATAAGTATCATCATCATGTAGGACTACTAGATAATAATAATAGTTAATAAAATTATTTACTTAACTAATATTTTTCTGAAATTAGGGACATGCAGGGAATTTCCTAAATTATGAAAGGTATTTTGGTAATTCAGACAAAAAGGACATACTCGAAAATTTTGAATTTCTAAGAGGTAAAACTATCTTTTGCTCACAAAAACCCTACTGCCCTTCTCTTCTCCCTACTATGTTGCCGCCGCCACCACCTTGCCGACGACGACCACTACATGGGGCAGGGCGTCGCCTTTGCCCGCGGCTGGTTCTGCCCCTACGGGCGGTTTAGCCCACGGGCGGTGCTGCCCCTGCTAGTGGGCGGCGCTGCCCCTACTAGCGGGCGCCCCTACGGGCACCGTCGCACCTGCGTGCGGTTCAGCCTGCAAGCGCAACCCCCATAGGCGGCGCTGGCCTCGCGGGCACTTCTACTCGCAAATTCCCCTTGCGGGCAGTTCTCCTCGCGGGCGCAACGCTTGCAGGTGCTGCCACCCCTGCGGTCGCCTCTGCCCACTGTCGCAGAGCTTGCAAGCGCTGCCTGTGCGGTTGCCTGCCTACGGCCTGCAGGATGCCGACCGCAGATGACTAAGGCTACAAGCAGCCTTTGGCCATTCTACGAGTACAACATAGGCAACAATAGTTGTTGCCCTTTCTCGCCTTTTGCATCAATAATTTTGACCACAAAAGTCTTCCTAAAACATAATGCATACAGTTCAAAACCAATCTTTCGCACGAACAACTTAGCTTTGATACCACTATAGGAAAATCTATGGGCGACATCACATGCACAGCAGAAGAATAGAAAAACAAAAACTCCTAAATTTCCCAAAAACACTTCATCATGCGAAGATTGGTGCATAAAACCTATGACACAGAAAACCATATATGAGATAGTTATGTTACATAGGGAGATCGTATATCCTTGAATCCTTATAGATTTGTAGGAGAGGAAGAAGGAGGCCAAGCGTCCTCCTCTCTAGTGGTAATCCACACAGCAGGGTTGCGATAACGCTCCTAAAATCTCCAAGCCTCCTGTCTTAGGAGGATAAGGGCAGAGGAGAATAGGAGGCTGCAACTTAGAAGCCCTAGCCTATCGTCCTTTAATTCTCTCCTATTTATAGAGGCCCCTACTTAACCCTAATGGATCCTTTCTTATTGGATACTAGATCTCTATCCAATTATCCAAGCCTCTTAGATTAGTGGGTCTCTACCCAATAATCTTTTATTAGCTCTTATTGGATCTCATCCATGGGATCCAATAATTCAGGGGCTTATTAGATATCCAATAAGATAGGGGCTACGGTGGATATCTCATATTTGAACCTCTACTCGTCGCAACACCTACCATATGTGTATGACCCTCTAGACCCAATATCGAGTTAGCCGTGAGTCATACCTGTCAGAACTCCTTCTAGCTCAGTGAATTATTATCTCCATAATAATTTACTCAACTCATCGACTACAAACGTACTAGGCCACTACGCCACAGTCCCCAGACAATATAGGAGAATCCAATCCTTTAGACCTATCTGTCCTCAATTACCATATACCTATAGTCCCTCAACCATCTAATATCCTAAAGATCATATATCGGGCATGGTGCTATCAGGCCTATACGGTTTCTCCTCGAGTCTCACTCTAATCGGATTCTCCTGAAGAACTCTTTCTCTCTCAATCCGAATGACCTTAGCCAAGGATTTGTTTGAGCAAAAACATAGGGATATTCCTCTCATGATACCGAGAGTAGATAATCCTCTATCGACACTTAATAGCCATCGTAAGGTTGGCTGCCACTCTCAATAACTGGTTGTACTAGATTTGAAACTTTCAAATCTATAAGTTCGAAATCATAGAGTAGAGTACTCATACAGGACATCCTTGGTATCTCAAGTCTAGGGACCATATACACTATTGGGACTATGGAATCGTTGTCTGATAATAAGGCATCATCAACCATCTGGTATTCCGTGAGCAGATTAATTAGTAAACTCATTCTCCGATGAGTACTTGCACTGTATCCTTAGTGTCACCACATGGGCAAATATGAGACTAGCTGCCTCTATCATATGGATGGGTATATAGCACACTAGTTTATCCAGTTATCTAGATATCCCTTTCGAGTAACCTATGAACAGGATTATTTAGGATCTGTGTTTAAAGGTGAATCGGTCTTATTATCGTGATCTCATCACGATCTAATTCTCATTACATAGATCCATGGACATCACAATATATATAATATATATGCATATATGTAACAATCAATATAAAGTAATAAAATATCAAATAATAATAAGCATAAAGAATGCATATCATGTCACACGTGCCATTACTCACGTGATTGGCTTGTAGGGCACCTATGACTAGTAGGGAGGAGATGAAGGAGGTGA
Source organism: Musa acuminata AAA Group (assembly GCF_036884655.1). Lineage (NCBI taxonomy): Eukaryota > Viridiplantae > Streptophyta > Magnoliopsida > Zingiberales > Musaceae > Musa > Musa acuminata. The sequence goes on along the minus strand of NC_088357.1, from coordinate 15,372,626 downwards.
CGACAGTAAAGGTCTAGCCTATGATTTTTTAAGCCCCAACTCATATATATATAGCCATTTTTACTTACCCTAATGGATCTTGCCTTAATGGATACTGGATCTCCATCTAATTATCTTATCTTAATGAATATTGGATCCTCATTCAATAGCTACTTTAAGCTCTATTGGATCTCACCCAATAATCCATTAAAATAAGGGCTTATCAGATATCCTATATTTGATCCTCTATTCGTTATGTTATCCATCATATGTATGTGACCCTCTAGACTTAATATCGAGTTGGCCATGAGTTACACCTATTAGAACTCATTTTGTCTCAGTGAATTATTATTCTCATAATAATTCAGTCAACTTATTGACTTTTGACGTATTATGTGTTGAATCTCGTATTTTGATGATGAAACTACTTGATATATGTTTATGATTTAATCTGCATTTTGAGTGACGCGGGATGCTTCGATCAGGATGAGACAATTAAAGCAGGAAAATCATGTTGTGCCGGAGGAACATGTCAGAAGTTTGGACGTCGGGCCGGTGGATCGGTCGACGTATCGACAGAAGGCTTCGGGCCGTGGACTCGGGCATCGGGCCGTAGACTCGGGCATCGGGCCAAGAAGAGCGGGTATTGTGCCAAGGATATCATAGTTGCGGAGTCAATTGGCCGATTGGGTAATAGGCTGCAGGAGAGGACGATGCGCCGAAGAATCGGACGAAGCATCGAGGGACCAATGACATGCCGTACAACTTGGTTAATTGCTTATAATTAATTGTCTCAATCGAAGTTTTGTTTTAAGTGTGCATGATTAACTACAATGAAAGTAAGATATGCAGCAGGAGTTGCGCCAGAATCAAGACAATGATCACGTTGGGAGTTCGAGAGTTCGACGGAAGTTCGGACAGTCGTCGGAGGTTCTGCGGGAACAAATCCGAGAAGTCCATGAGCTTGCCAAAGAAGCTCGTCGGAACTCGCCAAGTGGATCGTCGCAAGTCCAGGAGTTTGCCGGAAGTCCGTAGGAGCATCACCGAGGGTTCATCGGATGATCGATGGAAGTTCGTCGGAAGCTCGCCGGAAGAAGCGATTGACGCACCGGAGCAAGTTGCAGTAAATGTCTTAGGAAATATCGTAGTTAGCACAATGATTAAGTTGGAAATGGGAGGTGATCCCATTAACTTAATCTTGGGGCAATTGGGCCCTTGAAAAACCCAAATTGGGCCGAATGGATCAACCCATTCGGACCCTGATTTCTGCCAGGCGGTTGAACCGCCCCAGCCAGGCGGTGGCACCGCCTGGGCTCAGTCTTCGAGCGAGACTGGGCGTTGCAACCGCCCCTGACAGGAGGTGCAACCGCCTTAGTCAAGCGGTGGCATCGCTTGAGCTCGGTCTTCGAGCTCTGGCAAGAGTTGCAACTGCCCCTGAGAGGAGGTGGCACCGCCCAAAGGCTCAGTCTTCGAGCTCTGCCAGGTGGTGCAACCGCCAGATCCCGAAATTCTAGGGATTGACAGTTTTGAGCTCGAAATTCAAACTGGGTTGGGGCCTATAAATACCCCACCCTTTTAACACTGAAAGGGCACCTAGAAACTACCGAAATTCTGATTTTACTTTGTGATTTTTAGAGCTCAAAAGTGTTGTTTGAGTTGAAAGTTCTTCTACCTCTTTTCTTCTAAGTTCTAATCTGATAAGAGAGGAAAAAAAATTCTGTAAGGGTTGTCTCCTAAGCTCGTCAAAAGGAGTGAAACTATTAAAGGGTGGTTGGCCTTCGCCTATTGAAGGAAGGCCTCTAGTGGACGTCAGTGACCTCGTCGGAGGAGGAAGCCAAAAGTGGATGTAGATCAAGATTGACCGAACCACTCTAAATCTTGATTTACATTTACTTTGAGCATCTTATCTTTACTGTAAACATCCTCAAAAGCTTACTGCCTTCTGCGCATATACGATCGTGTTTCAAGCTCTGCATTTTCCGAATCGGCGTTTAGATGTAAATCATTTTTATCGTATGAACATCATATTTCAGTTTGCGTTTACATTCGGATTTCTATCATAACTGCAAATTGCCTTTATATCTTTGCTTTAACTGTATCTTGCTTGGTTACAAGTTAAAGTGATTTACGAATCAGATTTTCTACCGAAATCGCTCTTATCGTACGAACGCGATTTTAATCGTCGAAAGTTTTCTACTGCACTAATTCACCCCCCCCCCCTCTCTTAGTGCTCTTGATCCTAACAATTGGTATCAGAGCCCTATATTTCTCATTTCGGATTTACACCCGAGAGAAATGGCTCTTCATGGCTTTCAAGAGGGCTTATCGATTGTTCGTCCACCGTTGTTTAACGGATTGGATTACACTTATTGGAAAACTCGAATGAGAGTTTTCTTGATTTCTATGAATTTGGATTTATGGAATATCGTTGAAAACGGTTTTCAACTTCCCTCTAAACCGATGAACGAATGGTCGGATTTGGAGAAGAAGTATTTTTCTTTAAACGCAAAGGCTATGAATGCCTTATTTTGTGCTTTGGACAAAAATGAGTTCAATCGGATTTCTACGTGCGAAACGGCTTTTGACATTTGGCGAACACTTGAAATCACGCACGAGGGAACTAGTAGAGTCAAAGACTTGAAAGTTAACATTTTATTGCATGATTTTGAGCTTTTTCGAATGCAACCAAGCGAGACTATAGGCGACATGTACACCCGTTTCACGGATGTCGTCAATAGTTTAAGAACTCTTGGAAAATGTTTTTCGGATTTTGAACTCGTAAACAAGATTTTGCGTTCTCTTTCTAAGAAGTGGGATTCAAAAGTAATTGCAATACAAGAAGCTAAAAACCTAAACAACTTACCACTTGAAGAACTAATTGGTTCGTTGATGACATATGAAATGGTGCACAATGCACATGATAAACATAATGAACAAAATCACCTTCCAAAGAACAGGAAGGATTTGGAACTCCGGACAAATGAATACCACTTGAGCGATGACTCAAGTGATGAGGACAATGATGAACTTGAACTTCGAACACTAAATCTTAATAAGTTTATTAAATAAAAATCTAAAATAAATAATAAACTTGAACGAAGGAAGAGGCCAAAGAAGAAGAACACAAAGTGGGATGAATCGAGCTCCTCTGAAGACGAGGAGAAAATCAAGAAAGGCGAGGTGGCAAACTACGCCTTAACCGCTTTCAATGATGAGGTAATCGAAATCCCCCAAATTTATTTTGAAATTACTTGATGCTCTCATGATGTATTTTCTTTTTTAGTTTAGAATTAATTTTCTTAAAAATTACATGTTAAAAAAAAATTATGATCATGCTAAGTAATTTTGAAAATGATAATATTACATATTTTATGATAAACAAATAAAATGATTTTGATTGAAAATATGAAATCATGGTTAAGAAGTAATAATGTGTATTACGTTGATTTCCATTTTGATTAAAAAAAAATCATGTTTGATTTAAAGAAATGCATAATAATGTAATATTAAATATTTTGATTAACAATTTTATGCATGAGATTTTAAGCTATACATGATGATAAGCATGTGTTATTTTCATGAGTGTATTTGAAAACTATGGCAAAAATGTGCTCGAATGCATGAACTTGTTAAGATTATTTTTCGGACTTTCTTGATTCAATGTTCAAATCACTTAATTGCCATGATGATTTTACACTATTACATGCCTTAATAACATGTTGGAAATTATGTGTTTTGGATACAAAAATTTTTATGATCATGAGCATGTTTTATCTTCATGATTGAAATTGAAAATCTATAGCAAAACCTTATCCGAATGCATGAAAGTGTTAAATTTTATTTTCGGATTTTCTTGATCATAATAGTTCATTTTTGAGAATCTATTGATCTTGATGGTTTTATGATGAAATTCATTTTTCGATCCTAAATATTGATGCATGTTTAACATAAATGAAAAAGCATGCTAACATGAAATCAATCACTTAAAATGAAATACTTAAAAAAGGAAAAATATATTATCAATGAAATCATGAATCTACTTATGTTACGAATTTTGTGAACCATAAAAATGATTTTTGGTGATTTGAATTTGAATGAGTTTTATCCAAAATCATGATCTTGGTTCCATGATATTTACAAATTAAGATTTATTATGAATCAAGATTTTTTCATTAATCGTTCTCCTAAGATTTTCTTTTGATTAATTATGGAGTAGGTTTTTCAAAAAGAAATCATGTCTTTTGGTATTCACATGTTCTAATCTTTCATGATATGATTTTTATGCAATTCCTTGTATTCATGAAATGTTTATCTCATCACCTAATAATTCTTTTTGATATTCCTTATGTGATGATAAGAATACATGAAATATTCATTAATTTGTTTTGATGTATACAAATAAGAAGTTTCGATCATGTATGGTAGAATGTAATTTGACAAATTTGGTACCATCATGTTGCAAAATAAATGATGATTAGGAATCATGCATTAATGATGATTGTATATTTTATGATTTGGCATGATGCATGCAATGATGAAATATTCATGAATTTGAAATGATGCATGCAATACTTATGACAATGATGTACATAATGTATTGCATATGATATGTATCATGAATGCTTTAAATGATGAATGTTTGGTATCATGATCAACATGTTGATAAATGCTTAAAAATTTTAATGTTTAAGTATCATGTATGTTATACCCATTAATGATGATTGATTTATTTTTCGGTATCGTGCATGAAAAATAAGGTTTTTGAAATTGTGTATGTTTTAATTTGAATATATAATGATGCACAAATAAAATTGATACTTACCTTTGTCATAATCTGAAAATTGAAAAAAGGGTCTTCCCTTCTTTTTGACAATGACAAAGGGGGAGCAAGAATTTCTAGCGTGGACATCATGAAAAGAGGCAAACTAGCTAGCTTACACAATTCAAGATGAAAGCAAAAATTAAACTCCTCTAAAGAGAAGATGCAAATGTAACACTTGCCAAATTGTTTGCTTGCCTCATGTAAAACATTATCTCTTGCTAGTTTGGCATTTTGCTAGTTTGCACTTTGCAAAGAAAGCAAAAATGACACTTCTCAAAAGAGAAGAAAGAGCTTGTTATCTTGAACATCACAAGCTTGCCAAACAAAAATTGCAAAAGTGCTATCTTGCCTATCTCAAGAAGCAAAACTTGCAACTTGCACATTGCAATAGGAAGCAAGAATCATAAGCTTACACAAGAAAGCTATCTTGCATTTGCTTTCAAAATTTTTGCTAGCTTGTATGTAGTAAAACTTGCATATCGTAAAAATTGCTAGCTTGTAGTATAAAGAGAAGCAAATAGTTGCTATCTCAAGAAAATTAAACATGCTAAACTTACACCTTGCAATGGAAGCAAAATTGCGAGCTCAAACATTGCAAAGGAAGCAAAAATTTGCTAGCTTGCAACTTACATATTTCAAGAAGCAAGAGTTGCCTTCTTGAACATCTCTAAATTGCTAGCTTGCAAGTTCTAAAATGTTGTAACATTGCTAGCTTGTATGTTCTAAAAGTGCTATCTTGTATGCTGTAAAACTTGCATATCTAAAGCTTGATAGCTTGAATGTTCTAAGCATGATGTAACATTTGCTAAATTTTTTGGCTTCAAAACTGCATGATGATAAAACTTGATATTATGTTTTTCATACAATAAGTTAAACTAATATTCCAAACACAAGAATAGTTGGACTTCTCCTTTTTGTTGATGACAAAGGGGGAGAAGTATGATGTTATGCATAAGTTTATGCATAAGTTCATGATAACGTGTTGCAAGTATTCATGATGAATATTGCAATGACTTGAATTCAGTTTGAATTCAAGATTCTATCAATATGGCATATTGATAGGGGGAGTTTGTTTAAACTCCGGGAGTTAAGTTTAACTCCGTCATCAAGTGGTTGTCATAATCAAAAAGGGGGAGATTGTTAAATCTCGTATTTTGATGATGAAACTACTTAATATATATTTATGATTTAATCTACGTTTTGAGTGACGCAGGATGCTTCGATCAGGATGAGACAATTAAAACAGGAAAATCATGTTGTGCCGGAGGAACATGTCAGAAGATTGGACGTCGGGCCGGTGGATCGGTCGACGTATCGACAGAAGGCTTCGGGCCGTGGACTCGGGCATCGGGCCAAGAAGAGCAGGTATTATGCCAAGGATATCATAGTTGCGGAGTCAACTGGCCGATTGGGTAATAGGCTGCAGGAGAGGACGATGCGCCGAAGAATCGGACGAAGCATCGAGGGACCAATGACATGCCGTACAACTTGGTTAATTGCTTAGAATTAATTATCTCAATCGAAGTTTTGTTTTAAGTGTGCATGATTAACTACAATGAAAGTAAGATATGCAGTAGGAGTTGCGCCGGAATCAAGACAATGATCACGTTGGGAGTTCGAGAGTTCGACGGAAGTTCGGACAGTCGTCGGAGGTTCTGCGGGAACAAATCCGAGAAGTCCATAAGCTTGCCAAAGAAGCTCGTCGGAACTCGCCAAGTGGATCGTCGCAAGTCCAGGAGTTTGCCGGAAGTCCGTAGGAGCATCACCGAGGGTTCATCGGATGATCGACGGAAGTTCGTCAGAAGCTCGCCGGAAGAAGCGATTGACGCACCGGAGCAAGTTGCAGTAAATGTCTTAGGAAATATCATAGTTAGCACAATGATTAAGTTGGAAATGGGAGGTGATCCCATTAACTTAATCTTGGGGCAATTGGGCCCCTGAAAAACCCAAATTAGGCCGAATGGATCAACCCATTCGGACCCTGATTTCTGCCAGGCGGTTGAACCGCCCCAGCCAGGCGGTGGCACCGCCTGGGCTCAGTCTCCGAGTGAGACTGGGCGGTGCAACTGCCCCTGACAGGAGGTGGCACCGCTTGAGCTCAGTCTTCGAGCTCTGGCAGGAGGTGCAACCGCCTCAGTCAGGCGGTGGCACCGCCTAAGCTCGGTCTTCGAGCTCTGGCAAGAGGTGCAACCACCCCTGACAGGAGATGGCACCGTCCAGAGGCTCAGTCTTCGAGCTCTGCCAGGCGGTGCAACCGCCAGATCCTGGAATTCTGGGAATTGACAGTTTTGAGCTCGAAATTCAAACTGGGTTGGGGCCTATAAATACCCCACCCTTTCAGCACTGAAAGGGCACCCAGAAACCACCGAAATTCTGATTTTACTTTGTGATTTTTGGAGCTCAAAAGTGTTGTATGAGTTGAAAGTTCTTCTTCCTCTTTTCTTCTAAGTTCTAATCTGATAAGAGAGGAAAGAAAATTCTGTAAGGGTTGTCTCCTAAGCCCGTCAAAAGGAGTGAAACTGTAAAAGGGTGGTTGGCCTTCGCCTATTGAAGGAAGGCCTCTAGCGGACGTCGGTGACCTCATCGGAGGAGGAAGCCAAAAGTGGATGTAGGTCAAGATTGACCGAACCACTCTAAATCTCGGTTTGCATTTACTTTGAGCATCTTATCTTTACCGCAAACCTCCTCAAAAGTTTACTGCCTTCTGTGCATATACGATCGTGTTTCAAGCTCTGCATTTTCCGAATCGGCATTTAGACGTAAATCGTTTTTATCGTATGAACATCATATTTCAGTTTGCGTTTACGTTCTGATTTCTATCGTAACTGCAAATTGCCTTTATATCTTTGCTTTAACTGCATCTTGCTTAGTTACAAGTTAAAGTGATTTACGAATCGGATTTTCTACCGAAATCGCTCTTATCGTACGAACGTGATTTTAATCGTCGAAAGTTTTCTGCTGCACTAATTCACCCGTCCCCCCTCTTAGTGCTCTTGATCCTAACATTATGCCACTATGCTATAGTCTCCAAATGATACAAGGGGATCTAATCTATTGGACTTGTTTGGCCTCAGTTACCATGTATTTGTTAGGACCAAGTTTGCACTAAGAGGGGGGTGAATTAGTGCTTACAATAAAATTGTCAATTTTGAAAACTTCGTTCGGTGAAATTGTATCGAAAAGATGTTTAAAATTAAAACATTCGCAAGAGTAGTAATAAGCAGATAAAGCAGTTGCAAAATAAGTAACCAAGTAGAAAAAGGAAGGCAATCCAATTTTATAGTGGTTCGGTCATTGTGACCTACATCCACTCCCAGTTCCACTTCACTCGAGGCCACCGACTTTCGCTACCGATCTTCTTTCAACGGGCAAAGATCAACTACCCTTACAACTCTTTTTCTTTTTTTTACAGGCTCAGGAGAGAACCATTACACCTATTTTTCTTTTATACCTCACTCCTCCCTTAGAAACCTTCTAAGGGATGTAAAAATACTAACTCAATTAGGGGCTCATTGGGCCTGAGTTGGGATTGTTTTGGGCCAAGTGAGGCCCATGCAGTAACCCTCACTAGGCCTAGGTAGTGTCATCACTTGGGACGCAACCTCCCAGGTTATCTGGGTGGTGGTACCACCCAAACACAATCTTCAATATTATGTTAGGCGGGGGTACCGCCTAGTGTCAGACTGACAAGCGATGGTACTGTCAGTTGTTAGTCTGTCAGGCGATAGTAACACCTAGTAATGGCGATGGTACCGCTAGTACCCTGAAGATCCTGAATATGATCCTTTTTTGCTCCAAATTTGAATCCATTTGAGGCCTATAAAAACCCCACTCATCCCTACTCAGTGTACATATGAACTGAGAACACAAATTGGGGAAAATGCTATTGCAATATTGAGAGTTCCCCTTCTCTTCTCTAAGATTGTAATTTCTATTTAAGGGATGGTTGAGTGATTGTAAAGGTTATCTCTTAAATCTGTGAAAAGAAGAAAAGAGTTGTAAGAGGGTAGTTGGTCTTCGCCCATTGAAGGAAGACCATTAGTAGACGTCGGTGGCCTCAACGGAGGAGGAATCGGAAGTGGACGTAGGTCACGATGACTGAACCACTATAAACCTAGTATACTCGATTTACATTTCTGTTTTGCTTTTTATTCTCATATTGTAAACTAGTTTACTTGCTTACTGCTCTCACTATGCTTATGAACGCGCTTTCAAGTTAAACTCTTTTCGATATCGGTTTTTATCGAATGAGAATTTTTAAATTATCATTTTTTATCATAAGTACTAATTCACTACCCTTCTTGATACTGATTCATGATCCTAACGGTTGGTATCAGAGCCATGTTTCTCTCCATTGGATTAACACCTAAGAGAGATAGTTTTTTTCGACTTTCAAGAGGGTCTTTCTATCACTCATCCTCCTATGTTCAATGGGACAGACTACACATTGAAAAACTAGAATGAGAATTTTCTTGCTTTCTATGGATTTCAATTTATGGAATATTATTAAACTTGGCTTTTAAAAATCTTCTAAACCAATGAATGAATGGAATGATTTGGAGAAGAAGATTTTTTCTTTAAATGCTAGAGCTATGAACACTCTATTTTGTGCTTTGGATAAAAATAAGTTTAATCGCATTTCGCCTTGTGAAACTGCACATGATATTTAGCATACACTTGAAGTAACACACGAAGGCACAAGTAGGGTTAAAGATGCTGAAGACATATATACCCATTTTACGGATGTCGTCAATGGTTTAAAAGCGAAATCATTGGCTCTATTTTGTGCTTTTGATGCATAGTTTTAAATTTTTTTAAATGGAACCAAGCGAAATCATTGGAGACATATACACCCGTTTTACATATATCATCAATGGTTTAAAAGCTCTTGGCAAATTTTTTTCTAATCTTGAACTTATAAACAAGATTCTAAGATCCCTTCCAAAGAGTTGGGATCCGAAAGTAACTGTAATACAAGAGGCAAAGAACTTAAACGATTTTCCAGTGGAAGAACTTATTAGTTCATTGATGACATATGAAATGATGTGCAAGGAACATAATGAATATTAGGATAACCTTCCAAATAACATGAAAGATTTAACACTTTATACAAATGAAGATCACTCGAGCAAAAGCTCAAGTGATGATGACTTTGAACTTCTCACAATAAAATTAAAGATGCTCATAAAATAAGAATATAAGAATAAAAATGAACTTAAAAAGGATAAAATAACTTGCTATGAATGCAATCGGCTGAAGCACTTCAAAAGCAAATGTTCGCAAGTGAAGAAAAAGCTACAAAAGAAGAAAAAAGTACTCAGCGACTTGGGACAATTCGTGTGTATTCGAAGACAAGGAGCAAATCGACAAAGAAGAGGTGGCGAACTATGCCTTGGTAGCTTTTAACAACAAGGTAAGTGACTCAACCAAAACCCCTTTACTTTACTATGAAATTACTTGATGCATTTCATGAGTTATTTTAAATTAGTTATTAAGAATTAAAAAATATAAAAAAAAAAAATCATTCTTCTCTTTCTAATGATTTTGAACAAAATTAAAAAAAAATAATTAATGAGCATGACTATTGCATATGAATTCCTTACACTAAGTGTGAAAAGTTAGATTCACTTAAGAAGAAAAATGTTTTACTACAACAAATAAAATGATTTTGATTGAAAATGTTTTATATTTAATGAAATCATGCTTGATGATTTAATGATTTATATTATGCATGAGGATTTGAAGTAATGATGATTTGAAACCTTATGTTTTGGAATTATGTGTTACACTTTTTATCTTGATGATTTTTGTGATAAATCTTATTTTTCGATTTTAAACATGATGCATAGTTTTGACATAAAATAAAAACTTGGGCATGCTTATATGAAATCAATCATATGAATTGAAACAAGTAAAAAGGGAATGTATTTTGAAAATTTTTCTATCTCTATCTTATTGATTTTTTAATAAGAAACTGATAAATCTATTTATGTCATTTTGAATCTCTTGAAAGTGATTTTGATGATTTGACGATTTGAATTTGGATAAGTTTTATCTAATTATAATTTTTATCTTTATTTCTCAATATTTATAACTTGAGATTTATTCTATATGAATCAAGATATTTTATCCTCTATGTTTCTTTTTAGTATCTACTATCCAAATGAATCATGATTGGTATCATTGCTATTTACTAAAGAGGAGTATTATCTAATTAAATGATGTTTTTTCTCTTGATTCCTTGGAATTATAACTTGAAATCTTTTATGAATCAACATCGTTTACTATGATTCATCTTTTCACTATTTGATTTATCCAAAAAAAATCATAATTTATCTCTTGATATTCATAACTTGAAATTTGTATTCATGAATTATTTATCTCATCACCAAGTTAATTTTTCTTGATATATTTTATGTGATAATTTGAAAAATGATGTAAAGGGAAAAGTTTTGCACTATTGTAACCTTCCGTTCTTTTTGACAATGACAAAAGGGGAGAAAGATTTGCTAGCTTGCACAATTCAAGAAGAAGCTAAAACTTGTTAGCTTGCATATTTCAAATAAAGGCAAAACTTGCTAACTTGCATATCTCAAAAGAGAAGCAAAAAGTGCTATCTTGCCTATCTTTATATTTTCCCATCTCAAGAAGCAAAGAATTGCTAAACTTGCATATCTCTAAAACTTGCTAACTTGCATGTTCTAAAATGATGTAAAACTTGTTATTTACTATATTACATTTTTTTTCAAAAACTTGCAAACTTGAACATCGCAAAGAAAAGCAAACATGCTATCTAGCGCATCTCAAAAGAAGCAAAATTTTGCTCACTTTCATACGTGAAAAACTTGCTAGCTTGCATGTTCAAAACTTACTATCTTAATAGCTTGTGTATTTAAAAATTATTTGTTGCACTTTTTTTTTTATTGATGACAAATGGGGAGAAGGTATGATGATAATCATGCATGATAAAATGAAATTTTATTATGTATGATGGATTGGATGCAGTACTTGAACTTATGATGTAAGTAATAATATGATGTATTGCATATAATTCATGATTGAAATTATGACGTGTTGATAGGGGGAGTTAGTTTAAACTCCGTCATTAATTGGTTGTCATCATCAAAAAGGGAGAGATTGTTGAATCTCGGAATTTGATGATAAAATCAATTGATGAGTTTGTGATCTAATATGTGTTTTGAGTGACATAGGACTAACTTCGATCAAGGATAGGCAAATTGATTTAAGCAGGAGGAATTGGACATTGTGCCAGATTTGAACATGTCAGGAGATTAGACATCGAGCCGAAGGATCGGTCGATATGCCGGAAGGACTTCAAGTCGTAAGTTCACGCATCGAGCCGAAGGATCGGACATTGTACCAAGGAGATTAGAAGTTGCATGAGTCAACATACCGATTGAGTAATACGCCGAAGGAGAGGACGATGCGCCAAAGGATCAAACGAAGCGTCGAAAGAACCAATGACATGCCAGACAACATATGATTCATGCTTTATAATAATTTATCTAGATCAGTTAGTTTAGGTCTAATTAAGTTAGTATATGATGAAATAATGTCAACTCAATTAGAGGCCCAATGGGCTTGTGTTGAGGTTGTTTTGGGCCAAGTGAGGCCCATGCAACAACCCTTAGTAGGCCCAAGTGGTGGTACTGCTTGGGACTTGGCCTCCCAAGTTATCTAGGTGGTGGCACCGCCCAGATACAGTCTTCAAGACTATGTCAGGCGATGGTACCTCTAGACTGGGTAGTGGTACCGCCCAGTGCCAGTGTCAGACTAGGCCGCCCTGTGTCAGATTGATAGGCGGTGATAGCACCAATTGTCAGTCTGTTAGGAGATGGCACCACTAGTACCCTGAAGACCCAGGATGAAATCCTTTTTGGTTTCAAATTTGAATCCAATTGGGGCCTATAAAAACCCCACTCATCCTTGCTTAGTGTACATATGAACTGAGAATACAAATTAAGAAAAATGCTATTGTAATCTTGAGAGTTCCCCTCCTCTTCTCTAATAGTGTAATTTCTGTTTAAGGGAGGGTTGAGTGGTTGTAAAGGTTATCTCCTAAACCTATGAAAAGGAGAAAAGAGTTTTAAGAGGGTAGTTGGTCTTCACTCATTGAAGGAAGACCGTTAGTGGATGCTGGTGGTCTCAACAGAGGAGGAATCGGAAGTGGACGTAGGTCATGACGACCGAACCACTATAAACCTAGTGTACTCAGTTAACATTTCTGTTTTGCTTTTCATTCTTATATTGCAAACTGATTTACATACTTACTACTCTCACTATACTTACAAATGTGCTTTCATGTTAAACTCTTTCCAATATCGATTTTCATCGAATGAGAATTTTGAAACTATCATTTTTATCATAAGCACTAACTCACCCACACCCACCCCAACACACCCCGCCCCCCCTCCCCCCCTCCTCCTCCTCCTCCTCTTAGTATTGATTCATGATCCTAACAATATTGCCCCAAATTTTCCATTAGATATGACTACTAACTCGACCACTGAGGCGGAGTACATTGCTATGTTAGAGACAACAAAGGAGGGAGTCTAGATGAAGAAGTTCATCATGGATCTAGGAGTTGTGCCAAGTAGTGATGAGCTAATTCCTTTATATTGCAATAATTACGGGGTGATTGCTCAAGCGAGAGAACTCGAGTCTCATCATAAGTATTATGAGAAGGTTCCAACTTATTAGAAAGATCATCACCCGTGGAGATGTAGTAGTGGAAATAGTTCCATCCGAAGATAACAACGTAAATCCACTAATAAAGTCATTATCTTAAATGGTCTTTAAGCATCACAGGGGTTTGATAGGGATTAAATGTTAGGACCGAAATCGACACTAAGAGGGGGGGTGAATTAGTGCTTACATAAAATTACATCAATTTGGAAATTCTTGTTTGATAAAAATCGATGTCGGAAAGATGTTAACTTGAAAACACATTTGTAAGCATAGTGAAAGTGAGAAATCAGTTTGCAATGAAAATGAAGAGCTTAAAGTAAATGCAAACCAGATTTATAGTAGTTCGATCGTCGTGACCTACATCTACTCTTGATTCCTCTTCACTCGAGGCCACCGGCTTCCACTACCGATCTTCTTTCAATGGGCGAAGATCAACTATCCTTTTATACCCCTTTTTCTCCTTTTCATAAGTTTAGGAGATAACCTTTACAACCACTCACCCCTCTCTTAAACTTCACCCAACACTTAGAGCTTGAGAGGATTTCTCATAATATTACAATAGTGTTTTCTTTCGTTTTTTGCTCTTAGTTCTTTTATAAATTGAGTAGGGAAGAGTGGGGTATTTATAGGCTCCAAATGGATTCAAATTTGGAGCCAAAAATTTGAATCCCTGAAATTTCGATGTACTAGCAGTACCACTACCAGTACTCTCTAACACTAGGCAGTACCACCGCCTGACACTAGGTAATACTACTGCTTGACAATAGGCGATACCACCGCTTGACACAGTCTCGGAGACTATGTCTTGGAGACTGAGCCGTTGGCGGTTCCACTGCTTGGATCGGTAGTGCCACCACTTGACCCAACTTTTGGGTCACTGAATGGGTCTTCCACTTGGCCCAAAATATCCCTAATTCGGGTCCAATTGGCCCCTAATTGAGTTGACCTAATTATATTCTAAATCAACTCAATTAGAACTAAAACTACTTCGATATAGATAATAATTAAAAAGTATTAATCATATGTTGTCCGACATATCATTGGTTCATCCAACGCTACGTCCGACCCTTCGGTGCATCGTCCTCTCCTTCGACATATTACCCAATCGGCATATTGTCTTCCCATAATATTCGATCTCTTTAGCGTAATGTTTGATCTTCTTGGCTCGAAACCCAAACTTATGGCACGAAGCCTTCTGCCGACACATTGACCGATCCTTCAGCTAGACATCTAATCTTCTATCATGTTCCACTTCGGCTCAAATTTTTAATTTGTATACAAGCATTAGATTTAAATTTATATCACTTATTACACAAATACTTAATGAGTTATTTCTACTAACATAGCATCTTTAAACAAAAGATTCAATTTGTTAATAATTGTTTTAATTCCAATTCCTTGCATGTTCCTAATTTCAAAAAATATTAGTTAATTAAAAATTTTAATTAATTATTATTATTATTATTATCTAGTAGTCATATATGATGATGATGAGTACATGTGATATATAATATGAATAGATGATTATGGATCGTGTGATGTGTATGTACATGTGATTATTATTATTATTATTATTATTATTATTATTATTATTATTATTATTATTATTATTATTATTATTATTATTATTATTATTATTATTATTAGAGCCTGCAAGCCTCTAATTTATTTCTCATTTATTGTCGGGCCTGCGTGCCTGTGATTAAGTTGTAATTACATGAGGAGACGTAGCGGGAGAGTGGAAGCAATAGTAGGACCCACGAGGCCGAGACAGATGATCACGGCACATGAAGGTGCACCGAGATGCTGATAGAATCAGCGAGGACAAGATGGAAGATCACAGGGCATAGAGATGCGCCACTGCACACACAGATCTTGATGTGAGTGATTAGGCCTACTAGCTCAAGCTTGATCATATTAGGGTGTGGTTCATGATCATCTTGATGTGCGATTACTTGTACACCTACTATATATATATATATACATGTGATGTAGATATATATACAACAATGACGTGTCATATTAGAAGTCCAAATCAAAAATCCTCTCTCTTTATAATATTAAGTCGGTAATATGAGGTATTTAGATTAACCCTTGTGGCCTTCCATCGTTATAGGTAGAGACCGATTCCTGATGTAGGTTGAGTTAGTCGAGTCACTCGAGGCTCACATATTTTATTATTTGCTATCTTTCCTACGACATAGAGATGTCACCGGTTATTTGTTGCAGTAATACATTTTCCTTCTTTAGTGAATTGAACTCATTGCATTTAATGTAAGGAGTTAACATGCAATTATCATGCTCATTTTTAATTTTTTAAAATCACTAGAAAGAGAAGCATTATTTTTTTATATTTTTTATTTCTTACTAACTAATTTAAAAACAACTCATGAAATGCATCAAGTAATTTCATAATAAGGTAAAAGAGTTTTGGTTGAGTCACTTACCTCATTATCGAAAACCACTAGGGCGTAGTTCGTAACCTCATCTTTGGATGCACTTGATTCGTCTCATGTTGCCTTGAGTGTTTTCTTCTTTTGTAGTTTCTTCTTCACTTGCGGTCATTCGTTTTGTAAGTGCCCTGGCCAATTGCATTCATAGCAAGTTGTTTTATCCTTTTTAAGTTCATTTGTATTCTTTAATTCTTATTTTATGAACTTTTTAAATTTTATTGTTAGGAGTTCAAGGTTATCATCATCATCATCATCATCATCATCATCACTGAGTTTTCTCTGAAGTGGTCTTTTATTGTTCGAAGTGTCAAATCCTTCTTGTTCTTTGGAAGGTTGTTATCATGTTTATCATGTTTGATACAAGTCATTTCATAGGTCATTAAAGGCCCGATAAATTCTTCAAGAAAGAAATTGTTCAAGTCTTTTGTCTCTTGTATTGTTGTCACTTTCGGATCCCAACTTTTGGAAGTGATCTTAGTATTTTATTAACAAGTTCAAAAATAGAAAAATATTTACTAAGACTTTTTAAACTATTGACAACATCTGTAAACTGGGTGTACATATCAACAATAGTTTCGCTTGGCTTCATACGAAATAATTCAAAATAATAATTAAAAAATTGATTTTAGAATCTTTAACTCTACTTGTGACTTCATGTGTAATTTCAAAAGTGTACCAAATCTCATATGTAGTTTCGCAAATAAAAACTTGATTAAATTAGTTTTTGTCTAAGGCACAAAATAAAACATTCATCGTTTTAGCATTTAAAGAAAAAGTCTTCTTCTCCTAATCATTCCATTCATTCATTGGTTTAGAAGACTTTCAAAAACCATTTTCAATGATATTCCATAAATCAAGGTTCATAAAAAGCAAGAAAATCCTCATTTTAGTTTTCTAATATATGTAGTCTGTCCCATTGAACATAGGAGGATGAGTGATAGAAAGACCCTCTTGAAAGCCGAAAAAAGTCATCTCTCTTAGGTGTTAATCCAACGGAGAGAAATGTGGCTCTGATACCAGTTGTTAGGATTAAAATCGACACTAAAAGAGGGGGTAAATTAGTGTTTACATAAAATTACATCAATTTAGAAATTTTTGTTTAATGAAAACTGATATCGGAAAGATATTAACTTGAAAACACGTTCATAAGCGTAGTGAAAGTAAGAAATCAGTTTGCAGTGAAAATGAAGAGCTTAAAGTAAATATAAACCAGATTTATAATGGTTCGGTCATCGTGACCTACATCCACTCTCGATTCCTCTTCACTCGAGGCTACCGGCTTCCACTATCAATTTTCTTTTAATGGACGAAGATTAACTACTATTTTACACCATTTTTTCTCATTTTCACAGGTTTATGAGATAACCTTTACAACCACTCACCCATCTCTTAAACTTCACCCGACACTTAGAGCTTAAGAGGAGTTCTCATAATATTACAATAGTATTTTCTTTCTTTTTTTGCTCTTAGTTCTTATGTAAACTGAGCAAGGATGAGTGAGGTTTTTATAAGACCCAAATGAATTCAAATTTGGAGCTAAAAATTTGAATTCCCAAGATTTCAGGGTACTGGCAATACCACCGCTAGTACTCTCTAACACTAGGCAGTACCACCACTTGACACAAGGCGGTACCACCGCCCAGTCTGGCAGTACCACCGCCTGACACAGTCTTGGAGATTGTGTCTTAGAGACTGAGTCGCTAGTGTTTCCACTGCTTAGACCGGTGGTGCCATCGCTTGACCCAACTTTTGAGTAATTGAATAGGCCTTCCACTTGGCCCAAAACAGCCCCAATTAGGGCCTAATTTGCCCTTAATTGAGTTAGCCTAATTATATTCTAAACCAACTCAATTAGAACTAAAACTACTTCGATCTAGACAATTACTAAAAAACATTAATCACATGTTATCGGACATGTCATTGGTTCATCTGGCGCTTCGTCTGACCCTTTAGTGTATCATCCTCTCCTTCGACATGTTGCCTAATCGGTATATTATCTTCCCGCAACATCTAATCTCCTTAGCTTAATTCTCGATCTTCTTAGTTCGATGCCCAAACTCATAGCATGAAGCCTTCTACCAATATATCGACCAATCCTTCAGTTCGACGTCCAATCTTCTAACATGTTCCACTTTGACCCAACATTGATTCTTCCTGCTTTAATCAAATTGTCTCTATATGATCGAAGCTAGTCCCACATCACTCAAAATACATATTAGATTAGAAACTTATCAATTGATTTTATCATCGAAATATGAGATTCAATATCAAACACATAGTTGATTGGCTTTAGGTCAAGTAGGAGATTTCTAGTCATAGGTGCTCTGCAAGCCAATCACGTGAGTGATGGCACGTATGATATGATACGCACTCTTTTTTCTTATTATTTATTTAGTATTTTTTTCACTTTATATTGCCTGTTGTATGTATTGTGATATTCATTGATATGTGCAATAGGAATCGGATCGTGATGAGATCGCGATAATAAGATAGATTCACCTTTAAACACAGACCTTAAATAATCCTACTCATAGGTTACTCGAGAGGAACATCGAGATAATTGGATAAACTGGTGTATTGTATACCTATCCATGTGATAGAGGCAACTGGTCTCATAGTTGCTCATGTGAGGATACTAGGGATACCGCATAGGTACCCATTGGAAAATGAGTTCACTAATTGATTTACTTATGGAATGCTAGATGGTTGATGATACCTCATTCTCAGACAGCGATTCCGTCTTCCCAATGGTGTATCTAGTCCTCAAACTTGAGACACCAATGATGTCCTGTATGAGTACTCCACTCTTTGATGTTGGATTTATAGGTTTGGAAGTTTCAGATCTAGTACAACAAATTATCGAGAGTGGTAACCAACCTTATGAGGGCTATTAAGTGTCGATAGAGGATCATCCACTCTCGGTGTCATGACAGAAATAACTTATATGTCCTTGCTTAGACAAATCCCTAGCCATGGTCATTCGGATTAAGAGAGAAAGAATTATTTAGAAGAATCCGATTAGAGCGAGACTCGAGTAGAAACCGTATAGGTCTAACAGCACTATGTCTGGTATACAGTCTCTAGGATATTAAATGGATGAGAGACTATAGATATACGATAACTAAGAATAGATAAGTCCAAAGGATTGGATTCCCTTATATTTTTTGGGAACTACAATGTAGTGGTATAGTACGTCCGTAATCTATGAGTTGAGTGAATTATTATGAAGATAATAATTCACTGAGCCAGAAGGAGTTCTGACAAGTATGACTCATGGCTAGCTCAATATTGGACCTAAAGGGTCATATATATATGGTAGGTGTTACGATGAGTAGAGGTTCAGATATGAGACATCTATTGGAGCCCCTATCTTATTGGATATCTAATAAGCCTCTAAATTATTAGATCCTATGGATGAGATCCAATAAGAACCAATGAGAGATTATTAGGTAGAGATCTACTAATCTAAGAAGCTTGGATAGTTGGATGGAGATCTTGTACTCAATAGGGCAGGATCCATTAGGGTTAGATTGACAAGAGGCCTCTACAAATAGGAGAAAACCAAAGGGCCATAAACTATGCTTTTTTGGCTGCCACCTTCTGTTCTCATCTCCCCTTCTCCTTCTCATCTAGCAACCCCTATTTAGGGCATGTGAAGATCTGGGTAGCAATTTGAGGAGTGTCTTCGTAGCCCTTATCATGTGGATCACCGTTAGAGAGGAGGACAGCTAACCTCCTTCATCCTGTCTTATAGATCTATAGGATTTCAAGGATATACGATCTCCCTAGGTAACACATCTTTCTTATATGTATAGTTTTTTGTTTTACAATTTTTGTCGCACCAATCTTCACACGACAATGGAACCTTTTTTTTGTGAAAATATGGGATTTTTCTTTTGTTCTTCTGCTGCGCATATGATATCGCCCCTAGATTTCCTGACATAAACTCTATTGAAAGTCATTCTGAGGGAGATGTGATGATTTCTTGTGAAAGAGAGTTATAAAGGTTCTCTTCTAAACCTATGAAAAAGAGAAAAGAGTTATAACAATGGTAGGTGATCTTCGTTCATTGAAAAGAAGATCATTAATGAAAGCCAATGGCCTCAACGAAGGAGCAATTGGGAGTCGACGTAGGTCATAATGACCGAACCACTTGCATTCTCTTTTTTGCTCTTCATTGCTATTGCTTACTGATTTAATTGCTTACTATACTTACTCATATTCTTTGTTTTCATCCAACAAATTTTTAAATCATTTCTTTATTTTGAAACCACTAATTCACTCTCCACCCACTCCCCTCCCCCCACCCCCAGCTCAGTGCCTTTACAATCCTATCCTAACAGAGTCAATGCTAATACCTTTGACAACTAATCGAGCTTTTATTTTTATAGTGAGTTATTAGCATTGACTTGTATACCCAGTTGAGTCCAATTACTTGTCTTCTTGGGGGCAAATAGCTTACAGTTTATCATTCATTACTTGCACCCATTCTTCTTTTTGGGCCATAACTTCAAAATAAATAGGTTCCAATGCAAAATATGCAAAATCACTATATTGATGTATTGATGAAAAACTATGAAATTCCCTTGAAGGTATTTCAATAATACTAGAATCACTTAAATTAGAATTATTCAAAATATGAGAGGATTTGAGTGAGGTATTAACAATAGGCAATGTATCATGTGCCTTATAGACTTTTTCTCCTATAATTATTGAAATTTTAACTATTTTAGAGTTTTAAACTTCTTCACTAAAAATAACATCACGACTTACGATCAATTTATTAGTTGTAAGATCATAAAGTTTAAAACTTTTTTGTTTCATTACTATACCCCACAAATATACATTTAATATTTTTATCACCAAGTTTATTTCTTTTTTTATAGGAAAATGAAAGTAAGCAACATAATCAAATACCTTTAAGTGACTCATATTTGGCTTTCTATCAAACCATGCTTCATAAGATATTTTTTCTTGTACTATACCGGTAGAAAAGTGATTTAACAAATATACAGTTGTACTCGCAGCTTTTACCTAAAACTTTTTTTGTATTGCTTTTGCTTTAAGCATACAACTAATAATCTCAAACATATTTTTTAGCTTTGCTACTCCATTTTCCTTGGGATCAGGTCCTTGTAGATGCCTACATTCCTTAGAAAAATAAAGAAATTTTTGAAAATGAAGTCACTCCCTCTATTAGTACATAGAATTTTAATAAAATAACCACTTTATCTTTCTATATATGCTTTGAAAATTTTTAAAACGAAAGAAGCTATAGTTTTTTCTTTCGAAAAAATTCTAATATCATCCTTATGCAATCATCTATAAATAATAAAAAATATTTACTTTCACTATGTGAGACAATATGCATAAGCCCACAAATATATTTATGTACAAGTTCTAACGCATATTTGGCTCTCTAAGAATGCCCTTCTGAAAGGAATTTCTATGTTATTTTTTAACAATATAAAATTTACAAATAATATCTTTATTTTTAATTTTAAGCAAATCAACTATCGTATTATCTTAGTTTAATTGTTCTAGTCCATTTTAATTTAGATGACTATATCTTTTATACCATAATGTTGATTCATCAATGATAGTAGCAATGAAGGAATGCAAGGAGATATCTGAAAATAATAAAGGAAATATTTTTTTATTTTATCATACTCACAATTGATATAAATTTTTTAATTTTCTTATCATAAATTATAATTTTTACATAACAAATAACATAATTTTCTTTTCTTATCAACTATCCTATACAAATGATAATTTTGTTTTAAACTAGGAATAAACATTATATCATTAATTTTTTTTATCATATTTGGTATTTACAATAATTGTTCCTTTTTCCTCCACTTGAACTTTATTGTCATTTCTCATATGCACTGTAGATCTAATTAAACAATTAACATTTGAAATAAACTTTTATCCCTTGCCATATGATTATTACATCTACTATTAAAAAACCTAATAAATCTAAAATATTCTTAATCAGATGCTATAAAGAAATATTTTCTTTATTACTTTTTACTATTACTTTATTTATGATAATTTGCTTGATTTTTGTTCCAACATTCCTTTTCACAATGAAAGTAGAGAGGAATACTTTGATTTTTATTTTTATAAATAATTTTTTTTTCAATATTTTCAATTTTCTTGCAACAAGAATTTGATTTATCAATGTGACCCTATAAACTCATAAAAAATTGTTCACTTTAGGCATGCTCACACGATTTTACCCATTTAGGGCTCGTGAGTCCCAAAATGTGTCTTTAATGGTAAGGGTGACCCGGTGGCCTTAGAAATCCTTGGTTCCCCTACTTCCCAACCAATATGGGATTAAATATCCTTATCAACGGGTTTCTTTGTTACCTTTATTAAAGTTTCTTTGACTCTCATTTGATCGATCTCGTCCTCTTCCTTGAGCGCTATAGTGCCTCTACCATTCTGACCTCTCCTTAGAGATCTAATATCATAATTTTTCTTTTGGTCTTTCTTGTAATCTATCTGTAATCTTTCTTGTTGAAACGAGCCCATTTATTCATCAGTAGACAATATATTTGTATTTATAACTTCTTCTATAGTAGTAAAAATTGTATCAAATATTAGATATAAACTTCGTAAAACTTTTTTCTATTATTGTTTGATTTTTCAGGCTTTCATCATAAGACCTCATTTGGTTCATAATAGAAGATATTTTTCAGAAAAATCAGTAATAAATTTAAAATATTTTGTTATAAAAGTTTTCAATTCATATCAAAGAATCTGAAGTGTTAAAGTTTTTATCTTGTTTGTATCTCCAAAAATATTTTTAATATTTTTTAAACTTCTATTGATGTTGATGCTGACATGATTTGGAGAAATAGAGACTCCTTTATTGCTTGTTATAACATGTAGAGAGTTGTTATATGTTTATATATGTTCTTATTTATTTGATCTTTTTTATCTTTAATAACATTTGGATCCTATATATTATACTTAATAAAACTATTTTCTATCAAATTCTATAATCCTTATGAAATAAATGAAGTTCTCATTTAATGGTAAAAAATTGATAATTTTTACCTTTAAAGATAAGAAGAAGTTGATTAGAAATACTGAGTATAATACCTATCATCTTTTTTTTTCACTAAATCTACTGATCTTCCATTCTTTTATAATCGATGTACTTCTTGTGGTCTTCATCGAACCAAGCTCAGATACCATACTTGTTAAGTATGGCTTCCTATAGAATTTTAAGAAGAAAGAGGAAATGACAGTTGAAGAAAAGAAGAATACTTTCAATCCATGGTGCTTTGAACTTATCCAAGAACAAGTATTTGTAATACTAAAAAGATGAATTATAATTTTTTTAAATAAGATAGAAGTCACCGGTAGTCCAACAAACCTCCTCATCCTCATGGACGCATCAAAAAATTAACGACTCATCTATTTATCTTAATCTAAATTTTTATTTTTGTTACATCCTATCTTAATTATTTGAATTAATTTTATCATGAGCCTGGGTTGTGAACTCCTACCACACTCCCTTGATATGCTCGGGGGGCTCGATTCTTAGGCCGAAGGTGGGCTTCTAATGTGCAGGCAGAGAGGCTTCCTCTTAGGAGCTTTGCTCCTCATGTTGGCAAGTTAAAGGAAAGCCACAACAAAATTCATGTCTGCACCAAACAACAAGAAAAGAAAAATCAATCAATCAATCAATAAAGAAAGGAGGTTGGACACATCTAACAGGGGAGATGATAACATCAATAAATGGTTGAAATTTGTCCGACACATTAGCCAAGTGCCTCATGTGGTCAGCATGATGCACAACAACATCGACTGTAAAGCCCGATGCGTTGACCCTTTACGTCCGAGTAACCATCGATGATTCCGCACAACCATTCCACGGATTAAATCTTACTCCCAACAGTTTCCACATCTTACCATAAAAAGCCTAAAGCCTAAAGCCTAGGCGTGTTACACTATACCTCTCAATCATCTTCTCCTTTGAAAAATAATAAATAATGACGTATTGGATGTAACACTTTATAATCGGTTTGCTTAGAAAGCCTTGCATGAAACCTTCTTCTTCTGATCTCGTGGACTTTTGGGTTTAATTTTCGAACGCCGGCTTACACAAAACACAAAACTCTTTGGTAAAGGAACTGGGAGCTATTTCAAATCATGCTAGGTATTTAATTTTTTCTATGGGTTCTTCACCTTCACTGCTACGATACGAATCCATCGTATTTGTTGTGGGGTAATAGAAAATAAGAAACTACTTCTTTGCAAATTCATATAGTTATCCAGTTGACTGTATATTGCAAGTATCTCTAAGAGTGTCCCTTGCAATAGAATGATATTGTGATTTATTCAGAGAGAGAGAAAAAAAAAAAGTAGCTACATTTGGATTTTAGAGGAAAGCAGCTATCATTCGCCGGAAAAAGTTTTCATCAATGTCAACGAGTTGACTCATTGGTGGCATAGGCACATCCATGCGCGAAGGCAACCCACTTCCATATGAAACGTACGTCTCCTCCTGGTCACGTCAATGCAATCCTCCAACGTCATTGCGTGCATGAAGGCGTGCAAAACCCTGTTCCATCAGATCACCATGCACGGTACGTGGGACGTCCATCTATCCATCCATCCATCCATCACCTCAAAACTTGCAACCCAAAATGACCACATCACATCAGTAGAAGATGGACAATTACAAATCACTTTCATATTCGACTTCCCAACTAAAAAGACGGAAATCTTTTGGTTCATCAGCTGCAACATCCTACTCATTCACTGAAGAGATAATTAAGCAGGTTACATACTACCATTCAAACATACATACGTACGTAGTCCCGGAGAACGCCTTATATACTGTGCAAACACTAGTAGGTGTTAAGTGTTGATGGATTGACTGCCAGGTAGACGTAGGAGAGCTTAAGAAACCAGGGGTCCAGATTCTCCTGCTGCAGTCTCGTCCATGAAGGTTAGGTCGTGATGAACAACTCCTCCTAGCCCAAGCGGAGGCAGACCCATTTCGTATAGTAGAGGGTTCTGGAGGTAAGGATCGAGCCAACTAGGGATCCCTGTCTCTTCTTGTTGTGGTGGCTGGAAGCTCCGGTCGTCGTTGGAAGAGCATCGCGTTTCATGTAGGGATGGAAGTGTGGTAGTTGTTGATGGCAGGGGAAGGAGGGGGAAGAGTGAGTTGGGTTCTTGGTAGAAGTTGAAGGGTGGAAGTTTACCGCTTTGAAGGAGGCTGTGGATGGGGTCTTGCAGGTGTGGCAGGTCGAGGAATGGGGGAAAGCAAGGGTTGGAAGAGGAGGAAGGGTCCAAGAGGAAGGCGTGGTTTGGGTAGTATTGACTCTTCCTATGATCTCCTGCTGACTTGTGAAATATTCTGCACATCACCCATTCCTCCTGCAAAACAATTGCAAAGAGGTGCAATTTAGAGTATTATCATGCCCTTTGTTTGTACTGTAGCCACGAAATGGAATGTTGTTAGCCAATAAAAGTACAGTCATGCAGTTTCGATCATATACATGATCGAAAGGAACTTGAGTTTAAGCAGTGCATGCAGTTTGCCCAAGCTCACTCGAGAAGTAGGTAACCAAGCTTCGAGATGGCGATCACAGTTTTGGACAAAAAACGATTGATTACTACCTTGCAGGCGAGGCGGCAGTAGTATTCCCCGTCGAGGCGATACTCGTGTAGGACCCACTTGGTCTTCTCCCCGCGTGGAGCCCTCCCCTTGTAGAAGACCAGGGTCTTCTTCATGCCCACGAGGGCACCGCTGGTGGCGCTGTGCACCTCCCGGTCCTTGCCGGTAGCCTTCCAGTAGCCGGCCCCGGTGGCCCTGTTGGTCCTCAGCCCCGTCGGATACTTCCTGTCTCTTAGGCTGAAGAAGTACCACTCCCTCTCCCCTATCTTCGCCACCTCTGTGTCATCCAGTCATCACAAAACCATAAATCATGTGCCATCCCATCATTAGACAATCAGTTCGTGCGAAACATAATGAACAAGCACAGAACCATATTTTAGAGTTCCCTAGCCAGCAGTTATAGTTACGGAAGATTTACGCCACCGATATATAGCTAGCTCTGTTCTTAGTTTTGGAACTAAAGCTGCAGAAGATATATGTTATATTGCTGCTCTCTCGTCAATAGAATTAGTGATCTCTCATCCTGGGCACCTTAATATTTATGCTTCTAGGTATCCATTAGAGTGATCTGTATACAAGAAGAAAGACAACACCTTCTGAAACAATGCAAGGTAGACGTTTCAGAAGGACAGAGGGAGTGGATTATAGGAGTGCATGGAAGAGAAGCTAAAGAATAGTCTGGAATCTGTGCTGATGTCGGAAAAGACTCCGGAATAGGAATCATAACTTAGTCATGATGATACTAGCGATGCTCATTGATAGAAGACACAGAAGATCTCTCTCTTCTTTTATATCCCAGTATTTAATAGACACGCATTCAGAATGGCATTTTACTGTGTCTTCACTGGAGAGAGCGAAGGCATGTTGGCAGGCAACAAGTAAATAGACGCACATGAGATCGATGGAGTTCTGGTTGGGATAAGCCATACCTGGGAGCTCCCACGGCTCACATCTGTTAAGATCGACCTCAACAATGTCCACACCGCAGAAACCCCCGTTGAAGACCTTGGAGGCTAAGTAGAAGGTGACAAGCTCTTCATCTGTTGGGTGAAACCTGAAACCAGGAGGTAGCCCTTGCTCGGAAACGTCGTCTCCGATTAACTCCCACAGCACTTCCACTTCCTCCATGGCACACGCAGCAACCCCTCACTACCCAAGGCGAGTCTGTGATGATCTTGGGCGCGCTTGAGGTTTTGGCGGAAGAGAAAGGGAGTGGGTTATTATAGGGAAGCACTGAAACCGGGGAGTGGTTAGGGTTCAGATATAGGCAGCAGTTTGGAGGAGGGGAGGGGGGGTGAGGGGGTGTGATTAAAGGCCATTCCCTGTGTGTTTCGTACAAAGAACACCTGGACGAGGGTTTAAACAGGAAAGTAGATAAGTTCGATGGAGGTGGGAAGAAGTAAATGCAAGGCTGGCGTAGGAGATTTATGCGTGCGTGGGTGAACAAATTGAGATCAAGTACAAACATCTGTAGCTTCACTGCTTATAACAAGACGTATTTGTACTCCGCTGCGCCGATCCCAAATGTCAAAAGGCAATGTGGCTTATTACTGTTGCTGCAGGTTCTACGACGCTATTAATTGCCCCTTCTCCTGCAAATGAAAGCATTAGGCAGAAAACATGTTAGCATTCCATTTCAATTTCCAATTTGTTTAATACACATCGAATGCCAGCACAAAATTATATCAAACCCTAACAAGCAGCAAACAGTTGCCTTGGTCTATTGATTGAAATCCTGGTTTTGAATAGGTTACATGCATGTTTGGACATTGTTTCAGTAAACCTTACGTTATGATCACTTCTGTAGCAGAAGGACGAGGTAGAATGAGAGGGAGAAGAGCAACACAGCAACATTTGTGGGAGTGATGGCAAATACTCTACAAGTAACACAAGCTCAAAACCTTGGCAAAATTTTCGAGCTGTCTTTAATGGTTGGTGTTCTTCTTCTACCCTTTGCATGGGCTCTAAAAGGTCATTCTTAACCTCTTGATCCAACTTTTGTCACCTTGTGGCAGCACCAAAAACCTTGATTTGACATCGGTGTTTCTTATTTCGAAATGGTGAAGTTCTGTGCCAGTACTCTGTCACACTGAAGGCTTCAACTTGTAGAGGCGGTGGGCACAGGAAGGCTAGAGAGAGAAAGAAGAGAGATAGAAGCCATAATAGAATCAGTGATATTATATGGACAACCTCTATATATATATATATATATATATATATATATATATATATATATATATATGGACAACAACAAGCGGTGCATGCATTCAAGAGGGGTCGGTCAGAAGACAGCAGACGGGGAGGAGACTGTTCCGATCTTGGGAGTGGGGAGATGGGGGCGATTGCACGAGTTGGGAAATAACTTTTCCGTGCCCGTACAAAAACTCGCAGGACCGCAGTTCGTGCGACATCAATACCATTATCAATCTCTGCCTCTCCATCTTTCCCATGACACCCTTCCTTTTTTTTTTTTTCTTTTTTTTTTTCTACTCTTGTTTTTTCGCTGAAAGAGTGTCTTATGCTGGTTTTCTTAAAAATATAATATTTTTTTGTTCAGCGAGGAAAAAAAAAAGGTTTTGATTGATAGCAGATTACATATGTGAGTCGATAAAAAGAAATTTGTGTTAAGGTGAAGAAATTTGCAACGAAGATGTCGATAACGTCGTCATTAATAAACGCTGCATCCGAGAAGAGAAAAGAACAAGAGAGCGGAGGAATCAAAGTCAAAGGTCTTACTGATATGATCGTTCCGAGTTCGAAATCTAAAAAAATTATGATCAAGGAAAACAGAGTGAATTGTTTGGTTTGATGCAGTTCAATCATAGACACGATAAGACGCGGAGGTCTGCTCTCCTCGGAAGTCGGACACAGACGTTTGATTCATCTTCCCATCTCACCAACTGTATAAAATGTCAATTTAGTACCACTTTCTTCTCTTTTATTTTTTCCGCTGTGTCAAACTAAATAAAGTTGAATATTAAATATTTGTGTTTGATGATTTTTCATATTAAATAAAGTTGATTTTTCATCTTTAAATATTAAAGATGAAAGATGATGGAGTAGAGTTCAGCTAACACTGAGTTTTCCAACCCAAGCTAGCACGTACATGAATGGCGAAGAATTAGAGGAAGGATTTGGTAGAATTTGATATGAAATATAAAACATGCAAATGTAGGTATAGATGGGAGGAGAGTGATGCTTCGTGGGTCACTGTTAAAGGGACACGGAGACATTCCAAGAGATTGCATGAGAATCGAGGCCGCACGACGCCCACCCAACCACTCCTATCTCGATCTCTGTCTGTGTATTATATCAGTTGGTAGGAAAGGTGGGTACCGCTCAACTTCTCAGTCACCCATCCCACGTGTCCTGTCATGCGTCGAGGTGACAAGATGGCACAGGCACCCTCATGTGCACGCCACAGCCCCACGCGCTGTGGGTGGAGGCACCAGTCAAGGAGGCGGGATAGGTCTACGGCCAATACGCCCCGCCTTCCAGACGGACCACCTAATAAAATATGAAAGAAAAAGAAATGAAAAACGGGGCGGGGGAGGGAAAAACATAGGGCAAAGCCACCTAACTTAACTAACTCGCCTTCCTCCCGCCATAAATTTCCCCCAACGGCCAATTAATGGGCTCTACACGACTACTTGACCTGAGAGCTACCCATCAGGGTCGGTTGGGGATCTCCTATCCCCATCCTAAGCAAACATTCCTCCAGTTACATTGTGCATGCATATAGTTCATGATGCAAGTCCCTCCTTATCCCCATGAAGAAGAACGTACTCTCATAAAATATTATAATCCCACATACGCGAATGTTTAGTAGCAATCACAGTGATCACGAACCGATTTCCAATACTCCGCACGCGTGTGTTGGCATACAAGAATGTGGAGGAGCAGAGATATTGGAAACCGTGGCGGTTGCATTAAATGCTTCTCCCGCTGCCAGGCTGACCTTTGCGCTCTCTCAAGATGTAGGTGCTGCGAGCTCTTGTGATGGAAGGGTTTATTTGATGGGAGCAAAAGGAAAAATGAAGCTGGGGTCAGTTTTCGAGTGTCAGCGACAGTAGCTTCTGCGGAGAGAGAGAGAGAGAGAGGAGAGAGGCGAGAGGAGAGAGGTTTTGCACTCTGGTAAATGGTGATTGCCTTGTAATTGGCTCGTACAGTTTTTGCCGTCTGCTTTCACTTTACCTTCACTCCAAAGTAAGCAGCCAATTCTTTCCCTTTTTTCCAGTCATATTTACTCCCAAACGTCCTGAACTTGGATCTGCCAACAGACTGACCCTGCCATCTCGGTTCCTTTTTCCACTAAAAATATGTCAACTTTTCATCGCAGCTGAGCTTGAGGTGATGGGACGAAGGTGGAGTCTCGTTCTTCGCTTCCCTTCATCGGCCACATGATCCTGCGCGTTGAGAACTAATGAGCTAATAATGGAACAGGAACCCGAGCGTGAGGCTAGGATAGTCCAAGGATTTCAACTGGTTCAAGTTCATAACGAGATGGTTCCTTGACGCGGGACCAATATTATTTACTTACTAATTTAGATAAATTTAATTAATTTATAGGTTATTTTGTATGTTATAAGTTGTCACCCTCTAATATTTAGAATAATTCTAATTTAGTTTCCTAAGTTACGCAAGGCTTAGTGAAAGAAAATAAATTAAAAGTAATGAAACAAATTGTATCATAAATCATGATTGAAAATACTACAAAGATGAAAGGTTCATCTTAGAATTATTTTCAAATCAAAATCAAAATATTATCTTCATCAAACGAAAAAATAAATGATTTATTTGATTTGATATAATTATATATATTTTTATAACTGAATTTATATAACAAGCTAAAATATTATAATGCATAAATTATTAAATATAAATAAAATGAGTTATTTTCTCATATTATATGTGATTGACATGAGATCATAAATTATTTTTCTTGTAGAATATTTCATCATGTACCAACTAATCTACCACTGCTAAGCTCAATAGAGGTAGACGAGTTGTATCTAATTCTTGCTACTATGAGCATAAAACAACTGCATCATCGAGTCATCTGTCTCAATGTGTTACTTCATGAACATATATCGTTTTATATTCATGCACCGAGCAATAAAAATGAGTGAGATCATCGACTCTACCAGGCTGAAATGAGTCTATCACATTATTGAATCTCGAATTTTGATGATAAAATTAATTAATAAGTTTATAATCTACTCTGCGTTTTGAGTGACACAAGATTAACTTTGATCAGAAAAGATAAATCAATTAAAATAGAAGGAATCATATGTTGGGTTGAAGTGGAACATGTTAGAAAATTGGACATCGAGCCGAAGGATCGGTCGACGTATCGGCAGAACATTTTGTGCAATGAGTTTGGGCATCGGGCCAGAAGGATCGGACATTGCGCCAAGGAGATCAGAAGTTACGAGAGTCAATATGTCGATTGAGTAATACGCCGAAGGAGAGGACGATGCACCGAAAGGATCAAACGAAGTACCGAATGAACCAATGACATATCGGATTCATGCTTGTAATCATGTGTATCTAGATCGAGTTAATTAGGTCTAATTGAGTTGGTTTTTGGATGAAACAATGCCAACTCAATTAGGGGCCAATTGGGCCCGAATCAGGGCTGAATTTGGCCTACTATTTGGCCCATTCAATATCCTATAGTAGGGTCTAGCGATGGTACCATCCAGACACAATCTCCCAAACTATGTTAGGCAGTGGTACCGCCAGATTGAGTGGTGGCACCGCCCAAACACAGTCTCCCAAACTATATCAAGCGATGGTACCGTCAGACTGGACGGTGATACCATCCATTATCAGTGCTGCAGGTGGTAGTACCACCCAGTATTAGCGGTGGCACTGCTAGTATCCCGAAAACCCGGGATGAGACCGTTTTGGCTCCAAATTTAAATCCATTTAGGGCTTATAAATACCCCACTCATCCCTGCTCGGTTAAGAAAATAACTGAAACAAAAATAGTATGAAAACTCTGTAATAAATCATTGAGAATTCTCCTCTAGCTCTAAGTTTCGATTTTAGTTTAAAAGAGGGGTGAGTGGCTTCTAAGGTTAACTCCTGAACCTGTGAAAAGGAGAAAAGAGTTGTAAGGGTAATTGATATTTGTCCATTAGAAAAAAAGATCGGTAGTGAAAGCCAGTGGCCTCAATGGAGGAGGAATCGGGAGTAGATGTAGGTCACGACGATCGAACCACTATAAAATTGGTGTGCTTCCCTTTCTCTACTTGCGCACTTATTTTGCAACTATGTTACTTGCTTATTACTACTCTTATAAATGTTTTAAGTTTAAACGTCTTTCCGATATGATTTTATCGAATGAGATTTTCGAATCGACATCATTTTTACGAAAGTACTAATTCACCCCCCCCTCTTAGTGCCATTCACGATCCTAACAATTGGTATCAGAGCTATGTTTCTCTATTTTGTTTAACACCCGAGATAGATGGCTTTTTTTGGCTTTCAAGAGGGTCTTTCTATTATTCGTCCTCCTATATTCATTGAGACAGACTACATACATTGGAAAACTCGAATGAGAGTTTTTTTGTTTTCTATGAATTTCAATTTATGGAATGTTGTTGAACTTGGCTTTAAAAAATCTTCTAAACCAATGAACGAATGAAATGATTTAGAGAAGAAGATTTTTTATTTTATTGCTAGAGCTATGAATACTCTATTTTGTGTTTTGGATAAAAACGAGTTTAATCGTTCGACTTATGAAATTGTATATGACATTTGGCACACTCTTGAAATTACACATGAAGGCACAAGTAGAGTTAAAGAGTCTAAAATAAATCTTTTGATGCATGATTTTGAATTATTTTGAATGAAGCCAAGTGAAACTATTATTGATATGTATACCTATTTTACAGATATCGTCAATAATTTTGAAGCATTTGGTAAATGTTTTTCTAACCTTGAACTTGTAAATAAAATACTAAGATCCCTTCCAAAAAAGCAGGATCCAAAAGTAATTGCAATACAAGAGGCAAATGACCTAAATAACTTTCTATTTAAAAAACTTATTGGGTCTTTGATGTCGTATGAAATGACGTGCAAGGTATATGATGAACTTGATAAACATGAGAACAACCATCTAAAGAACACGAAGGATTTGGTACTGAGAACAAAAGAAGACCACTCGAGCGAAAGCTCAAGTGATGATGATCTTAAACTTCTTACAATAAAATTAAAGAGGTTCATAAAACAAAAATCAAAAAATAAAAATGAACTCGAAAAGAAGAAGCTGCCAAAGAAGAAAACACTCGAGGCTACTTGGGACGATTCGAGTGCATTCAAAGACGAGGAGCACATCGATGAAGAAGAAGTGGCAAACTTTACTTTGATGACTCTCGAAAATTAGGTAAATAGCTTAAAAGAATCTTCTTTATTTTAAGATAAATTATTTAATACTTTTAATGATTTGTTTGATGATTTTAAATTAGTTAGTAAAAAGTATAAATTATTAAAAAAGGGGCATGCTTCTTGCTAGTAAATTTGAAAATTTTAAAAATAAGCATGATAATTGTATGTTAACTCATTGCACTAAATGTGAAGAGTAGACTTAGTTAAGAATGAAATATATTACTAAAACAAACGTTAGAAAATTTTAAAATTGGTAGCAAATCATTAAACATGATTCTTGCCAATAAGGGTCATGTACATAAAAAAAGTAGGAATCAGTTTTGTGAGTAGCAATACTTAACAAAAACTGACTTTATTTGTTAAAGAACTCACATTACATGTTTCCCATGAAAATAAATATAATTTTTGTGGTAGGTGTGGACATTTTGCATATAAATGTCCATTCAAGAAGTATAGTTTGCATAAATTAGTTTGGGTTTTTAAAGGAACCATAAATGACTCTATACCAAAAATCAAAATAGATAGATCTAATCATGAGAGACCCAAAGCTAAATGGGCACCTAGAACAAACCTACCCTTCTTATAAATATCTCTAAAGTTGAAAGCTATGAGCAAAAGATAATTTTTTGATTGTGGATACTCAAGGCTTATGACCGGAGATCCAATACACTTCACAAAGCTCACTAGCCGAAAAAAATTATTTTAAAAATACTTTATATTTAAATCATGATTTAATGATTTAATTATGCATGAGATTTGAAATAATAATGATTTTTATGATTTATGGTTTATTGATCTTAATGATTTCTATGATGAAATTTACTCTTTCGGTTTTAATCGATAATGCATGGTTTTGAGACTTAGAAAACAATGACATGCTTGTATGAAATCAATCATATAGAGGAATGCATTAATTTTCTTGAAAATGACTCTATCCAAAAAATTTATTAAATTTTTCAATAAGAAATTGATAAATCTATTTATGTCATTTTGAATTTCTTGAAAGTGATTTTTATGATTTGATGATTTGAATTTGAATGAGTTTTTATCTATATCATGATCTTGAATTTTTGGAATTACAACTTGAGATTTTCTTTTATGAATCAAGATCTCTTACTCTTTATTCTCGTATGATTCTTGGATTTTATTTAAGAGGAGGCTTTCTGCTAGTCATAGGTGCTCTATAAGCCAATCACGTGAGTGATGACATGTATGACTTGACACACAGTCTTTTTGCTTATTATATTTTGGGATTTATCACTTTATATTGATTGTTGCATATATATATATATATATATATATATATAATAATCTCGGTCATAGGTTACTCGAGATGTATATCGAGATAACCGGACAGACTGGTGTGCTGTATACCCGTTCATATGATGTATGTAGCTGGTCTCATAGTTACTTGTGTGGGGACACTAGGGATACAATACAGGTGCTCATTGGGGAATGAGTTCACTAATTGATCCACTTACGGAATGCTAGATGGTTGATGATGCCTTATTATCAAACAATGATTTTGTGGTTTTAGTAGTGTATCTGGTCCTTAGACTTGAGACATCAAGGATGTCCTGTATGTGTGCTCCACTCTTTGATACCAGAGTTATAGGTTTGGATGTCCCAAATCTAGCACAGTCGGTCTTCGGGAGTGGTAGTCAACCTTACAAGGGCTATTGAGTATCGATAGAGGATCATCCACTCTCGGTGTCATGAGAGGAATGTCTCATCTGTTCTTGCTCAGACAAATCCATGGCCAGGGTCATTCAGATTGAGAGAGAAAGAGTTCTCCGAGAGAATCTGAGCAAGACTCGAGTATGGGTCTGACAACATCATGTATGGTATACGGTCTCTAGGATATTAAATGGATGAGGGACTATAGATACATGGTAACTCAAGATAAACATGTCTAATGGATTAGATTCCCCTATATCATTTGGGGACTACGGCGTAGTGGCCTAGTACATCCGCAGTCGATGAGTCGAGTGAATTATTATGAAGATAATAATTCACGGAGCTAGAAGAAGTTCTGATAGGTATGACTCACGGCAAGCTCGATATTGGGCCTAGATGGTCACACACATATGGTAGGCATTGCGATGAGTAGAGGTTCAAATATGAGATATCCACCGGAGCCCCTATCTTATTGGATATCCAATAAGCCCCTGAATTATTAGATCCTATGAATGAGATCCAATAAGAGCCCATGAGAGATTATTGGATAGAGATCCACTAATCTAAGAGGCTTGGGTAGTTGGATGTAGATTTAATACCCAATAGGGCAAGATCCATTAGGGTTAAGTTGACATGGGACCTCTATAAATAGGAGGGAACTGGTGATTCATAAGCTAGAGCCTTTACTTGCCTCTCCTATTCTCCTCCCCCTCTCTACCTCATAGTAGGTCTGGAGTTTTGAGGAGCATCGTCACAGCTCTACTGTGTGGATCACCGCTAGAAAGGAGGGTGCTTGACCCCGTCACTATCTCCTAGAGATCTGTAGAGATTCAGGGATATATGATCTCCCTAGGTAACACAATATATTCTCTACGCAGTTTTATGTTTCGTGGATTTTGCGCACCAATCTTCGCACGACGACGAACGTATCTTTGTGAATTAGGGATTTTATTTTATGTTCTTCCGTTGCGCATGTGATATCGCTCCCAAGATTTTCCAACACTTTCTATATAAATAATAAAATTTCTTATGCATGAATCAAGATATTTTACTATTCTATTCTTCTATGATTCTTTTTTCCATTTACAAAAGAAGAAATTTATCAAAATAAATCATGTCTTTTGGTATTCAAATGATCTTTGTTATTATATCTTTCATATCATGATTTATTTATGATACTTCTTTGTATTCATAAATTGTATATCTCATCACATTTGACTTAAATTTATCTTTGTCATGGTGTGAAAATTGATGTAAAGGAAAAATAATTCAAAATTATATTCTTCCCTTCTTTTTGACAATGATAAAGGGAGAGATAAATTTGCTAGCTTGCATATTCTAAAAAGATGTAAAATGTGCTAGCTTGCATGTTGTAAAATGATATAAAATTTACTAATTTGGATGATGTAAAACTTGCTAAAATTGTTAGCTTGAACATTGTAAAGAAAAACAAACATGCTAAACTTGCAAATCTCTAAAACTTAGTGCATAATTCCAAACATGCTATCTTACTAGATTGCATAATTAAAAATTTTCTAGTTGCACTTTTCTCCTTTTTGTTGATGACAAAGGGGGAGAAGGTATAATGATGATTTGTATCATGTATGATATGATGTACTTTAATGTTTTGAAATTATGATTATATATGCAATACTTATGATTTTATTATGATGATGTATATGATGTATTGCATATGATGTAAATCATGATTAAAATTGTTTTGACTTGAATTCAAGATTTATTTCGATATGACATATTGATAGGGAGAGTTTGGTTTAAATTCCGTCATCAATTGGTTATCGTCATAAAAAAGAGGGAGATTATTGAATCTCATATTTTGATGATGAAATCAATTGATGAGTTTACGATTTAATTTACGTTTTGAGTGACGTAGGACTAACTTTGACTAAAAAAGATAAATTGATTAAAGTAGGAGGAATCAGACGTTGAACCAGAGTTGAACATGTCAGAACATTGGATGTCGAGCCGGAGGATTGATCGACGTATCGGCATAAGGCTTTATGCTATGAGTTTGGGCATCGGGCCAAAAGGATTGGGCAATGCGCTAAGGATATCGGAAGTTGCGAGAGTCAACATACCAATTGGGCAATACGCTGAAAGAGAGGATGATGCACCGAAAGGATCGGACGAAGCGTCGAATGAACCAATGACATGCCGGATAACATAGGATTCATACTTGTAATCGTATGTGTCTAGATCGAGTTTGTTAGATCTAATTGAGTTGGTTTTGGGATAAAACAATGTAAACTTAATTAGGTGTCAATTGGGCCTGAATCAAGGCTGAATTGAGCCAATTGTTTGGCCCATTCAGTGTCCTATAGCAGGGTCGAGCGGTAGTACCACCTAGACATAGTCTTCCGGATTGTGCCAAGTAGTAGTATCACTAGACTCGGCGGTGGTACTACCCAAATACAATCGCTAGTTTGGACGATACCACCGGGCAAACATAGTCTCCAAGACTATGTCAGGGAGTGGTACCACCAGACTAGATGATGGTATCGCTCACTGTTAGTGTTGCAAGTGGTAGTACCGTCCAATACTGACGGTGGTATCGATGCTAGTCATAGGTGCCCTGCAAGCCAATCACGTGAGTGATGACACATATGACTTGACACGTAGTCTTTTTACTTATTTTATATTTATATATATATATATATATATATATATATATATATATATATATATATATATATATATATATATATATATATATAGTGATGTCCTTGGATCTGTACAATGGGAATCAGATCGTGATGAGA
This sequence comes from Musa acuminata AAA Group, assembly GCF_036884655.1. Lineage (NCBI taxonomy): Eukaryota > Viridiplantae > Streptophyta > Magnoliopsida > Zingiberales > Musaceae > Musa > Musa acuminata. The sequence goes on along the minus strand of NC_088357.1, from coordinate 15,335,165 downwards.
TCACAATAAAGAGACCGATTCGCATTTAAACATAGATCCAAAATAATCTGGGTCATAGGTTACTCGAGAGGGACATCGAGATAACCAGACAGATTGATGTGTTGCATACCTATCCATATGATGGATGCAGCTGGTCTTATAGCTGCTCATGTGGGGACACTAGGGATACAATACAAGTGCTTATTGGGGAATGAGTTCACTGATTGATCAGCTTACGAAATGCTGAATGGTTGATGATGCCTTATTGTCAAACAGTGATTTCGTAGTCCCAATGGTGTATCTGATCCTTGGACTTGAGACACCAAGGATGTCCTGTATGAGTGCTCCACTCTTTGATACCATATTTATAGGTTTGGATGTCCTAGATCTAGCACAATCGGTCATCGGGAGTGGTAGTTAACCTTACGAGGGCTATTGAGTGTCGATAGAGGATCATCTACTCTTTGTGTCATGAGAGGAATGTCTCATGTGTTCTTGCTTAGACAAATTCCTAGCTAGTGTCATTTAGATTGAGAGAGAAAGAGTTCGTTAGGAGAATCCGATTAGAGCAAAACTCGAGTAGAAACCGTGTGGGTCTAACACATCATGCCTGGTACATAGTCTATGGAATGTTAGATGGATGAGGAATGATAGGTACATGGTAACTAAGGACAAATAGGTCCAATAGATTGGATTCTCCTGTATCATCTAGGGACTACGACGTAGTGGCTTAGTACGTCCGCAATCGGTAAGTTGAGTGAATTATTATGGAGATAAAAATTCACTAAGCTAGAAGGAGTTTTGACAAGTATGACTCATGGCTAGCTCGATATTGGGCCTAGAGTGTCACACACATATAGTAAGCTTTGCGATGAGTAGAGGTTCAGATATGAGATATCAATCAGAGCCCCTATCTTATTAGATATCCAATAAGTCACTGGATTATTGAATCCTATGGATGAGATCCAATAAGTGCCCGTGAGAGATTATTGGATAAAGATATATTAATCTAAGAGGCTTGGATAGTTGGATGGGGATCCAATACCCAATATGGAAGGATCTATTAGGGTTGAATTGATATGGTACCCTTTATAAATCGAAGGGTTTCAATAGTTTGTAGGCTAGAGCTTTTTGCTTTCTATCCTATTCTCCTCCCTCTCTCCACCTTATAGCAGGCCTGGAGTTTTGACGAGTGTCATCGCAGCCCTAGAGTTTTGAGGTGTGTCATCGTAGCCCTGCTGTGTGGATCACCACTAGAGAAGATGGTGCTTGACCTCCTTCACCCTCTCCTAGAGATCTGCAGAGATTTAGGGATATACGATCTCCCTTGGTAACACAATATATCTCACGTGGTTTTCTATTTCATGGATTTTTGTGCACCAATCTTCGCATGACGACGAACGTATCTTTGGGAATTGCGGATTTTATTTTTTATTTTTCCACTGTGCATGTGATGTCGCCCCTAAGATTTTCCAACAATGGTATTAGAGCCAGATTATTCGTGCAAAAATTGGTTTTGAACTGCATGTGTTATGTTTTGGAGAAGCTTTTGACATCAAAATCATTGATGCAAAAGCGAGAAAGGGCAGCAACTATTGCTACCCTTGTTGCCCTCGCTACCATCTACGTGCAGCAGGCTTGCTGTCGGTGGCCGACAGCCTGTTGGCGCAGCCTGCAACCGTTGGCCCTACCACTAGCAGCCCGCATGTAGAGGAGCCACGGGGCAACGGCGCCTACGGTCGTTTCGCCCGATGGGTGAGGCATCACAGGGTAACAGCGCCAGCAGGTGCTGCGCCCGTTGGGTGAGGCACCGCAAGGCAGCAGTGCCAGCGGATAGAACCGCCCAGCGGTGCCCGTAGGGGCGCTCGCCTACGGGGGCAGTGCCCCTGCGGCCACCCCCCCCCCCCTTCGCACAGGGCGCCGCCGGCAAGGTGGTGGCGACGAATGCAGTAGGGAAGAGGGAGAAAGGGGCTATGGTTTTGTAGGCAAAAGATAGTTGTGCCCCATGGAATTTCAGAAATTCTAGATTCTATCTTTTACCCAAATTATGAAAATACCCCTTAGAATTTAAAAAATTTCTTATATGTCCCTGATTTCAAAAAAAAAATTAATTAATTAAAAGATTTAATTGATTATTATTTTTTATTATTATCTAGTAGTCCTACATGATGATGATTTATATATATGATGTATGATATGTAGACGGATTATCATGGACCGTGTGATGTGTGTACTTGTGATTATTATTATTGGAGCTTACGAGCCTTCATTTTATTTCTCATTTATTGCTGTGCTAGCATGCATATGATTAAGTTGTAATCACACGAGGAGGCACAGCAGTAACGTGGAAGTGATAGCGGGACCCATGAGACGAACGATCGCGATACATGGAGATGTGTCGAGATGCCGACGGAACTAACGAGGATGAGATGGATGATCACAGGGTATGGAGATGCACTGCTGCATACATAGATCTTGATGTGAGTGATTAGGCCAACTGGCTCGGGCTTGATCACATTAGACTATGGTCCATGATCATCTGATGTAATTGTTTATGTGATGTGTGATTGTTTATATACCTACTAGATATGTATATATATATTTGCATACGATGTAGATATATATTAAATATGTATGTGTGTGACATGTCATATTAGGAGACCAAATCAAAGAAACCCCTCTCTCGACAACATTAAGTCAGTAAACGTGAGGTAATTAGATTGACCCATGTGACCTTCCATCGTTATAGGTAGGGATCGATTCTCGGTGTAGGTTGAGTTGGTCGAGGCTCTCGAGGCTCACCTATATCATTATTTGCTATTTTGCATACGATATAGAGATGTCACCGATGACCTAAGGATATGGTATGCTTGGTCGAGTCCCTCAAGGGTATATCATCGAATCAGACTCATTTTGTAACGATGGTGTTGACTTAACCGAACTTCATGGTTGGTCGAGTCCCTCGAGACCATGGTGATTTGGAGGCCGAATAGAATGGAAATCCCAAGGAGTTGTGATTGGCAATAGTTGCCTACCTTTCAGGCTTAGTGTGATTGGTCGAGTCCCTCGAGGTTACACTAAGATGCTGATTAGATCCGGATCCCTACTAAAAGTCTACCGAAGACTTCCGTTTTACATGCTGAGGGTGTCGCGTGACTTGCCAGTAAAATAGTGGGAGCATATTAAGATAGAAGTCTATATCTTGATTATTTATTTTTGTAAAATATACATGTTATTTATTTCTACTGCATCTTTATTTTTAAAAAATATCACTTTTAAATCCCTTACATGGCATACTTGATGTCAACCACCTTACTTGTCCAAATTATATGGATTGGCTCCGCAACTTGAGAATTATTCTCATGGTGGAGAAAATCACATACGTTCTTGATATAGTGATGCCTATGCCCGAGGAAGGGGAAAGCGATGATGAGATCACTTGCTACGTGAAGTATATTGATAACTCCACTCTTACTCAGTGTTACATGTTGGGCTCCATGACTCTTGAGTTACAAAGACGACATGAAAAGATGGATGCCAGATCCATTCTCTTACATGTCCGCAAACTGTTTGAGGAATAGAGAAGGACTCAGTAATATGAGATATCCAAGAGCCTCTTCCACACTAGGATGACTGAGGGGACACTGGTTCAGAACTATGTCCTAAAAATGATTGAGTGGATAGAGAAATTCACAGGTCTATGAATGGTCCTAGAGGATAACCTGTGTGTGGATCTTGTGCTTTAGTCCCTACCAGATTCCTTTTCACAGTTCATAATGAATTTTAATATGAACAAGCTTGAGGTAACTCTCCTGGAGCTCCTCAATATATTGAGAGAGGCAGAGAGCACTATCAAGAAAGAGAAGCCAGTTCTCTACACTAGTGAGACCAGAAAGAAAAGGAAAGCAGAAAAGTCCCCTAAGAAGGGCAAGGGTAAGGGTAGACCAGGTAAAGCAAAGGTTGCCAAGAAAGACTCAGCAAAAGACAAAGGCTAGTGCTTCCATTGCGGAAAAGATGGGCATTAGAAGAGGAACTACAAAGAGTACCTTGCATAGAGGGTGAAACAAAAGCTTTAAGAATCTTCAAGTACATTCATGATCAATCTTCATATGTTAGACTCTTATGATAACACATGGGTATTGGATACCAGTAGTGCTTATCATATTTGTAATTCATTGCAAGTTCTGGCAAGGCCTAGGAGACTAGCAAGAGGTGAGATAAATCTCAAGATGGACAATGGAGCAAAAGTTACTATAGTAGTTGTTGGCGAGGTCGCCCTACATCTACCTAGTGGAGCTATTATTGCATTAGATGCATGTTATTTTATTTATTCTATTATCAAAAATATTATTTCTATTTCATGTTTGACAGTTAGTATATCTAAATTAGTTTTTGAGAACAATGGTTGTTCAATATTATTAGATGATGAGATCATCACAAGAGGAACATTACATAATGGTTTGTTTATACTAGACACTACTCCACATATCATGAACATAAATGTCTAAGAGGAAATGAGATGAGGTGAACAGTGCATACTTGTGACATTATAGGCTAGGTCACATCCATGAGGGAATGATTCAAAAGTTGCTAAAGGATGGATATCTAGATCCATTCAACTATAAGTCATATGCAACTTGCAAGCCTTGCCTTCGTGGAAAACTGACCAACTCTTTATTTAGTAGAATTGAATAAAGACCTACTGAGCTACTAAAACTCATACATAGTGATGTATGTGGACCCATATCAACTCATGCCTTTGGTGGTCACTCCTACTTCATTACCTTTACTGATGATTTCTTAAGGTATGGACACGTGTACTTAATGAAGTACAAGTCTGAGGCCTTTAAGAAATTTAAAGAGTATAAGAATGAAGTGAAGAACAAGACTGAAAAAAGTATTAAGACTCTTCGATCATATCGAGGAGGTGAGTACTTAAGTACAGAGTTTACCCAATTCCTCAAGGACCATGATATTCTTTCCCAATGGACACCTCCTTATACATCTCAACTTAATGGTGTATCTGAAAGGAGGAATCGTACGCTATTAGACATGGTATGGTCTATCATGAGTTTTGCTGACCTACTGAGCTTACCTTCTAAATAGAGTTCCAACTAAGCCGGTAGTGTCTACACCATATGAGATGTGGAAAGGGAAGAAGCCTGATCTTAAGGTTGTTAAGATTTGTGGCTGTCATGCCCACGTTAAAAGACACAACTCCGATAAGTTGGAATCAAGGACGGAGCGATGCAAGTTCTTGGGATACCCCAAGGAAACTTGTAGGTTTTGTTTCTTTCATCTCGAGGACCAAAAGGTCTTTGTAGCAAGAGATCGGTGTTCCTTGAGAAGGAATATATTTTTGGCAGAGACGGTGGGAGCATGATAGAGTTGATTGGAGAGCTTAACTCAAGCACCACTCTACAGCCCGAGTCTATTCAGATACCTAACACACAAGTTCCAACTTTACATAGGTCTAGTAGAGTATCCCATCATCTTGAGAGATATGTGGGACATATTGGAGGAGAGGATGTTGATGATATTGATCCTCAGACCTACAAAGAGGCTATTATGAGTATAGACTCTGAGAAGTGGCAAGAAGGCATGAATTCTGAGATAGATTTCATGTACTCTAATAAGGTTTGAAACATAATTGATGCACCCGATAGGATTGTACCCATCGGTTGCAAGTGGATTTTTAAGAAAAAGATCGAAGTAGATGGAAAGGTAGAGACCTATAAAGCAAGGCTAGTGGCTAAGGGGTATCGTCAAAGGCAAGATGTTGACTATGACGAAACCTTCTCACCCGTAGCAATGCTAAAATTCATCCAAATTCTATTGGCTATTGCAACACACTATGATTATGAGATCTGACAAATGGACATGAAAACCACATTCCTCAATGACAACATCGAGGAGGACATATATATGATACAGCCCGAGAGATTCGTGTCTAAGGACTACCCAGATAAGGTATGCAGGTTGCTTAGATCTATTTATGGACTAAAGCAAGCTTCCTGAAGTTGGAACATAAGATTTGATGAGACAATTAGATCTTATGACTTCGTTAAAAACGAAGATGAGCCTTGAGTGTACAGAAAGGTAAGTGAGAGCGCTATCACCTTTTTAGTATTCTATGTGGATGACATCCTGATCATTAGGAATGATGTAGGAATGCTATCCACAGTAAAAGCTTTGGTTATCTAGACACTTCTCCATGAAGGACTTAGGGGAAGCATTATATATCTTAGGGATTCAGATCTATAGAGATAGATCCAATTATATGCTTGGCTTGTCCCAATCCGAGTACATAAACACCATTGTCAAAAGGTTTGACATGAAAAATTTCAAGAGTGGTCTCATACCGATGAGATATGAGATATCGCTTTCTAGGAGTATATCCCCAAAGACTTTTGAAGAAAGAACGAACATAGACACGATATCCTATGCCTCAGCAATAGGGTCTATCATATATGCTATACTATGTACCAGGCCTGATATAGCATATGCTCTGAGTGTCACGAGTAAGTATCAAGCAGATCCAGGCTTGGAGCACTGGATAGCAGTAAAGTGTATCCTTAAGTACTTGAGAAGGACTAAGGATCTTTTACTAATATATGGAGGTAGTAGCCTAGGGTTGACGGCTACACAAACTCGAGTTTTCAGTCCGATGTCGATGATAGCAAGTTGAATTCGGGGTATGTGTATACCCTGAATGGAGGAGTAGTATGCTGGAAGAGTTCTAAGCAAGATACTACTATTGACTCGACCATAGAGGTGGAGTACATTGCTACAATAGGGGCAGCAAATTAGGGAGTCTGAATAAATGAATCTGAGAGTCATATCAAGCAACGAGTAGCTGATTCCCTTATATTGCAACAACTACGAGACAATTGCTTAAATGAGGGAACCTCGGTCTCATTAGAAGTGTTCTAAGGAGGTTCTAACTTATTAGAGAGATCATGACCCGAGGAGATGTAGCAGTGGAAAGAGTTCCATCCGAAGATAACATTGCAGATTTATTGACAAAGCCGTTGTCTGAGATTGTCTTTGAACGTCACAGGGGTTTGATGTGGATCATATACATATGTGATTGACTTTAGGTCAAGTGGGAGATTGCTAGTCATAGGTGCCCTGTAAGCCAATCACGTGAGTGATGGCACGTGTGACTTGACATATAGTCTTTTTGCTTATTATATTTTGGTATTTATCACTTTATATTGCTTGTTGTATATATATATATATATATATATATATATATATATATATATATATATATATATATATATTGTGATATCCTTGGATCTATGCAATGTGAATCAGATCGCGATGAGATTATGATAATGAGATCGATTCGCATTTAAACACATATCCTAAATAATCCCGGTCATATGTTACTCGAGAGGAACATCGAGATAACCAGACAAACTAGTGTGTTTTATACCCGTCCATATGATGGATGTAGCTAGTCTTATACCTGCTCGTGTGGGGACACTAGGGATACAATATAAGTGCTTATTGGGGAATGAGTTCATTAATTGATCCGCTTACGGAATACTGAATGGTTAATGATGCCTTATTGTCAAATAGCAATTCTGTAGTCATAGTGGTGTATCTGGTCCTTGGACTTGAGACACCAAGGATGTCCTGTATGAGTGCTCCACTTTTTGATACCGGATTTATAGCTTTGGATATCCTAGATTTAGCACAATCGGTCATCGAGAGTGGTAGTCAACCTTACGAGGGCTATTAAATGTCGATAGAGGATCATCTACTCTCCGTATCATGAGAGGAATGTCTCATATGTTCTTGCTTAAATAAATCCCTAGCTAGGGTCATTCGGATTGAGAGAGAAAGAGTTCTTTGGGAGAATCTGATTAGAGTGAGACTCGAGTAGAAATTGTATGGGTCTGACAACACAATGTCTGATATATGATCTTTGGAATATTAGATAGATTAGGGACTATAGGTACACGGTAACTAAGGACATACAGGTCCAATGGATTGGATTCTCCTATATCGTTTGGGGACTACGACGTAGTGGCCTAATACGTCCGCAATTGATGAATCGAGTGAATTATTTTGGAGATAATAATTCACCGACCCAGAAGGAGTTCTGATAGATATAACTCACGGCCAGCTCGATATTGGGCCTAGAGGGTCATATATATATGGTTGGCATTACGATGAGTAGAAGTTCGAATATAAGATATCCATCGGAGCCCTTATCTTATTGGATATCCAATAAGCCCATGAATTATTGGATCCTATGGATGAGATCCAATAAGTACTCATGAGAGATTATTTGATAGAGATCCACTAATCTAAGAAGCTTGGGTAGTTGGATGAAGATCTAATACCCAATAGGGGAGAATCCATTAGGGTTAAGTTGATAGGGGACCTCTATAAATACGAGGGTTTCAATAGTTTATAAGCTAGAGCTTTTTGCTTCATCTCCTATTCTCCTCCCCCTCTCCACATCAGAGCAGGCCTGGAGTTTTGAGGAGCATTATCGCAGCCCTGCTATGTGTATCACCACTAGAGAGGAGGGCACTATACCTCATTCACCCTCTCCTAAAGATCTGTAGGGATTTTGGGATATACGATTTCCCTAGGTAACATAATCTATCTCACACGTGATTTTCTATTTCACGGATTTTTGTATACCAATCTTCGTACGACGATGAACATATCTTTGAGAATTGGGGATTTTGTTTTCTGTTCTTCCGCTACGTATGTGATGTTGCCCCCAAGATTATCCAACACCGTTAGTACCCCGAAAACCCGAGATGAGACCGTTTTGGCTCCAAATTTTAATACATTTGGGGCCTATAAATGCCACACTCGTCCCTACTCGGTTAAGATAATAAGTAAAATAAAAATAGTGTAAAAACTCTGCAATAAATTCTTGAGAATTCTCCTCTAGTTCTAAGTTACGGTTTTAGTTTAAGAGAGGGGTGAGTGGCTTGTAAAGGTTAACTCCTGAACCTGTGAAAAAGAAAAAATAGTTATAAGGGTAGTTGATCTTCATACATTGGAAAGAAGATCGGTAGTAGAAGCTAGTAGCCTCAACGGAGAAGGAATCGGGAGTGAATGTAGGTCACGATGATCGAACCACTATAAAATTGGTGTACCTCCCTTTCTCTATTTGTTTGCTTATTTTGCAACTGATTTACCTACTTATTACTACTTTTATAAATGTTTTAAGTTTAAACATCTTTCCGATACGATTTTATCGAACGAGATTTTTGAATCGATATTATTTTTATGAAAGCACTAATTCACCCTCCCTTTTAGTGTCATTCATGATCCTAATATGTTTATGTATTCACGTGCGCGCTTACGATATCCCATGACTTGAGAAATACTCACTTTTTATTTGTCCCAAAAATAACAACCAAAAGAAAATTCGAAATATCACTATGCATTTTTCAGCCGTAAGGTAGAGCAAAATAACCTTTATAAGTTTTTTAATGTTATTAAAAAAATCACAAGTGATTCGTTTTGGCTGTCACTGGTCCAAAGAATACCCAATTCATAGTATGTATACACTGTACCATACATGACCTTTTGGCCTGGTCTTTCGGATTTGGTATTAATAGTAATGATATAGGCTGACGATCTTAATATTTGGAAGGATGAATATATGCTAATTAAATATGCTATAAATATAAGCTAAATATGGAATTAAGTAACACCATATCCCTTGTTAATCCAAATAATCCGTGATTGAAAGCTACACAATATGAAGTCGCATGCTCGTACATTTTTCTACCGGTGTTGGTTTTCTGGGATTTCTCTTCTGCAACATCTGGAACGACAAGAAACTTGTTCTCCAGCATTACAAACCTCGTTCAATGTCAAACGTACCATTTGTCACCAATGACTAAATGATGGAGGCTTAAACCTTCTGTTAGTCACATGATCATCATATTATGTATGAGACGATTCACTTGGTAAAGTAATAGCTTAATGGTGGTTGATGGAGCCCTCTTCATAGAGTAGTACACATATAATGTCTGTCGAAACGTTAACAAAACCTAAACAATCAACAACATACTTGGGTTTTCGATTTGTACAGTGAAGGTAGCATAAAAGATCGAACGGAGACAACCAATCCTACGAAACAAGAACATTGCACCTCATGTTCCCAAGGATATGTTACAACCTTTAGCGGTCCGGATGAGATACAGCATGTCGGAATAGACAAGCAAAAGAAAGAGATGGAGATCAGCAAACGGCAAACACCACTCACTCAACTCAACTCCCCAATCGAGATGACTGCCCAAACCTGTACGCGAAGGACCCGCTCCTCCAGAACTCCGCCTCCTCGTCCTTCCAACCCCCATCATCAAAATTACGGGCATAGCTATCGGAGTCGTAGCTCGCTGCTGGTAGCGCATGTCTCGTCCTCACGAGGCCTACCGCCCTTCTCATCCTCGCCATCAGCCCTGCCCAAGTGGCCCTCTTCGCATGCTTCATCACCCACCGGCGTCGACGGAGGCAGAGCGCTGCCACCTTCACCGCCGCTCGCTTCACCACCACCCATGCTCTCGACGGAAACCCGCTCCTCGCGAGCCTGTTCTCCTGCACCTTCTGGTACAGGAAGCCCATGGGTATCACTACCAATGCATCGGCTTCTTCGACTCCTTTCTACTCTTCCTTCATCAGCATTACGTCTTCTCTTTCTTGTGATGTGGGACGAGGGAGAGAGAGAGAGAGACGGGCAACGGAAGAATCTCGAAGCCGGCATTTAAGGGATTCATTCCGTCTTTGTGATAGCCTTAAAATGACTACAATGCTCCTGTAACGGGTGCAAGAGGAAGGGCGGTTTAGGTAATTTCACATTGTGGAGGCTGGCTGGGCTCAGTAGGCCCCTCCCGCGCTAGCAGCTTTGACAACGTATAGTGGGCCCCGTAATCTTAAGCCTTCCTTTATTAACTGTGAGCCACTTTCTTTTTTTATTTAATATATACTTTTTAATAGTCAATCATTAGAAGATGTAATCTGTATATCAATCACAGATTGGGTTACTACTCCGTCGTCACGCTTGTTTCAGATATATAAGTCGATTCGTCAACGACGATTACGCAAAAGATGCATATAGCATTTGTTAAGTAATTGCATCGTCTTATTTTATTTACCAGAAGGTCTGTATACTTTCGAATTAAAGATACGTATACTTTGGCATCAGAAGGTACACCGACCAATGATTGATTTTGACCGAACCCATGAAAAGAAAGAATGGGGATCACCGAATGATGGGCGCAGCTTGGTGGTCGAACCAAGAGATGGAAGTCGAAGGAAGCATGATGATGATGTTGATGATGGCGGTGGGTGCAGCGATCTCAGGAGCTTTCGGTCAGGTCCAGCGTCAGCGAAAAGCTCACATGCCTTGCCGGTTGCCATGCTCCACCAGCATCTAATCCAAAGGAGAACTCGCCGGATGTCGGGTTAGGTTGTGAGACCGGCAGCCAGAGCTATCGGACCTGTACTGTAACTGATGAACTGCTATTTCCTGCCTTCCCAGCGTGCCCATGAATGGAAAGCACAGTAACTTCATGTCAAACAATAATTAATCTCTCTATTTTCTTAAATCGTGATGAACTCATATTATATTGACCGTTATATTAAATCAGGCTATGAATTGAATGGTCGGGTCGAGGACAGCTGGAAGAAAGATATTAGTTTTATAGAAATCCTTGTCATTGTGTGGGAGAGAATCGTCGGTGGTGACATGGAAATCATTGTCATCTACTTGCAAGCGTCGCAGACGTCAGGTCTTGCTTGATCCAGCTAAGAAAAGCTTAGCGGCGTCCTGCTGTTCCACCCTCGGAAAGTAATCAGCCCACTACAAAAGATATGGGACAGGTATCGATCATGTCAGCGATGCAAATCTGCATGGTTGGCGAAGTCATGCACACCAAATGGCAAGAAATACAACGTTAATGGAAGCTTCCAAAACGTTCGATAAATAGCAAAACTACCGCCTCCTTAAACCCTTAATCGCAAAACCTTAAACAGAAGAACATGGCAGCCGTCTCGCTCCTCTGCCGATCCCTCCGCCTCCATCTCTCCTTCGCTCTCTTCCACCGCCTCCATCTCTCCTTCGCTCTCTTCCACTGCGCACAGAAGTGGGACACCCACAATGTGTGCCAACTTCACTTGGGAGTAAAACTCCCCACAATCAGAGTTATAGTTCGGCTTTCCTTCTTGTGTTTTGCTCAACCTCGGATCGGTATATTTCAAACATTATGGTACGGTTTTAGTAACTTATTTAGGCCTTTATGGATTCGGTTCCCAACATTTTTGTATAATAGATTTCTTAATTTTCATTATGTTGTTTGTATCACATACTACAGTCCTTTACCATATGCTCTAAGTCTCTTTGAGGAGTTTGCGTGCTACTTATCACAGGATTTTCTACATTACTGCATGTCTTGTAGGCATTCACCGATGTCAAATTTCTATAAGGGATCAAACATGCACATCAAATTTATGGGTTGATGAAATTTTTTCTACTCATTAACAAATGCTAAATGTGCTTCACCTTGAAATAAATGGGTAGTGATTTTTCTTTTTTACTTCATTAATTTTGTACAATATTTTGTTGATGTTGCTGCCAAAATACAACAACTAGAAATCAAAAGAGATAAAGGACTGCATTTAACTATCCAGTTGCCCATTCCTCGTTTTTTTCTTCGCTTAGAATGCATCATTCAGTAATATGTTCATTTCCATTTTGCCAGGAAATAGAATTTTAGAAACAAGTTAACTGCTTTAAAGGTATAATGATCATGTAAAACTGTATGAGCACCTCAGCCTGTTTCTTCTTAGAGGCTCAAGTAGGTGGTTGTATAAAAATGATGTTGTATTCATTTATCTCATAGTAATCATGAGATATAATGCTCCTCGTCGAAATTTGGAGATGCAGAATCTCAAACATAATTCATTGTTATTCGTGTAAGATGTTTTTAAATACTTCAGTCGTGTCTTTTACTTCCTAAATTTGCAACATGAAGTTGCTTGCATCAGTGGATTATTTAAACGTTATGGCAACGGTTGTGCATTTGGCAAAAGCAAGGAAACATAGGTTGGTGTTGCCCCCAAAGTGCTCAATGGCAGGAAGGTTCAATTTGTTGAGATTTACTGATGGTTGAATTTATTGTAGAGAAATATCTATTAGAATATCAAAAAAAAAATCTGAAATGGTGGGGTTGTTGAATTTATTGTAGAGATATATCTAATAGAATATCAAGAAAACAATCTGAAATGATGGTCTGTTTTCTTACTCTCTTTGGCCGTAGGGATTTGGATGAGAAGTTGTAGAAGGCTCTGCACAAACACCTTGAAGTTAGGAGGTATCAGAAGCTCCCTGTTTTCCTTTTTCTCCACCACGTTTAGAGAAGTCCCTCGGTGTCTTTGGGTACAACTCCTGCTTTACTTTATTTTCCATTGAATTGGGAATGATAGAGTAAAAAAGGGCATCTGGCTGCTATTATATTGATTCTTCCATGATTAATCAACTCATAGTATGTTCCATCTTGAACCACGGCTTGCTTATAGTCACAAACAGTTGGAGAATAAGAGAAAAATCTTAAAACCAAAAGATATTTATAAATTAATAAACTAAAAGTAGATTAAAAAGATGATTTGATATGATTCAATAAGTTTCACCTATATTTATGAAAAAAAATAAATTTTTTATCATGTATTAGTTACGGGACTAGAGTTATTTTCACTTATATGATTTCAATTCTTGTAAATTTTTTATATAATTTTAAATAATTTATATTCTTTTTCTTACCCTCTCTCGATATTCTAAAGAAAAACTCAGGAACACCAAAATATTCTTCACATCTTGCTCTCCCCTTACTAAAACTCAAAGATATATATATTTTTACAGAAGAACCAAATCCTAATTAGTAAGATTTTCTTCAAGCTTTCCTTCTTATATTAGGATTCCTTATCCTATTGGGACATTGACTCTAGGAATCCAAAAATATTTATCAATTCTAATAATCTCCCTCTTGATGAATATTTTATTTACTTTTATGTCTCTTAAAGAGAAATTATTTTTGTTTCACATTCCAATCTTCTTAGCTCATCTCTATCTATTGGATCTTTTGGACTATGATACTTTTTGTTGGGGAGGGAGAGGAGAATTTCAAGAAAAAAAAAAACTCAAAGATCAATAATTAAAAGTATATCAAAAAATTAATGCAAGATTAACATGGTTTGATAAATCCCACCGACATCTATGGAGAAAATCAAATTCTTCAATATGAGATTAATTACAAGAACCTTGAGTTATCCCCATTTAAGTATCCATTGTATATCTCTCACATAAATACGAAGAATTTCTCTTTCAACCATCTCTAAAAACCTTAGAGATCATTCTTAGGAGTACCTAAAGTGTCTTGCCTCTCACTAAAACCTTGAGACTCAAAATGTAATTATGGGAATAAATCTTAATTTACTAAAGAGTTCTAATTTAGTTAGGACTCTATCAACTAATTTAAATATAATTAAGTATAAAAATATTTACCAACCCTAACAATCTCCACCTTAATGAGCAATTTTTTCACTTTGTACCTCATACATAAATTGAACCATTGGCTTGAAGAATTTACCTTAGCTACGTAAGTTCATGGTCGAATATCTAATTTCAATAAGTCTACTAATACATCATATATAATTAGAACTAAATCAATGGCGTAGCTTGATTCTGGGAGAGATCTCCATCTCACTATCTTACCACCAACAAGATTTTTTTTTTTACAACCGTCTGCATCCTAGAAACTATGAATCATCTTTTTTTTTTTTACATCGCAAATGAAGCTCATTGTCATAGGTACCTACCATTCTCTGTAAGTGCAACATATTTCTAGCCCTTTGAGGTCTTTACTATATTTCATTCTGGATGGTATGACCCTTGATGTAATATTTCTTTCATCAAAATTATACAACCTCGAGTAATTTTTAGAACTGTACTTGTAGCTTAACTTTAATGTATTTGCATCTTTGGAATCTAAAAGACTCAAAGAAATTAGATGTCTTTGCATCTTTCGAACATAAACTATATCCTCCAAAGTATGTATCGCTTCATTAACTATTTTAATATTCACTTTATTGACACCCATGACCTCCACTATAGAGTCATCTTCCAAACTCAACTTACTAGTTATCTTATCATTTAGTAAATCAAAATAATCATTTTGAGAGCAAACATAGGTAACACAATATGAAAAATAACTCTTCTAAAAGGATGTATTGTTACGTATGGAAATTATGATCTATTACAAGAGAGCACTTGCCAACCTCTTCTTCATATTTCTTTTTTCTTGGATAGTTTCACATGATATATTCATATTCTTTGCATTTATAATACTAAACGTCATTCAATAACTTGACTCTTTATCTTGACTTACCACTCTAATATTACCCTTATTAGAAAATCCTCTTTGTCGACCTCACCCTATGTAGCTAATGCCTCACCATCAAATTCTCATATCTATCCTTTTTTCTGGTAACATAAGACACTAAAGCTTTTTCAACTTATCCTAGAGTTACTATATCCTGGTAACATTATAGGAGTTGACAAGTAATGTAAAAAGTAATAGCGTCTTATCTTCTTCATCAATTTTCACATCAACTTTCTTTTGTTGATCCAATATTCATTTGAATATGTTCTAAAGTCTTCGCCTTCCTCCATCCTCAGCCTATATAATTTATGCTTCAAATATAACTTATTAGCTAAGCTTTTTACTAGATATAGCTTTTCTAACTTATCCCAAATAACCACGACGAAGTCATTGTCAATAACATTATTAATAATATTATCAATGATGTAAAGACGAATAGTACTATACACCTTGCCTTAAGCCCCTCTGAATTTTTGTTACTCAATTTTTCAGGTTTGCTTGTTCATCCATTCAATGTTCTTACTAGGCCTTGATGAATAAAAAGATCATTCACTCTCTTTTACCGTAATGTCACGGACAAACTTTTAAACAAGATGTTTGATGTAATGCTTATGTATGTCCATGTCTTTTGGCATGTTCATACCTTGTACAACATGTAGAGGGGCGATCGAAGGCTTAATAGTCCCATCTTAGTTGGGTTGGTGGCCTCTTTAGGCTTGTAAATAAAGGTTGTGTCATGTGGACATGTGAGAGAGATTTTCGGTCTATAATGGACCATTTTACCCTTTGTTGTGCAACTATTCAGAGCGTGTAAAGTCTGTTTGTAATTTGCATTGTCTATGAAGTATTTTTCAGAGATGTTTGCTTATGGATCTCGATTAAGGCATTCTCTCTAACCCGTTCTCTCTTTTGTTGGTCCTAAGGGACAATGGGAGGCTTCGGGGAGGCTGACCTTTGCGGACGGACACGCAAGGGTGCCGCACGACTTAGGCAAAACCAGCTAAGTCCGTGACAGATGGTATCAGAGCGGGACAAGCACTCACAGAAACACTTAGCATGCAAACGTTGGGGGACCTAGCGGGGCTGCGTTGAGGGCAGTCAGCACATGCGCGACCGTTTGGGGGAAAACGAGCATGGAGATGTAGGGAAAAGGAGTCGCTCGGAGGAGCGGGCATCTGAGATTGGCATTCAGAGGAATGGCCAACCCTTCATGCAAGAGGCACCACGAGAACAGACAAGCTTGGAAGAATACGGAGCGCACAAAGGTTGGGATGGCTGAGTTTGAGCTACGACTCAACGTTGATAACTATACTTGATGGTGCTCAAGGCAAGCGAGACGCTTGGTAAAGGATGAGAGCATGCAAGGTGGAATGAGTTGCTCAACGACCAAAAGAGTTATGCAAAGCTCACAGAGGTGGGGGGAATTGCTAACTCGAAGAATTTGGTACTCATGCATGGGCTTGTATGCGGACGATGGAATGTTCGTGGCCATCCCAAGGCGACCGAAACTCGGCGCCATAGAGCATTGAAACTTTCTCTTCGGCATGTGAAGGATATGTCCGTAGGAGGCTGAAGTGTGCAACGAGTTCAACATGTTGCTAGGCCTTGAGTGGTGCAGCGGGGGCTGTATTGACGTGGAGTTACAATCTAGCAAGTGCATTTGCAGGAGGCAGAATAATGCACAGTTTGTTCAGTATATCGGAGTAGTCCAAGGGGATGGTGGTCTCCGAAACGAAGAGAGATGTTGCTCCAATGGGACAATTATCCAGGAGGGATAAGTCCCGGCTCTCTAGAGGGAGAATCATGTGGGACAGACCTCACATGTTGAGGAGGAGTACCTCAACAAACAACGACTCCACGAAGCTCAATGGACTAAGCAAGCGACGAGGAGTCATCGCATGATCTCGCTCGAGAGAATGCATTGGTGGATGCATTGCGAGATCAAGTGGGGGAGCGACCTAAAGCAACTTAAATGAAGGCACACTTGGAGTCGATGTGGAGATCGGACTCAAGGGAGGGCTGACCCGTGGAATAGTGGGCGCGAGGGCCACCATCGACTCAATGCAAAAACAAGGAGCAGAACAACTTGGGTGTAACTTGGCGAAGTACCCAAGCCGCATGAAGGGAGCCAGCATAGAAGTTGGAACATGGAGCAGAGGCACAGTGCTTTCCGTAGACAGAGGTCAAGGACATGAACTCTTGCAAAGGCAAGAGAAGGATCATGTTGTTCCATGGGTCCTTCATTCTGACAGAGCGGACTCATCTTATATGGTGCCAAGGACGAAGGGAGCTTCAGGGCACATGCACTTTATCTCGGAGAAGCATTTGATGGAGGAACTAAGGCGACTCAATTTGCGGAGGTGAAATTGGGTTTAGAAGGCCTTAGCACGGGGCAAGAGGACTAAGAGGTGGGTACTCTTGAAGAATATGTCACAGTGTTGCCATTCAAGTTGCTATGAAGGAAGCGGTGTGCAGCGAAAATTGTGCTAGTAGGGGTAGAGGCCCAGGATCCAGACAATGGTGCACTAATTGCTGTGAAGTCAGGGGACTTCGGGAGATACTAGGCGACGGACTGTCCCAGAGCGGTGCTTCATCTAGGTGTGACCCAAGAGTGGGTGGATGAAGGTCGATTGCCAAAGGAGCGAACAAATCAAAGGTGGAAGAGACCCTACGATGTATTGGCAGAGGCCACACATGGAGGGCTCACAATTCGAGTTTATTCCACAAGGATCAGAATGCAATGGAGATGTCACCAGGAGGCGACATGGTGCAGCGGATCATGGTGGAACATTTCGTGGCAATGCGATACACACGATCTAGTCCCGTGAGAGACTAGATCATATGAAGGTATGATCGGGAGCTACTGAAAGCTCCACTTCGGTGAACAACACGATGGCAAGAAGGGCTATGGATTCAAGGAGTGAAGGCCATGGTACCGCAGAGGCGGGTCTTCCGTGCGTGCATGGAATTTTGCATCGGATGAAAACCTTAGTCATCAACATATGGGGGTTGGGTTCCACCAAGGGAAAAGTTCGAATGCAAGTATCAGTGAGTTCCATGGGGGGGACTTGATCATGCAGAGGTATGATCAAAGCAGCTGGAGAGTTGGACTACTCCAGAGCTCATATTCGCTTAAGGGAGCCCGACAAGTCAGAGGACAAGGTCGAGTAAGCGAATGTTGCTACCAAGGAAGCTAAGGAGAACAGAATCGGTGCAAACCCTATAATGCGATGGCAGAGGCCATGCATGGGAGTTGCAGTCTGTCTTTCCATCGACCAAAGGAGAGCTGCTTGGAGAACACAGAGGTGTTGAAGCAGGGGGTCGAAAGGGGCGAGGAAGCGACGACGAGTCCAGAGGGACTTAGCTACCCAAAATCAAGCATCAGTTAGAATGGAGGTGGACTCAGAGGAGTGCCACAGAGATATATCTATTGATCATGAAGAAAAGGGATGCAGATGCGAGGCGACAGATAGTAGGGCCATGGGCATGGCAACGACATGGTACCGTAGAGGCGGGACTTCCGTGAAAGTCGTTGATCCCTTGCTCTCATGGAGGGAGAGTACTTGGTCATGAAAGGGGTCGAGGAGGTGGAGCATGCAGAGGCAATCTCCAAGTACCGAGACAAGGCTGAAGGGCAGAGGCCGAGGAACTTCGTAAGACCGGTGTCAATGAGCTTCTCATCAAGATAGCCAAAAGTGAAGGACTTTGGGTCATGCAAGAGTGCATAACCAAGGAACGAAGCAAGCAGTACGCGGTGCTGTACTTTTGCTACTCAGTGGAGTAGGCGGCAGGGTTGATGGAGAAGACAGTACAATCCCAGAGGCGACCAAACCTATGAGAGAATTACTCCAATTTGGGGTGAAAACTTCTTGCATTCCAGAAGTTCGATGGCATTGAGAAGGTGAATCGCAGTAACTAACTCAACGCAAGGAGTGCAAACACTTCAAGTGCTTCAGAAGTGTGAGCAAAGAGCAGGCGAAGGCTAGTAACTAGCTCGATGCATGGAGTACAACCTCGAGGAGGCGGGCGAAGTCAAGTAACCTTTGCCTTCTCAACCCTTAAGAGAATAGGCAAAACCGAGTACCCCAATTCTCTTATCTATCCAGCAGAAGAGCTCTACACAAGTTCAAAGACCCTTCGAAGATAATGGAAGACAATAGTTGTCAAATCCTCACCAACGGTGATCAATGCTGCTGAGAGTAGATTCTCCGCTTCATTTCCCAACGAAATACCAATCGAAAGCGGAAGTTATGTAAACCTACTTAGATGTGACAACTAAGTGAAAGAAGAGTCAATGAGCAAATTTTGTGGAGGAAGGACCCAAAACTTCAGAAGTTTGACGATGCTCATTAAAGCTCCAACAAGCATCCACTCAGTTCAAGCAGCATGAGGAATTTGAGAGACTGGCGTAGTAAGGATGGTCTTTTCCTTCATCTGGGGGATCCGCAGGAATCAACAAGGATCAACACAACTCAGCCAACCCCACACCAGAGTCAGAGTCATTGGTGAGTTGAAGCAGCATGACAGATCAAAGGTTCGACTACTCAAAGATAGCAGCGGAGAGCAGCTGGGAGCCAAGAGGCGCATTGTAGCTGGAGCAGAAGATTGAAGACTCAGCAAAGGCGAGGAGTTGCAGTGTCGACAAAGGCTTCAACGAGGACGTCGAAGGAATAAGTGGGGGAGAATGTCACGGACAAACTTCTAAACAAGATGTTTGTTGTAATGCTTATGTATGTCCGTGTCTTTTGGCATGTTCATGCCTTGTACAGCATGTAGAGGGGCGGCCGAAGGCTTAATAGTCCCATCTTAGTTGGGTTGGTGGCCTCTTTAGGCTTGTAAATAAAGGTTGTGTCATGTGGACACGTGAGAGAGATTTTCGGTCTATAATGAACCATTTTACCCTTTGTTGTGCAACTATTCAGAGCTTGTAAAGTATGTTTGTAATTTGCATTGTCTATGAAGTGTTTTTCGGAGATGTTTGCTTGTGGATCCCGATTGAGGTGTTCTCTCTAACCCGTTCTCTCTTTTGTTGGTCCTAAGGGACAATGGGAGGCTTCGAGGAGGCTGATCTTTGCGGACGGACACGCAAGAGTGCCGCACGACTTAGGCAAATCTAGCTAAGTCCGTGACAGTAGGGTAAAACTATTTTTTTTTAGTCAAATTTCTTCATAATAAAGCAATAGAAACAATCGATGACAACCTCATTGAATCTTTAATCATTAGATCTTTTTAGGACTAATATCATTTTATTAGAGGAGAGAAAAATCCAAACTAAGAAAAAAAAACCTAGAGATCAATAAGCTAAAAACTATAACAGAAAGTCAATGCAAGATTTAATGTGGTTGGCAAATCTCGCCTACATCTATAGAAAAATCAAATTTGAGATTAATTATTAGACTGTGAGTTATCCCCACTTAAGTTTAACTTTCTTATAAGCCCTTTTACATAAATTTTGATGAATTTATACCCTTTTCTCTCACCCTCTCTAGAAACCCTATAAAGTACCCTCTCTAGACACTTAAAAGATAAACTCAAGAGCACCAAATATATTTCTTACATCTTGCTCTTCCCCCCCCCCCCCCCACCAAAGCCTAGAGATATATACAATATTTATAAAAGAACCAAACCCTAATTATTATGGTTTTCTTCCTTCATGAAAACTCTTGTATTAGGATCCCTTATCTTATTGAGATAAAGCTTCAGGAATCTCAAAATACTTGTCAATTCTAATAGAAATAATTTTTTTGGTGAATTTATTAATTACTATATTATGTATTATTTTATATAAGTTCACAAAATATGCTTCTAAGATGATATCATTGCTAGATGATGAGATGACGGTTATTTTCAATTAATCGGGACTCGATATATGAAATCCAATCAATACCTAATGAACATGCCACATCAACTACCATAGATGATAAAATACTTACATCCACATCAGCAAAGTATATAAAGGAAATATTTCATCATTAAATTGATAATTATAGGAATAAGGCTATATAAAGTAGCATTCTTAGGTATATAAGAAAAAAAGGGAAACTAAGCAATCTTACAAGTTTTAGATACTCATGGGCATATAGTAACTTGACCATTTAAGGGGTTTTGGCAAATAAATCTCCAATGCAATCTTAGACACCAAATACAATAATCTTTCACTCTTAAATTGAAAAGGGATAAGTGATATAAGATACGAGTGTTTCTTACCTTTAGAAAAAAAAATTTCTTCATTCAAGTCCTAAATACTTTATAACTCTACTCCTCTGAACATGATAATACACAAAGCATAGACTAGATTGAGTTAATTTTGTCAAGTTGATTAAATTTAACACTAACATATTGGTACTAGAAGAAGGGCTTGAACCTCTAAGATAGTATTATAAGAAAACCGATTATAAGATGTCCCATAAGAACATCATAATAAAGACACCCCCTACAACTATTGGCCTTGACCAATGAACCACTACCTCCTAGGAGCACTCAGTTTGATGCCAAATCCATACTACGAATAATAAGTTCCAATTGCAACCACAGATTCTCTTTCTTAATTGAAAATCTAACTCAAATCATCGTTCAGATCTTCTTTGACCTCACTCAATCAGAATCAAATAGGCCATTGTAGCTCTTCCCCCAAAATTGGCACAATTAATAGTGACATTATCACTATTAATGGTTCAATTCTCTTAAAATTGATACAAAACTGCTCATCAACCATAAGAAGTTCCTCAACCAGGGCCAATTCCAACTGCCGCAAGCAAATCTAGGTTGGTCATCCTACCAACCAAACTAGTGGTTCAAGCCCCAAGTGCCACAATCACCTGCTTAAGAGGCCAATCTATCTCGATCATAACCACTTCAACTTCAATCTAAAGCATATTCTATCGACGAGATGAGTCCTACCTTCATGAACAATTACAAGAAATAGATAAGCGACTGGATGATGTAAAAAGCAAAATTTGGTAAGGGAAAGAGTCCAGCTAAGAAAAGCATTTGTCTACACAACCTGTGGCATTTTATGGAACTAGTGACCCTTCTGAGCATGTTATTGTGTTCTGAGTGCAAATGACCCTATATGCCTTCACTAGCGCTCTCATGTATCAAGCTTCTCAGACTACCTTACGAGGAAATGCTCAAAAGTGATACTTTTACCTTCCTCTAACCTTGACCACATCCTTTAGACGCTTGAAAAACAAAAAAATAGAACCCTACTTTATTACCAAACGATGTTTGAAGTAGTTTGCAGCGAGGTTGCTGACGTTGAATAGGGTGAGGGTGAGCCCCTTGCTGATTATGTTACAAAATTTAAAAACAAGATATGACAAGTGATTGACCCACACCCATGTTAATCTATGTTTTTATCAACGACCTCAAATCGTCCGAGTGTTTTTTTGATTGGTTGCAAAGAAACACTAAAACTATTTACTGAACTACTCCAAGAAAACAAACTAGGACATCACCACCATCTTGAGAAGTGGGACCATCTCAGGAGGAGAATGTGCACCCTAAGACTGGACATTACTCTCCTCGATACCTCCCAAATCAAGATTTCTTTCCTTGCAAGGTAAGAGGGCTCTTAACGAATATCGTCCACTAAATCCTTACCATCAACGAGAGATAAATTTAAATATTATTGGTACTATCGAGATCACGAGTATGACACCGAGGACTATTATAATATGAAGATGCAAATTAAAGAACTCATTAAACAAGATCATCTCATAGAGTTTGTTTGAAGGCAACATGATCTCTCATCACAAATTTAAAGTCGTTGAATCATGAATTTTGATGATAAAATTAATTAATAAATTTATGATCTAATATGTGTATTAAGTGATGTAGGACTAGCTTCGATCATGGAGAGATAATTTGATTAAAGCAGAAAGAATTAATGTTGGGCCGAAGTGAAATATGTCAGAAGATTGGACGTCGAATCAAATGATCAATCGATGTGTCGGTAGAAGGCAAAAAGATAGAATATGCTAATCGAGCCAAAAAGATAATATGCTAATCGACATTGTACCAAGGATATCGGATATTGTGGGAAGACAATATGCTAATCGAGCAATATACCAAAGGAGAGGACAATGCACTGAAGGGTTGTACGAAGCATTGGATAAACCAATTATTGGGAAATCTTAGGGGCAACATCACATGCGCAGTGGAAGAATATAAAATAAAATCCTCAATTTTCCAAAGATATGTTCATTGTCGTGCGAAGATTGCTACGCAAAAATTCACGTAACTTAAAACTACGTATAAGATAGATTGTGTTACCTAGGGAGATAATATATTCTTGAATCGTTGTAGATCTCTAGGAGAGGGTGAAGGAGGTCAAGTGCCCTCCTCTCTAGCAGTGATCCATACAACAGGGCTACGATGACGCTCCTCAAAACTCTAGGCCTACCTTGAGGAGGAGAAGAGAAGAGAATAGGAGAGACAACCAAAAAGCTCTAGCAACCACTAATTTCCTCCTATTTATAGAGATCCTCTATCAACTTAACCCTAATGGTTCCTGCCCTATTGGGTATTGGATCTTCATCCAACTACCTAGGCCTCTTAGATTAGTGGATCTCTATCCAATAATCTCTCATTGGCTCTTATTGGATCTCATCCATAGAATCCAATAATTTAGGGGCTTATTATATATACAATAAGATAAGGGTTCCGATGGATATCTCATATCCGAACCTCTACTCATCGCAACACCTACCATATGTGTATGACCCTCTAGGTCCAATATCGAGCTGGCTGTGAGTCATACATGTCAAAACTCCTTGCTCAGTGAATTATTATCTCCATAATAATTTACTCAACTTATTGATTGCGGACATACTATGCCACTATGCCATAGTCCCCAGACGATACAAAGGAATCCAATCAATCTGTCCTATATGTCCTTAGTTACTGTGTACCTATAGTCCCTCATTCATCTAATATCCCAAAGATCGTATACTAAACATGGTGCTATCAGACCCATACGATTTCTACTCAAATCTCGCTCTAATCAGATTCTTCCGAAGAACTCTTTTTCTCTCAATCCGAATGACCCTGGCCAAGGATTTGTTTGAGCAAGAACATATGTGATATTCCTCTCATGACACCGAGAGTGGATAATCCTCTATCGACACTCAATAGTCTTGGTAAGGTTAGCTACCACTCCTGATGACCGGTTGTGCTAGATCTGGAACCTCCAGTCCTGTAAGTTCGGTATCAAAGAGTAGCGTACTCATACAAGACATCCTTAGTATCTAAAGTCTAAGGACCAGATACACCATTAAGACTACAGAATCATTGTCTGATAATAAGACATCATCAACCATCCAACATTCCGTAAGCAGATCAATCGGTAAACTCATTCTCCAATGAGTACCTATACTGTATCCCTATTGTCTCCACATGAGCAGCTGTGAGACCAACTGCATCCATCATATGGTTGGGTATATGACACACCAATCTATATAGTTATCTTGATATCCCTCTCGAGTAACCTATGATCGAGATTATTTATGATGTGTTTAAAAGTGAATCAGTCTCGTGATCTCATCACGATCTGATTCTCATTGCTTAGATCCATATACATCACAATATATTCAAGAAATAAGCAATATAAAGTAATAAAATATTAAAATATAATAATAAAAAAAGACTGTGTGTCAAGTCACACGTGCCATCACTCACGTGATTGATTTGTAAGGCACCTATGACTAGCACCAATGATATGTCGGATAACATATGAATAATACTTTGTAATAATTGTCTAAATTTAAGTAGTTTTAGTTCTAGTTAGGTTGGTTTAGAATGTAGTTAGGCCAACTCAATTATAAGCCAATTGGACTCGAATTGAGGTTATTTTGGGCTAAGTGGAAGGCCCATTCAATGACCCTTAGTTGGCTCAAGCGATGGCATGGCTTGAGGCTCGGCCTCCTATATGGTCTAGGCGATGGCACTACCCTATCAATTGGTGGTACTATCAGAGCCCAATCTTTGAGGCTTTGTCAGGGGGTCTCACTAGTACCCCAAAAACCTATGATGAGATCGCTTTGACTCCAAATTTGAATCCATTTGGGGTCTATAAATACCTCACTTATCTCTTCTTAGTTTCGACAATAACTGAAACAAAAATAGTGTGAAAACTCTATAGTAAATCTTTGAGAATTTTCCTCTAACTCCAAGTTTCAGTTTTAGTTTAAGAGAGGGGTGAGTGGCTTATAAATGTTAACTCCTGAACCTATAAAAAGGAGAAAAGAGTTATAAGAGTAGTTAATCTTCGCCCGTTGGAAAGAAGATTAGTAGTGGAAGCCGGTAGCCTTAATGGAGAAGGAATCAGGAGTGGATATTGGTCACAATGACCGAACCACTATAAAATAGGTGTGCCTCCCTTTCTCTACTTGTTTACTTATTTTGTAATTGCTTTACCTGCTTATTACTACTCTTGAAAATATTTAAGTTTAAACGTCTTTTTGATACGATTCGAACAATATTTTCGGATCGACATAACTTTTACAAAAGTACTAATTCACCATCCCTCTTAGTGTTGACTTAGTTCTAACAGTTGGTATCAGAGCCACATTTTTCTCATTTAGTTTAACACCTAAGAGAAATAGCTTTTACCGGTAATCAAGAGGGTCTTTCTATCATTTGTCCTTCTATGTTCAATGGGATTTAACTACACATTAAAAAACTCGAATGAGATTTTTTTTGCTTTCTATGGATTTGAATTTATAGAATATTATCGAAAGTGGTTTTCAAATATCTTCCAAACCAATGAATGAATGAAATGATTTGAAGAAGAAGACTTTTTCTTTAAATGCTAGAGCTATGAACACTCTATTTTATGCCTTAGAAAAAAATAAGTTTAATCGTATTTATTTATGCGAAATTGCACATAAGATTTGGCACACACTAAAAGTAACTTAGAAGGCACAAATAGAGTAAAAGAATCTAAGATAAATCTTTTGATGCATGATTTTGAATTATTTAAAATGAAGCCAAGCGAAACCATTGTTGACATGTATACCCATTTTATATATATCAATAATTTAAAAAGTATTAGTAAATATTTTTTTAATTTTAAACTTTTTAATAAAATACTAAGATCCCTTCTAAAAAGTTGGGAAAAAGTGACGATAATACAAGAGACAAAGTGTAATCACCGATAATTTATATATCTGTGTACTATAGTTAAGAAAATAATTAAATTTATTTTTCTTAATCATATGATAAGTTAGGAATTCTACTAATCAATTAAATTATTAATTGATTTATTTCATAATGAGTGATTTGATATTTAGGAAGTAAATAGTTTATATTCTATTTTTATATGTGAACAATAAGAGATGAATATTATATTACTTTCTTTGTGTGTGAAAGAAAACGAAAAAAAATTAAAAATAAAAATTATATTATTACTTACCTTTCGTGGAGATCTCATCTTCTCCTATATAAAGGGGCTACTTCTTCCTCATTCTCTACTAAGCCTAATAATGGGAGGATTGAGGAGATAACTTCTCGGGGAGATGATATCGAGGAAGGGATAATCGAAGAGAGGTAGGATCCTTTCTTTTTCAATTAGCTTTGATTTATGTTTTAAAATCTTGATATTGAAATTATTATTATTTTATGATGCATAATGATGTTTTACTTTCAAATTTTCATGAGTAGTAAATAATGATAATTGATTTGTGATGTTATAATGATTATTTGATTTATCTCGATCTCTTGAGCTTAAGTGAATTTTAATATTGATTTAATTATTAAAATTCTTATTTTTGATCAATATAGTAGTTCTAATTTATTTAATTAGATATATCTATGTTTCAAGAATTATGTATGAATTTCTATAATGTAATTATTTTTAAATTTAAGATCATAAATTTAAAGTTTTAATTAATAAATTTGAGTAATTCATTAATAATTTTAAATGTTAAAATCTAATTTGATAAGAGGAGTCTAATTGGGGTTTGACTTGAGTCAAGTTGATCGATCAGATCGAATCGACTCAACCCATGTTGTCATGTACGACCTAGCTCATGTGACCAAGTATAACCTAGCTCTTGTGACTTGGCATGACCCAACCCATATGGCTAAGTACGATCTAGTCTATGTGGTCATGTATGATCGTGCTCATGTGGTAAGGTACGACCAAATCATGTGGCTAAGCATGGGCCAGCTCATGTGACTAGGTATAATCCAGCCTATGTGATCATGTATGACCCAACTCATATGGTAAGGTACGACCCAACCATGTGGCTAGGCATCGGCCAACTCATGCGGTAGGTACGACCCAATCCATATGGTTAGATACGACCCCAACTCATGTATCTAGGACCAACTCGCGAGCTAAGCAAGGCCTAGTTTAATAGCAAGGCTCAGCCCAACTTATAAGTGAGGCTTAGCCTAGTTCATGAAGTTATGCTTGCTCAGCTACATGATTGGCATTAGACATATAATCACTCCTTTTATATAATCCGTCGTACCTCAACTCAACTTAGTACTTGAAACATGTATATATAATGTATGTGGAATAGGTATATGCAGTATATGTGACCCATCCAAGACTCAGGTGGGTTGGCTCGGTTTGGGTTAGCACTATACGACATAGTCCAATTTCCTCCCTCTCTATTGGTTCGAGCTCATTAATTGACTAAATCAAAGAGGTTTGATCAGTTAAAGTCGGTTTAGGGTGATTCCACACTAACTTGACTAGTTCAAACCTATTTGACCTAATCGAGATCAATCAAATCTAAATTAGACTAGTCTAGGGTGATTCTAGATCGGTTCTATAAGGATTTGATGTTGGTTCTGTTAGATCATAATCGAATTGAGTTTGGTTTAAGTCAATTGAGATATTTCAATTAGAGTTTTGGTTGATTGAGGACTATTGAGATATTGATATTTCATGCTTTGATGATTTGATGAATTTAAAGGTTTTATCTGAAGATGTCATTTGAAAATAATTATTAGTTTTCTATTTTCTTATGTTTATGATATTGATATGGTGAGTATCATGTACTAGATGTGACTAGACTAGTAGTTCACATTGAGAGTGCAAATTGTGAAAGGAGCTACGGGCCCATCATAGTGCGGAGCCACCAATGAACATAGTCTAGCAGATTTACATCAAGTATGGTCTCTCATAATATTTAATCATATTGATTTCTTGATATATGCATGAGTGTTTGGATGAGTGTAAATGAATGATTATGGATGTTTATGTATCCCTGACGAGAGCAGGTATGACGATTCCCTTCGGGGATTTGCGAGCCGTCAGATGTGATGGTTAGACGGTTCCTCCATCCGCTGTTAGGAGGAACGCGTCCCCACTTGGGTGGGTGAGGGATACCACTTCATCCATTGTTGGGAGTGCGATATGGATTATTTCCATCCGCTGTTGGGAGGAATCCTTCGCATGAAATATGCCTCTACATCCACTGTTGAGATAGTGCACCATCGGGTGATATACGTTTTTGTTATTATGTATGTGTTGCATGTGGTTGATGCATGATTTTGTTTATTATGTAAGAAATTATCATCTTTTTTTTATGCATAAGTTTTATGATGAATAGATATATTTTTTTATTGAATTATTGATACTTGTTTATATTTCATGAATATTGAAGATTAACTTTATGATTTTTCTGAGGTTCCTACCAGCATGTGTGGTTGCTGATATGTTTTTATTTTATATTAATTTTCAGAGTAATTTACTACTATGTAATAGATCTGAAGCTTGAGTGGAAGAGACTTGTAACCCTATCAAGAAGATGTTGTTATTTTTCTAGTTAATAGAATATTTACTACTGTAAAGACAAGGATTTGAATTCAAAAATGAATGAAAAGAAAAGGAGAGAGTTTATTATATAAATTATGGATAATAAAATACTGATTTATTATTCTTTTTCTAAATTCGGGATGTGACACAAAGGACTTAAACAATTTCTTGAAGAACTTATTAGGTCTTTAATGACATATGAAATGACTTACATTAAACATGATGAACATAAGAATAACCTTTCAAAGAACAGAAAGGATTTGACACTTTAAACAATAAAAGACCACTTGAGAGAAAACTCAAGTTATGAATTAAAAATTCATAAAATAAGAATTTAAAAATAAAAATAAACTTAAAAAAGATAAAACAACTTGCTATGAATGTAATCGGCTCGGACACTTAAAAAGCGAATATCCACAAGTGAAGAAAAAGCTACCAAAAGAAGAAGAAAGTACTCAAGGTGATATGGGATGAATCAAGTGCATTCGAAGATGAGGTTGCGAACTATGCCTTGGTGGCCTTCGACAACGAGGTAAGTGACTCAATCAAAACTCCTTTACCTTATTATGAAATTACTTGATGCATTTTGTGAGTTATTTTTAAATTAGTTAGTAAGAAATAAAAAATATAAAAAAAATTATTGTTATCTTTCTAGTGATTTTGAAATTTTTTTAAAAAAAATTAATTAATGAGTATGACTATTGCATGTTAATTCCTTGTAGTAAGTATGAAAAGTTAGATTCACTTAAGAAGGAAAATATATTACTATAACAAATAATAATAAAAGAAATATCATTGGAATTAAAATGATTATTAACAAATTAAATATTTTGTTTGAAGATGTTTTAATATATCATACTATTGATCATGATGATTTTTCGTGATGATGCTTGTTTTTCAAGTTTAAACGATAATGCATGGTTTTGGCTTAGAAAATAATAGCATGCTTGTATGAAATCAATCACATAGAGGAATACATTATTTTTCTTAAAATTGACTCTATCCCTAAAAATATTAATTTTTTAATAAGAAATTGATAAATTTATTTATGTTATTGAAAGTGATTTTGATGATTTGACGATTTGAATTTGAATGAGTTTTATCTATATCATGATCTTGAATTCTCATAATTATAACTTGAGATTTTCTTTTATGAATTAAGATCTCTCACTCTTTATTCTTGTATGATTATTGGATTTTATTTAAAAAGATATTTTCATTATGAATCATGAAATTTCTTATGCATGAATTAAGATATTTTACCATTCTATTCTCTTATGTTTCTTTTTGCTATTTATAAAAGAAGAGATTTGTCAAAATAAATCATGTCTTTTAGTATTCAAATGATTTTTGTTATTATATCTTTTATGTAATGATTTATTTATGATACTTCATTGTATTCATAAATTGTATATCTTATCACATTTGATTTAAATTTATCTTTGTCATGTGAAAATTGATGTAAAGAAAAAAGAATTATAAAATTATATTATTCCCGTCTTTTTGACAATAACGAAGGGGGAGATAAAATTGCTAGCTTACATATTCTAAAATGATATAAAACTTGTTAGCTTGTACATTTCAAGGAGAAAAACTTACTAACTTACACATTTCAAAAAGAAGAATTTGCTAGCTTGCATATCTTACGAGAAACAAAAGTGCAAACTTACACATCTCAAGAAGCAAAATTTATAAACTTGCATTACTCAAAATTGTTGCTAGCTTGTATATTGCAAAACTTGCATATCTCAAAAATTTGCTAAATAGATGACAAAGGAGGAGAAGATATGATGATGAGTTGAGTCATACATGGTAGGCTATACTTTTATGT
Organism: Musa acuminata AAA Group; assembly: GCF_036884655.1. NCBI lineage: Eukaryota > Viridiplantae > Streptophyta > Magnoliopsida > Zingiberales > Musaceae > Musa > Musa acuminata. Next base: position 15,304,162 of record NC_088357.1, on the reverse strand, counting down.
TTTAAAACATTACATGATTTTTTGAATTCAAATGTTCTATCAATATGGCATATTGATAGGGAGAGTTTAGTTAAACTCCGTCATCAATTAGTTGTCGTCATAAAAAATGGGAAGATTGTTGAATCTTGAATTTTGATGATGAAATAAATTGATAAGTTTGTGATCTAATATACATATTGAGTGACGCAGGACTAGCTTCGATCACGGAGAGACAATTTGATTAAAGCAAGAAAAAATTAATGTTGGGCCGAAGTAGAACATGTCACAAGATTGGATATTAAGCCAAAGGATCGATCGATGTATCGGCAAAAGCCTTCAAGCCATGAGTTCAGGTATTGAGCCAAAAGATCAGACATTATGCTAAGGAGATCAGATGTTGCGGGAAGACAACATACTGATTGGGCAATATGCTAAAAGAGAGGATGTTGCATCGAAGGGTCGGATGAAGCACCATATGAACTAATGACATGTCAAACAACATGTGATTAATGCTTTGTAAGAATTATCTAGATCGAAGTAGTTTTAGTTCTAATTGGGTTGATTTAGAATATAAATAGGCAAACTCAATTAGGAGCAAACTGGGCTCGAATTTGGGCTATTTTGGGCTAAATGGAAAGCTCATTCAGTAACCCTTAGTTGGCCCAAGCGATGGCACCGCCAGGGTTGGCGGTGGCATCGCTTGAGGCTCGGCCTCCCAAGTAGTGTGGGTAGTGGTACCGTCCAGATTGGACGATCGTATTATCGACAATTAATGCTGTCAAGTGATGGTATCACCCTATCAAACAGTGGTACCACCAAAGACCAATCTTTGAGGCTCTGTCAGGCAATGGTATCGCCTAGTGTCAGACTGACAAGCGGTACTAGTACTAGCGGTGGTACCACTGGTATCTCAAAAACTTGGGATGAGAACGTTTTGGTTTCAAATTTGAATCCATTTAGGGCCTATAAATATCTCACTCATCCTTGCATAAGAACTGAAATAAAAATAGTTAGAAAACTCTATAGTAAATCCTTGAGAATTCCCCTCTATCTCTAAGTTTCAGTTTTAGTTTAAGAGATGGATGAGTGGCTTTTAAAGGTTAACTCCTGAACCTATGAAAATGAGAAAAGAGTTGTAAGGATAGTTGATTATCGTCTATTGGAAAGAAGATTGGTAATGGAAGTCGGTAACCTCAATGGAGGAGGAATCGTAAGTGGATGTAGGTTATAACAATTGAACCATTATAAAATTAATGTGCCTCCCTTTGTCTGCTTGTTTACTTATTTTGTAACCTCTTTACCTACTTATTACTATTCTTGTAAATATTTGAAGTATAAATATCTTTTCGATATAATTTCGATTGAAAGACAAATCAAAATAATCATCTGGGGACTAATCTCATGGGGTGATAGCTCATTAGCTGTAAGGGCATATACTATAGTAATATTGTTAAAAAGGTACTAGCTCAATAGAGATATGAAATAACCTTGGAAGAAGAATAATCGAAACCGCTTGATCTAGATCATGGTGATATTTTAGTCATGTTAGTTCGAATTGCTAATGCTAGGATGAAATGATTCATGATCAAAATAGATAACTCCACCGACATCCTTTACATCTATGCTTTCTAAATATGGGCTTAAGTGACAAAGACCTTACTCCTATGACATCTACATTAACGAGCTTTACCAGTAACTCCATCTCATCCCATTGATGAGTATCATTGTCAAAGAAACTAACATCAACTACCCAACAACTTGATCTTCGAAATGACACCAAGTCTTTTCCCCCAATCGTAAGTCGGGCAAGCCACTAATACAAGTATCCACGTTCCCCATCACCCTGATACACACTCCCTGAAGACAAAATGTTAAAGTTCATCAAATTTCTCTACCTCAATGCTGATGGTGAAATGGTCCCAAGGACATGTTTGGAATCAATTCCACCATGGTACAACACTGCCTCAAAATTGATCCATCTTATCCCCAAGCACTTCATGGTTGAATGACAAGGGGCAATTGAGTAGAAGATAGCTAAGCTCCTGGAGACTGATTTTGTACACGAGCTCCGTTGCTTGGCTCACAAATGTTATATTTATTATAAAAAAATAAAAAAAATAAAGAATATATATTGAATATATCAATCTTAATAAAGTTTGTCCGAAAGACAACTATCCAATCGATCAACTAGTCAATGCTATGTCAAACATAAATTCTTTACCTTAGTAGATATATTTTCCAGATATAATCAAGTAAAAATAACACTAATAGACAAAGTTATTAACCCCTTCATTATAAAGAGGGGACTTGCAATCTTTTGAATTAAAGAATATAGAAAAAAATATATATATATATGTATATATATATATATATATGAAAGATATGTAGGTCAAAAGTACAAGAATCAATATGCATCTAATCAACCTTGAGGATACTTTTCAAATAATAAAAAAAATTGAAGTGGTGCTTAAATCCTAACAAATATACATTTGTACAAGTAAATTTCTCGTATTCATAATCAACTAAAAATGAATAGACCGTTCAATCAACCGTAAGTGTCTCTCCTTTGTTTTTGAAGCCTTAGATAATCCAAAAAACTAATTAAAGCAAACACAATCGGTGCCAAACTACCTTTGACCAATTAAAAAAATGTTTTGCCTCTCCTCCACAACTTTCAGGTCCAAAGCCAGCATAGGAGCTCTACCCAAAAATTCAAAGGCAAAGATTCAAAGACCAATCTATTATGTCAGCTACATATTGAAGAACATCGAGCAACGCTACCCAAAACTTTGAAAGTTTACTCATGCCATTATACTAGTTGCAAGGAAGCTACAATCTTACTTCCAAGCTCACACCATCATGGTTATGATAAATTAATCACTTCACCAAGTTTTCCAAGTTCGTGTTGCAGGAAGACTCCTCAAATGGTCAAACTAAGGGAGTTCGGTATTAGTTGTTTAGAGCCCAATTCAAGCAGAGCCTCGTGAAATGAAGTTATAGATTTTGCATGTTGATGGGTCAAGTTCGGGAGCAGAGCTCATCCTACAAGTCCTTGATGGATGAACTTTTGAATATACTTATCGGTTCAGATTCTAAGCCACCAACAATAAAGTTGAGTATTTAATCTCTCCTCACAAGTCTTTGCCTTGTCCAAAAGTTCTTCATAACCCATCTAATAGCCTATAGTGACTCCAAGTTTGGTCATAAATTCAGTTATTAGAGAATATACGATCGAGATGTGACCAATCATCTTCCACCTCTTCCTCAAAATCATCAGCCAAATCAAAACTTGTGAGGGCATTGTACCTATTAGAGGTTGTCATGTCTACGATATTATTTGTCATGATAGATAAGTGCATAGGCAAATCAATAGTAGCATCGTTTCCTGTGATATGCCCGATCTCACATGTGATTGGATAGGAATGAGAAGAACAATATTGCCAGGGCGTAGGTGGCACAATGATCCTTGGCAACATATCACAGAGAGTTGTTAAAGTTGGCAAAAGTCGACACCTTTGACATAGTTTGCATAAAAACAACTGATATAGATAGTAGAACCAATATCTTGTACAGTTGACACACAAGGAGACAAAGGGGCCATTGTCTAATTCGAGATCTATCTAATAGTGTGTTGTTTCCTATAGTTCTAATAGCATATTCAAAAATATTAAAAGTGAGTATATCTCCAATGGTCAATTATACTCTAGCATGACAATAAAGTCAATAGCATTATTAATATAGGATATCAAGAAAGTTAGAATCAATAGAAACCTCAATGCATACTCATGCATATCTAATGTGTTTTTTAATATTGGTAAGCATCTATAAATAAAAGTCTCTTAATACCGTCAGCAATAATATTAATAAACTTAAGCATCTAAAGAAAAAGAGGAAGATTAAAAATTTTTATCTAGATTAGGATAATAGAGAAATTAATTTCTCCAAATGAAAGTTATGATGCCAAGATTTAAGGATAAAAAAATTATTATGAATCTATCATGGGGATAATTACATATTACCCCATATATTTAACTATAATTGATATTTTAGTTTTTATGATTTAAAAAGTAACACTGAGGTCTTTATACTTAAGTACTTGACATATCCTTATATGTGTATTTTTGCACATGAAGTATCCGATCAGAATTAAAAAAAGTATTTAAAATATCAAACATATCTCAAGATATTCTTTTTTATGAGATGTATCTACGTACTCAACGCACTCCAAGACATCCCCTTTTTTATACGATGAGTTTATCTAAAATTAAAAATTATCTGAAGTGCCTTACACATAGTAAGGCTTCCTCTTTTTGTGCATGATACATGCAACTAAAAATTATCTTAAGCATTCGATACTCCTAAGGCATCTCATTTTGTGCGATGCATCCATTTAAGATTAAGAAGTATCAAAAGTGTTTGATGTATCTCAAGATATCCCATTTTGCATGCGATGTATTTGCCTACAATTGAAAAACATACAAAATGTCCTATGCATCCTAAGGTATTATATGATGTGCTTATCTTGGCCAAATAAGTGTATAAAGTATCCAGCATATCTTAAATTATTTTTTGTTTATAACACGTTCACCTAAAATAAGAAAGGAATTAAAATATAACTTAGTCATTTTTTAATATAGGTAATAGTGATCAAGATACTAAATATGACATTATACTTCAATATGACAAAAATAATGAGGGTGCAAATGATATGATTATTATTTTATACCTATTATCGTTACATGTGCAGTCCAATTAGCACCTAACTGATATGTCACATCAATTAGACAAAGTACTTATTAGAGAATATTTTTTTATTAAATCAAGAATTAAAAGAATGATGGTATATAAAATAATCTTCTTAATCACACAAGAAGAAAAGAAAACTAAACAACAGTACGTATAAACCGTTAGTGCAATCTTTTATTAAAACGAGAAACATGATACAATCATCTTTCATCCTTTGAATTGAAATTGGACAAGGGACATGAGATATGAGCATTCGTGAAAATTTTTTATTCATCCAATTCCTCAATAATTAATAACTCTACTTTTTCAAACACAACACAACGGTATTTGAAACATGGGTCGGTTGAGTCAATTTTGTGAAGTTAAGTTGGCAATCAAATTTTACCTATTAGATGGATGAATGTTCGAATGATGTCGTGGATTGGCCGTAAATCCTCTGACTAGTAGAATTAGAAAATCACCCTATCATGATTTCATATCTATCTATTATTATAAGAGCCGAATTCCTTAAAAATGTGGATTCATAATTTTACCTTTATATTAATAAAAAAATTAAATATTACATGTCTCACCCATTTCACTATATATGTGTTTTTCATGAAATAGTTTTAGAATTGAAGATGTTTTAGGATAAGTGGGCGTGCTACTTGCTTGGCAAATGATTTTGACCTTTAGTTGAGGTGGTAATTGGATTTATTTATTGTGGACAAAAGCAATGTGTAAAAACTCCATGGGCTTGTTTATTCTTGTTCTTTGTTGCCCCTTCTGACCCCCTGTGGTTTGTTTTTGACGGGCGGAGGGATGACGTGAAACTTGGGATCATTGTTCGTTTTGGACGCTACTCACTCATTTGTGCCAAAAGATGATGAAGTGGCGTGTTAGCCTGTTGTATTTGACTTGACTACGTAAGGATCCCAACCCTAGGAATGTTCCATCCTCGTGGGTCCTGCGTCCTAGCGTGTCTTCGTGGTGTCGTCGATCCACCACGTGGATCCGTCCCCCTCTCCGTTACTGATAAATTCCTTCGGCCGTGCGTAAGATTGACCGAGCGGGATTTGGTCGTCGGATGACCCAAAACCCACCCCCACGTCTGACTCGAGTCCGGATCCAAAATCATCCGATTTGGGTCCGGGTGTTGGAAATCAGATCCGCTCGAGTTCGACATCCGAACCCAAAGTGACGTCTCTCTCTCTCTCTCTCTCTCTCTCTCTCTCCATATCTATATATATGCGCACCGCGTGCCGCTGGTCTGGCCGCCCTCCCTCTTCTCTCTCTTCTTGCGGGCTGAAAACGTAATACGAATAGTATAATGATGACGGATGAGGCCAACCGGGATGGTGACGACGAAGTGGTCGCCGGCAACGCAGGATGCATGGGCGGCGAGCCGGCGGTGTTCCAGGGGACGGATTACTCCCTTCTTCAGACCATCGTCGCCCTCATCCTCTGGCTCGGCGCCATCCACTTGAACGTCGCCCTGGTCCTCGTCGCCCTCCTCTTTCTCCCCGCTCGCCTCGCCGCCGCGTTCGTCTTTCTCATCCCTTTTCTGTCTTCTCCTTGTCCTTTTTCTATTTGCGCTTCTTATTTTTTATAATCTTTTTTATTGCAGGGTTTTTGGGTTTCTCCTCTTCTTCATGGTGATTCCTCTCAATGATAGGAATAGATTGGGGCGCAGATTGTCAAGGTACCATTTTGCTCCCTATCAATTTCTTGTGCTTTAGTCTTGATTTGCCCTTAATTATTTTTCCGTTAATTTGTCCCCCATTGCTGGCTGCTTTTTCCCTTCGGATGAGAAAAAAAAAAAAAGGTATATTTGCAAATCTGCGTGTGGGTATTTTCCCATCACCCTTCATGTGGAGGACATCACGGCATTCGATTCAGACCAAGCATACGGTGAGATATTTTGCTCTTTTATTTGGCGTATTACTCGCTCGGACTATCAGCGGATTCCACTTTGATTGTGATTCGTCTGACAACTAGCTTAAACATGAGCTTTAGTTTTCTTGTGAATAGTTCCTCCTTTAAAAAAGAATACTGAGGAACTAGTTAGTTTGGATATTGTTGTAAAGCAGCTCAATGAATGAAACATTTGCAGTGTTTGGTTACGAGCCGCACTCAGTGTTACCCATAGCTCTTTGTGCTCTTGCCGACCATGCAGGATTCATGCCGCTGCCCAAGATCAAGGTTCTCGCGAGCAGTGCTGTAAGGTTTCCTGATTCCCGGTCATTTTCTTAATTAAAGTTTCATACCTTTTTAATCTTCATCGTCTCTTTTAAAGATTCCCTTAATTCTTGCTCTGTATGTATGATGATTGTGTCAGGTCTTCTACACCCCCTTTCTGAGGCAGATTTGGACATGGATGGGATTAATTCCTGCATCAAGAAAGAACTTTTATGAGTATTTAGAAGCTGGGTACAGTTGCATCATCGTGCCTGGTGGTGTGCAGGAGACATTTCATTTGAACCGCGACACTGAGGTCCGTCTTTTGCACCAGTAATCTATTTAATGGATTTTTTGCTCAATTGCACTTAGTAATTTAATTCAATAAATGACATTTAGCTGGTTCATAATGTTCTGATAAAAGAATATGTCTAGGATTTTGATGCTTAGTGTGGTATTGGTTTATATTTGCTGAAATAAATAGCCTTTGAGAATGATGATGTACAGTTTACAAATAGTTGGATTTGGCTTTTTCTGAAATGTTTGCATTTCTGTTCCTATTCTATTGATACCACAAAGGCAATCTTAGTAGGCTTGGAACTTATGTGTATGGTTCAAGCATTTTAAACTTACATCAGGAAGCAAAATTATTCTTTTAGAACTACCACAAATTTATACTTAATTTCTGGTGGGTGTGGCCAAATGGAAAGAGAGTTCATCTTATCTATTGATAACGAAAACAACATCATTAGATGGTTTTTTCTTGCAAAACTAGAGTAGGAAACCTATAGCCAGTTTTGACACCACAGGCCAGTTAACTGTCTCAGAGAATCTTGTAGCTTTCATACGTATTCTTGAACTTTGTTGTTAGCTCTTGCTATGACATTCATTAGATGTTAAGTTTCATGACACATATTAGTGTCAGTAGGATTAATTATTTTACAATGTGTTGGTCAAAAACTTGTTTGCTACAAGCTTGAATTCTTGTTTAATTAACATGCATGACTCAATTTGAGCATCCATAAACCAGTGTATATAAGCATTTGATGAAGTAGACAAGACCATGTACTGGATACAATTTGCATTCTAGTTCGAGAGGTTGGATTTTTTTTGACAAGTTTAAATATTTATAGTGCAATTTTTTCAGAAAGAATACATCATTTACACAATTGGCAGACAAGTCCAATGTTTTCATGTTTGGCTTGGTGCATTTAAAAGCATCCAACTAGAAATACTTGATGTTTGAGCTTTTGGATGGTTGATCAACACTACTGGAAATTATCTAATGTATACAAAGAAGTGAATCGTGTATCGTAACAGCACAAAAAATATTTCTTAAATTATAAACTATTGATCTTTATGTGACCAGCATTAAACATGTAGAGGGAGAGAGAGAGAAAATCAACTTGGATGCTGTTGATGATAACTCAAATAAAAATATTTATTATGCTGTTGTTCTCATTCATTTTAGGATTGCTTAATGAAGGATTTAAGAGATCACAGAAAGCATCAAACTTTTAGCTGTTCTTCAATCTAGTTACACTAGAAATTGTCCAATGGTTTCTCGTTCAAGGTCCCTCATCATTCTTAAATGGGGCATATTTTGAGAAAGGTTTTGAGTGCAACTTAATTCGACTTGCTTCATGGTTCTTTGGATCAGATATATGTCACATAGGAAAAAATGATAAGCATCAAAGTGGCAAACCTGTTGTGTAGATCTTGAAGAGTTAAAGATTGGGTTTCTTGCCAAAATGCACTAGTACGACTCAACTAGGGCTTATAACGTAAGTTATATTTGTAGCTGATGACCTGTTATTTTGTCAAGGCACCAGACGGAGTATATTCTCATTTCTTGGTTAATTTTGTGGTTATGGTAACTTTTTATGGGATTTGTACATTGGATTTGTATTTCCTTGATCACACTCCTTGTGTCATGCTGTGGTTGAGTGATGTTAGTTTGGTTAGGTTATGAAAGACCAGAGCCTTGAACATTGAAACTATCATAAGAGTCTCACACTTTATTTAATCATATGTCTATATATGGCATCAACTATCAAAGTAACTTGCCTTAGCTTGTGGAATTGTGTTTTCCAGTGGGAAAAATTAATTCGTGATATGATCTGGTCTCATTTCTGTTCTTTTGTGAATTATTCGATTGCACAGAATACAGTTTGATCACAGTCTAGATTATATCATGCCATTGTTCCAATAAGTTACTTAAAGCAACATGGTGCAGCTTGGTTAAGTTGTATTCACAACTTTATTGTTTAACTAGAATTTATCGGGAAACAGTTGGTATTTGGATTGGATTTTGCTTAAGTACAAGTACCGATAGATCAGTGCACAGTCTCCATTGAACTTGATCATGATTTTGTCTTGGCATGATTCTAGAGCATCACAGGGTAATTAGGAATCTGGCTGATTGCTTATGTGAGCTTGATTCAGTGTTGAAATGAGTTTGTTGTTAGCAATGACTTAAAATGATAAGACTTTGTAATGTAGGTGGGGTTTGTGATTATGCCACGGTGCTGTTATTACATTTACTAAAGCATGTTCTGATATGTGGATGAACCTGAATGCAGTATAAGATCGTGATCCATATCCATGTATCTTAAGTTTCCTATATATCAGATATTTGAAGATGCCATATATGTAATGTTGTCACCTTTTATGAGTTGTAATCTTCTCCAAATGCTTACAGTGTGGTCTGCAAAAAGCTTTCCATGTTATTGTTTGTATATTTTATTTGGATTTTGAAGACAAGCAATCAGCCAAACATTAACAAGTTTTGGCTGGCTATTAGGTTGCTTTCCTTAAAACAAGAAAAGGATTTGTGCGAATTGCCATGGAGACAGGCCGACCTATAGTACCTGTGTTCTGCTTTGGTCAGGTAAAGGTTTGAATTTCTTTCCTGATATCAGCATCAAAACTTAAAGCTACAAGTAAATTTAGGTTCATGATGGAGAGATCTTATTTTGATAGAATTAGCTGCTAAGCTACAGGCTGTGCTGAAAGACTGTAGAGCGATCTGTGGTCTCATGCTTGCATTCTCATGGGCATGATTACCTCTAAATATGCATGCTTTAAGTACCAAGCATATAAAAGCCTCATCTTTCTTCCTTTGCTGGTGGCCAGAGTTATGTTTACCAGTGGTGGAAGCCCGGTGGGAATTTATTTGTTCAGATCGCTCGAGTGGTAAAGTTTACTCCGATAGTCTTCTGGGGAAGATTTGGGTACCTAACAAATCCCTCATTTGCCTTATTTATGCCAGTCAAACAATAGCCCTTCTTAGCATATGTTGTCAATTGTTTTTCTTGGTGACCTGCTACCATTAAGTTCTGGTTCATGCTTTGTGATAACTTGTTCACGTGTTATGTAGAACCCCTATACCATTTCGGCATCCATTGCATGTCGTGGTTGGAAGGCCCATTGAGCTGATGAAAAATCAGGAACCCAGTGCAGATGAGGTGAATAAAAAGCATATTCTTTCTTCAATAAGTAATCTGTGTGCTTAGGTCTGACTTCTTTAATATAAGAACCTCAGTGCTTATGTTGAAGTGATATGTTCTGTCGAGTCATAAGTTTTACAGTTCTCCACCTAATCCACTAGTTACTATCACAAAATTGCTTAAAGTTCGTTTCTGTTTCTTTTTTGGGTTTTGCCAGGTCAACGAGGTTCACGCTCAGTTTGTTGATGCCCTCCAAGAGCTCTTCGAGAAATACAAGAGCAGATTTGGTTACCCCGATCTCCAACTCAGAATTCTATGACATATGCATCTTGCTTGCCTTGGATCACACCTGTGGTTGGTGAACCTGAAATTGATCTTTAGAGAAAGTGACAGCCTGATATCACATTAGTATCATATTATATGTTGTGATGCTCAGATATTATTTTATACTTTGGTTCTCAAGGGTAACAGAACAGGATGGATGGGTTTGAAGATTGGATGTAACACAGTCGTGGTGGTCAATTGTATAAAATGCCGAGACTAGAGTGGTCTTACCAAGTATAAAAATAAAGGTTTATAATCGAAAGTTTATTAGTTGGTTGGTGTTTTTATTTTTTTTACTGAAAATATTCCCAGGGCAGTCTCTGAGCGTAGTGATATGGCACCTCATCATTATTCTTTAAAAAGATTATACATGATATGAAATAGTTTTCTCTTTCTCAAAGGAAAAGGGTAACGTTGTTGTTGTTCTGTTTTTTGGATACGCAAAATATAACGTAGGTTTTGTCGGATGCCAGATCGTTGAATGAGGCCTTTACTAATACCAACGGGTTTGCGTCTTCATTCCCAAAAACCCAGATAGATTCACCGTAAGCGTTAGCGCATGGCATTCATTGTCTCTATATTTTTATATGCTTGCACAATCCAAAGTAAGCTTTTGACAGTCGATGGACTGAGACTAGTCAGGAAATGATATTAATTATCAGGTTGATGAAGTTAACATCGAAGTCAACTGATGAGAAGCAATGGCATTTAAGTGGTCACATATTATATTATTCTGGTTATTATCAGATAGGTACACTTGGGTTGACTTAATTTTTGTTTTTAATCTCTCCAAAGCTATAATAATATTTGTCGGAGAGGATTCCCTCCTGCTAGTGGAAATTAAATGTTGCCTTTGTGTACATGAAGAGGTAGAATATCAGTTATTAAAGTCTAGTACTGCTTGTTTAAAGATGTGTAATCCCACTAATTAGAGACCATTTTTGTCATGATAGATATTTCAAATTTTATAATGACAAGGGAAAGGAAATTCGAGTTTGTAATGAGATTAGAAGGCTCGTTTGGTACTATTTCGCTACATACGTACACGAACAAGTTTGTCTTTAAGTTTATGTCAATTCTTATTACAGATGAATTTTTTTTTTTAACGAGCGGAGAAAAATTAAAAATCAAAAGAAAAATTTATCAAAAAATAATAAATAAAAAATATTAAAAATCAATTTAAAATTCAATATATAAAATCAACTATAAGGCTCTTGAGTTACCCTCGTTCAACTATAAGGCTTATGTGAGAGATTCCACTTTTATATATCTTACATAAGTCTAAAGAGTTTTTTCTTTAAATCCTCTTTAGAAACTTTATAGATCATCATTAAAAACACTCATGTTTTATTTTTTCCTCTTTCTAAAACCTTAAAACTCAAAGATGTATTTATAGGAACAAACCCTAATTCATTAAGGAGTTTCAATTGAATTAAGACTCAACCAATTAATTTGAATATAATAAATACTTCTAAAAATATTTACTAATCCTAATAATCTCTATTGTGGTGAGTATTTTTTTTACTTTATATTTCTAGTAAAAATTGAATTATTAACGTGAAGAATTCATTATAGCCACACAAATCAAATTAATTTATGGTCAAACATAAATAAGCCCGCTAAGCATCTCCTATAGTTAGAACCGAATCAATATTGCTACTTGATTCTAGAGAGAGACCTCTATCTTATCCTTTTATTGTACAGTAAAATTTTTTTCCTCACAACCACATGCATCATAGAAATCATGATTATCACCCTTTCTTTCTTACACCATCAATGAAGCTTACTGTCATAGATATCTATCATCCTTTGCACGTTCTTCCAAACAGTATAACCCTTAATATAATCTTTTTTTTATTAGGATCATGTAATGCCAAGTAACTTTTAGAACTCTACCTCGAGCTTTGTAGCCACAGGCTTGGAACATAAGTCACATCTTCTAAAGTATACACTATCTCATCAATCATTTTGATATTTACTTTATCGGCACCCATGACCTTCACCGTAGAGTCATTGCCTATGCTTAACTTACTTATTATCTTATCATTCAATGAATCAAAATAATCCTTTTGAAAGCAAACATGAATAAGAGTAAAATCTAAAAACCAACTCTTTTGGAAAGATGTATCATTATCTTTGGAAATTGTGAGGACATCTTTATCATCATCTATCATAATATAGTACTCATCGATCTCTTCTTTTTTTTTTCTTTTTTTTTTCAGATAATTCTACCTCCATACTCTGTATTCTTTACATTGTATCATTGAATATCATATAAAAACTTGACTTTTGATCTCAACTTCTCAATCTCTATTAAAAAATCTTTCTCGTCGACCTCCATATTCTTGGATTTATCCTTTTTCCCAATTATATGAAATACTAAAACTTCTTCATATCAATTTTTTTAATTAATCTAATATTTCTTTTAATATGTTTATATGCTCAACCAAGTTTTTGTCTTACTTTATTCTAGCCTATGTAACTTCTACGTCAAACACAAATAATCATGAAGAAGTCATCATCAATAAATTATTGATAATATTATCAACAATGCAAAAATGAATAGTATTCACATATTTTTGCCTCAAGCTCATCCTAATCTTCGTCTCTTGTTCTTTTTGGTTTGCTTGTTTCTCGATTCAATGTTCTTATCTTTTGTTCTTTTTGGTTTGTTTGTTTCTCGGTTCAATGTTCTTGTCAGGTCTTATTGAGCACTTGTTGAGCAAGAAGATCTTTCACCCTCCTTTCATCGGGTGAAATTATTTTTTCATTAAATTTTTTCATAGTAAAACTAGTAGAATAACTGATCACATCCTTGTTGAATATTTTATTATCATATCTTTTGTGAGAGAAAAAAATTAAAAATAAAAAACCAAAAAAGAAATCTATTAGAGATCAATAAATAAATAGCATACCAAAAATTGATGTAAGATTTCATGTCTTAATCTATTTGAGAAAACTAAAAGTTTTAATATATTAGTTTAATTACAAGATCTTTGAGTTAGATTTATTCCCACTCAGGAACAATTTCCCTTACACATATCTTACATAAACATAAAGAATCCTTCTTTTAACCCTCTCTAGAATTTATAGAGATCATCTTTAGTATTATTCTTTCTCTCACCAAAATCTTAAGATTCAAAATATATTTATAATTAAAATGTTTAATTAATTTAAATATAATTAAAATTTATGAAAATATTTCTCAACCCTAACCAAATCCAGTGACACTTTCGTAATACATGCAGTCAGTAGAACAAAGCTACCGAAGGCTGTAACTTGCGACACCCCTACGTAGGTTTGGATAGCGTCTGCGAGAGTCGACGAATATAAAAACAGTACGACGTGCGTATGAAGAGGACAACATCTATCTTCAATCTATAATTAACTAATGTCGCATGCTTTTTCTATATGCTCAACTGTTAATGGCTGCTTTAAGCATCTTAACAACTGCCAGATCTAACCATTAAATTATATCTAATATATCATAGTACCGTCGATGGATACATCAAGTGTGTGTTAGCCCGCGGTACCCCAATTGATTGATTCCTAATGATACCTATAGTCTCTCCCAATTCGATCAGATGGCCAACCATGGGTAGGTGGATTCTGATCAAAATATAATTAGCATATCTAAGATGTAGTTATAAAAGTAAAGAAAATTCAAATACATATTGTTAGTTTGGCAAGTCCCACATCAGGAAAATCAAGTTTGGTATCTCCTGTTTAAACTATAAATAAGGGCCTGGGCTTTGAAGTCAGATACATTATAAGAAAACCTAATTGTTTACTTTAGGCTTTTTCTTGTTTAGTAGTTTCAGGTGTTTTATGGCCTAGGAACATCTTCCTAAGGTATTTGTAATAGTCTCTCTTTTATAGTAGTAATTTGCTTCTCCTTTATCTGTGGATGTAGGTCAATTGATCGAACCACGTAAATTTGGTATTCTTGTCACTTATGACAATAACAAAGATTGTTGTCGAGAAATTCGATGGAAATGTCAACTTCTACATGTTGCAACTCAAGATGGAGATCATTCTGGTTCAAGACAGAGTTGATTTGGTACTACAGAGAGCTGAGAACATTCGAGATGGTACGTCAAAGGAAGATTTTATGAAGACTATGGCTAAGAGCATGTGAAACAAACTTAAAGCCTTGTATATGAAGAGGACAGTGGAGAATCGTCTCTACTTGAAGCAGAGTTTGTATATGCTTCGGATGACTGAAGGTACATCTATACTCTCACATCTTGATAAATTTGATTCCTTAGTTATGGATTTGGAGAATATAGATGCGAAAATTGATGACGAGAATAAGGCCCTATTACTTTTGTGTTCTCTTCCCCAATCCTTTGAGTATTTCCGTGATACTATGATTTATGAAAAAGAAATAATTTCGTATTAGGAAATTAAATCTGCACTAAAATCTAAGGAGATAGACAAGGATATCACCGGGGAAAGTAGAGGGAATCAGGCTGAAAGATTGATTGTCAGGGGTAGAACAGATAAAAGACAATTTGACAGTAGTAGATCTAAATCTAGATCTAAATCCAGACATATAAATTTAAAGTGCAGATATTGTCATAAAATGTGGCATATTAAGACTGATTGTTTTAAATTAAAAAATAAATTAAAGCAAAAGGAAAAAATTATTGAGAAAACTACTGAGTCCGCTGAAGCTAGTGTAGTAGCTGATGAGAATGTTGAAAATATTTTCTTTGCTACTGATGATAGGACAAGGTCTAAAAATGAATGGATTTTAGATTCGGGTTGTTCTTATCACATGTGTCTAAAAACAAATCAAAATGCATGATGATATTATGAGGACGCTCACTAATGTTAAACATGTTCCTGATTTAAAAAGGAATCTCATCTCTTTAGGTACCATAGAGGCCCTTGGGTATAAATACACAACTGAAGGTAGAGTTATGAAAGTTTCTAGAAGTGCCCTTATTGTTATGAAAGCTTGTAGGTATGATAGCTTGTATATTTTACAGGGAACTACTATCATAGGCTCAGTTGCAGTCTCGTCATCATCATTGTTTGATTATGACATCACCAAATTATGGCATATGCGTTTGGGTCATATGAGTAAAAAAGGTTTGAGCATATTGAGCAAAAGAGGTCTTCTTTGTGGACAGAGTACTAGGCCACTGGATTTTTGTGAACACTGCATTTTTGGAAAGCAAAAAAGAGTCAGTTTCAATTCTCCAGCAGTTCACAAAACGAAAGGTACTCTTGACTATATTTATTCAGACCTTTGGGGTCCAGCTCATGTTCAGTCTAAGGGTGGTGCCATGTATATGTTGACTTTCATTGACGATTATTCTAGGAAAGTTTTGGTTTATTTTTTGAAGCATAAAAATGATGTTTTTCTAACCTTTAAACAATAGAAGGCTTTGATTGAGAAGCAAACAAGTAAATAGATTAAGCGGCTTCGAACAGATAATGACATGAAATTTTGTGAAGGTGGATTTGATGAATTCTGTAAAAATGAAGGAATTGTTCGGCATCGAATTATTAGGATGACGCCTCAGCAAAATGGTGTGGCTGAACGTATGAACAGAACACTCTTGGAGAGAGTAAGGTGTATGATCTCAAATGCAGGGTTGATAAAGGAGTTTTGGGCAGAGGTGATTAATATGGCCTGTTACGTTGTCAACCACGCTCCTTCTGCAGTACTTAACTTTAAAACTCTGGAGGAAGTTTGGTCAGGTACTCCTGCTGATTACTCTGATTTAAAAATTTTTGGGTGTCCAGCATACATGCATGTAAATGAAGGAAAATTAGAGTCTCGAGCGAAAAAGTATATTTTCCTTGGGTATACTTCTAGGGTGAAAGGATACAGATTATGGTATTCTGATCCTAAATCTCCAAAATTTATTATTAGTAGAGATGTTATTTTTGATGAATTGTCTATGTTATCTTCTAAAGAGGAATCTACTAGTTGTACAAATGATAGTGCGCAGAAGCAGGTGGAGCTTGAGATTGGTAGTTCAGATTCTTTTAAATTGAACTCTTCTACTCAAAGAATGTCAGTAGATGGTCCTAAATCTATTGACAAAGATGGTCTAGAGGAAGAGCAATATTCCATAGCCAAGAATAGACCACGGAGAGATATTCGACCACCACAAAGATATGCAAATTTAGTTACATATGCTTTGTTTGTTGCAGAAGAAACAAGTGAAGTTGATGAGCCTACTACCTACTCAGATGCAGTTTCTTGTGATAATTCCGCTAAGTGGTTGATTGCGATGAATGAAGAAATTGAATCTCTTTATCGGAATAGAACTTGGGATCTTGTAAAGTCACATTCGGGTAAGAAAATTCATATAAAGGACAATCAAGTTGATATACTTACGAAGCCTCTTCCGATTTACAAGTTCAAGCAGTGCTTGGACTTGGTTGGTGTTCATTATTGGTGATTGCCCCCGTTGGGGCTTTTGTGAAGAAGGTGGAGCAAGTTTTGTTGGGACATGCCAAAGTGGAGATTTGTTAGTTTGACAAGTCCCGCATATTTTCACATCAGGAAAATCAAGTTTGGTATCTCATGTTTAAACTATAAATAAGGGCTTGGGCTTTGAAGTCAGATGCACCACAAGAAAATCTAATTGTTTGTTTTAAGCTTTTTCTTGTTTAGTAGTTTCAGGTGTTTTATGACCTAAGAACATCTTTCTAAGACATTTGTAATAGTCTATCTTTTATAGTAGTGATTTGCTCCTCCTTCGTCCGTGGATGTAGGTCAATTGACCGAACCACGTAAATCTAGTGTTCTTGTCGCTTTTATTTTTCTGCTTTATTATCTTTGTTGGATTGCCAAAATTATCCTTTGGTAAATTTCTTAAGACTAGCTCTAACACATATCAGTTGTGCTTAAAGTGTTCCTCATATGAGTTCATTTTATCTGGTGGGACGTAGGCATACTTCAACTCCCTCCATTATTTATAAAATTATAAATTGATGAAAATATATTAATGTAAAATTATTATTTAGTTCTTTTCTTCATCTCTTCTCGTGGACTATTAGTCATTTCGATTCCTAAATTTTGGGAATCGAAATCGAATTACATAATTCTAATTCTAAATCATTCAATACAGTTTTGTTTCGATTTCGATAATTCTCATTCAGATTTTTATTTTTAATTAAATATAATTTAAAATAAAAAATATAATTTAAAAATTATATATATATTTTAAATCGTGAACCATCAGTTCAAATCGAAATTAGAACCATCGATTTCGATTCTTAAAGACCAAGAAACGATGATCGAATCGTACAGATTCAATTTTGATTTAATTTAAAATTAATAAGTTATCAAACAAATTTAAATCCAATTTCAATTCGATTGGAATCAAACTGGAGTGACGAGGGCTACTTGTAGATGCTTTCTTCACAGGGTATTATTTCGCAGCGCCATCACTTACCGACGACGTCATCCAAAGCGACAAAATAGAGGTAGAGAGAGATCTACAATGACACCCATTATTATGCCTGGTACATTTGATGAGTTTCTAAATCTCTACTGATATGATTATGTACAGCTTCTTTTGCTTCACAAGTAAACTTTTCGCCACAGGCATTCCTTGGAGGATAAGGTTGCCCATATGATTGTCGTAAAAGGTCAAGAGCAACCCAAGGCAACTGACGCAGAGTTACAAGGAGCATATATACATCATGTTGCACCATCGGATTGCATCTTCTATCTATATCCCTAACATGTTCGATAGGTGTTGTGTGTATTTATGGATAGCTAATGCAATAACGTCACTGCACTTAATAAAGTAGTTGCTCCAAAGTCCATAAAATATGCAGTTAACGCCAAAGGCTCCACTAGTGGAATCAGAGCTATCTGCATGCTTCCAGTGCTACAACTACAGTGAAATGGTCGCAGGCTCTCTCTCTCTCTCTCTCTCTCTCTCTCTCTCTCTCTACCTACCTAAATGGACAATGCAACTGGTTCTAATATATTAGTTTTAATGCTTCCAGTGCTACAACTACAGTGAAATGGTCGCAGGCTCTCTCTCTCTCTCTCTCTCTCTCTCTACCTACCTAAATGGACAATGCAACTGGTTCTAATATATTAGTTTTAATGTATGCATACTGTTTCTCATCTCAGACTCCTCTCATTCAGATCTCACCTCTCTCTGAGTCAATGGATGAGATAATAAAAAGGGATCCGATCACTTGCTCTACTGCGAAGATTTCCAAAAGAAATGATTAAAAACTCAAGCAGTCGCTTTGCCTCTCGGTCTTTCCACCGCAACACCTCCTTAAATAAATAAATAAACAAACAAACAAACAAACAAATATATATATATATATATATATATATATATATATATATATATATATATATATATATATAGTATGGTGCTGAAGTAGGAAGAGTTATATAGCTAGAAATGGTTTCTATTCTATTGTTATTCTTGGAAAGAGATCACCAGGGCTTCCTCCGTAAGTATCGGGTTGTGGTGTAGGACTCATTTCTCAGGTCAGTATCTATTCTGTTAAGAACGAAAGATGAAGCTGCTTCTTTGGCTTCTCAACCTTGTTCTAGTTTTGAGTTCCTTCTTATGTTATTAGTGTTAAGTAGATCACGAACGACTAATACGCTGTTTGAAGCTATTCCTTCAATCCAACAGAGTTTACATATATAGAGGAAACAAAGAAAAAGATCTATTTTGGTTCTTTGGATAATTCTACCCAGGAGGAAGCTTTGATTAGAAGATAAACGGAAGCGGAGAGAAAAAGGAAAGCTGGCTAACAAGTGGTGGGAGAGAGTAGATGCGTCGGCAATGGCCGGAGCGGAATCCAGCGGCGCCGGCGGAGGCTCTTCTCGCTACCTCCAACATCTCCTCGGACCACCGCTGCGGCCTGCTGCGCTCTCAACCCACATCTCGTCCGAAGACTCCAAGCCTTCCCCAGAAGAAAGCCAGAATCTTCCTGCCGAACACGGCGACGGCGAGAGTGATCAACCCTCCACCTCGACCGCCGCGGGAGGCCCCGTCCGCCGACCCCGCGGCCGGCCTCCTGGCTCCAAGAACAAGCCAAAGCCGCCTATTATAGTCACGTGCGACAGCCCCAACTCCCTCCACTCCCACGTGCTCGAGGTGGCCGGAGGTGCCGACGTCGTCGAGTGCGTTACCGAGTATGCCCGGCGGCGTGGCCGTGGTGTCTCTGTTCTCAGCGGTTCCGGGGATGTGGTCGACGTCGGCCTCCGCCAGCCTGGGGCTTTGCCGCCAGGGAGCGTGGTGACGACTCTCAGGGGGAGGTTCGAGATCCTTTCACTAACTGGGACCATCCTCCCGCCGCCGACTCCGCCTGGTGCCAGCGGCCTGACCGTATTTCTGGCTGGAGGGCAAGGACAGGTGATGGGGGGAAGTGTCGTTGGCCCTCTGGTGGCGGCGGGGCCGGTGGTGCTAAATGCTGCATCCTTCGCCAACGCCATGTACGAGCGGCTGCCGTTGGAAGGCGAGGAGGAAGCGGCAGCTGAGGGGCAGCAACCTGGTACTCTGCGGTCGTCAGGCGTTACTGGAGGCGGCGATGGGGTTGGTGCCAGCGGCGTTCCATTCTACAATATCGGTGGAAACATGGGGGGTTATCAGCCTACGGGTGACGCATTTGGTTGGGGCGGTGGAGGTGCTCGTCCACCGTTTTGATCTCAGTAACAATCTACTACTCACGGTGCGGTCAAAGAAGAAGAAGAAGATTCCATGGGTTTCGTTGTCCTTTTCGATCATTTTGGGGTATGCCTGCAGTAATTTAAAGCTGCAATTTCACCACCTCTTTGTTTCTGTTGGTGTTCATGGCATCGGAAGCATGTTGATGAGGCTATCACTAGGAGTCAGTGAACTTGGATTGATCGGAAAGGGAGTGTTGTTTTAATGAGGGGCTTAGATAGATGGATTGGGATGGTTGATGAATGTGACGAAGTGAAGAGAGGCCGGTAGCTTGTATGGAAACGCTCCCGAGGCGAGTGGCTTCGATTTCCACGTGAAGCACTGAACTCGATAGTCAAATCTAATTGTTTCTTTTGGCGTGTCTTCCTTTTGATGTGATGCGTTGTGTAGCTCGGTCGTAGAAATTGTTCCTGAGTCGTGTATGTTTTGCAGGGTGTCTCTCTTGCACCACCATGCTCTCTCTCTCTCTCTCTCTCTCTCTCTCTCTCTCTCTCTATATTCTTCCCGTGTAATATCGGTTCTTATGATCCATGGTACAAAATCTCCGCCACTGCAACAACTAAGTGCAATTTCTGAAATTTTTTTCACTATATATATATATATTTATATATTTCTCAAGAGACATCCTCATCCCCTCATAATTCCTAAAACACTCCCATCATCACACAAGATCTCTCAACTCTTTTGGTGGATCGGTTCAATTTATCGATTTTGGACCAGCTAATAGATTGAACCGATCTAGTTTCTAAATTATAATATTTTTAAATAGCTTTATAGTGTTTTAAAAATAATGTAAATCTATTCATAGACACTATGACTGATATGAAAATCTTTTTATTTGATTGTTTTTAATTCCTAAACCAATATGGATACATATTTCAAATTTTATTTTTGTATATGAGTTGGTCTTTATTAGGTTTTACATCCATTTGTCTCAATTCTAGTATTTTCAAACATGCCTATATTATTTTGATAGAGGTGTCAAACCTATTTAAATAATAATAATAATATAATTGATATAAAAAAGTCTTTCTATTTGATTGTCCTTATTTCTAAACCAACACAGATAATTATTTTTATATACAAACTGAATTCTTTTAAGTTTTAAGTCGATTTTTAAAATTATTATAATTTTAGATAAACTTATAGTATCTTGATGTAGGTGTCAAAAATATTATAATTAATAGGATACTTTTTATACGAGGGAGATTGATCCGTTTCACCGTATGAATCGAGTCATAAAGTGTTAGGGTAGAAAAATTATGCTATGACACGTCAAGGGTATTTCGAAAACTATTTTTTGAAAAACAGATAGAAATACCCATTGAAAAAGATAAGAAATGGAATTATCTCCTCAAATAAAAAACTAAAAAAGAATTGGCTGCTTGTTATACCAGCACAAAAATATTTGTTTGTCTGTGAAATGAAATCAAACCGCTGCTGAAACCTACAAGTTTTGGTAAGCTGCTGTGGAGAAGGGAAAGAAGCTCCAGTCCTGCTAAAGCTGAGGGGGATCAAACCAAAGGAGAGGTGCAGACATGAGCATGCAAGGAAGGCAAACTGAGCATAAGATATTGACAGCATGCTGAAAGATTCTCATGTCTGCTCGCATCTTCTTTTCAAGTACAATTCTAGAAAGAAGGTTTCTTTCTACCTCTGTCATAGAGTGAAGCATCACTTTCCCACCAACTCTGTAACTCTCCTCTCACCGCTATGCTTGTTTGCCTGGTAACGCCTAAGACGAATCATATCTCAAAAGACGTCAACAACAAGAAACCTCAACTGGTACACAGAATGCTTGCTCGGTATACAGCTTTAAATTATATTACGAAATATTGGTGACCAATGTAACGAGTAGAAAATTATATAAAAAAATACATAGCACGATGCAAAGAATACAACACGTTTACGTTTGACATTTCATAAATGCATTGTTCGTTGGCCACGGCAATTATTGATTTCGATGGTACGTGTCCAACAAAAATAATAGTAATAATGTTATACTCGATCTTAATGACTGAGTCAAGACATTAGTATATCACAAATAATGTCACACAATCATGATGGCTTGATCAGATATCAAATGGGTTGCTACTTTTTCATCCGCAACATTGTGTTGGTATTGCTTCGCTTTCTCACGATCATTGAGATCGCGTTGACATGATCAATTTTAATGCTCATTGGCGGGATTGTACCGTAGTCCAGAACATATAAATCATATATCATAATATTTTATTTTACAATCATGAAAGATTTATTAAACAATCCTTGAAAAAGGTTAACAATTATAGATTCTTACTAATATCAACATCTTCTTACAGTCCCTCCGTCGCATATTCGACGGTCTCCGGAGGGTAACTGTTCCTTCGACCAAAACATCGCCTTTTGTCAACTATAAAGAGTAGAGTTTTCGATCTATAATTACATAATGTGTAACCAAAAATTGTCAACTTAGCACCCTATTTCATTGTAAACCATCTAGTCATAGTCATATGTAAGGAATTCTGCACTTCCAAGTATAATAACAGCGTAATATACAATACACTTTCTATTCGTCCTGTCGATGGGTGGGCTTAGATTTGACAATAAAGTTATTGAGTTCAAATCTAATCAATTATTAAAAAAATAAAAAATAGAGACTTGCACAGCGAGAGGTGTGCAAACCGATGAGAAAAAAAAAATTAAGATGATCGAGCGACTAAATTTTATTGATTTTGGCCTAAATTTTATATAAAGAATCTTTATAATAAGTTTTATAATTCTAACGTGTCAATCAATGATTTATCCTCTCTAAAATATTTTTCTAATATATTCGTTTAGTGAGAGTTAAATATTTTCTTTTGATGAAATTCATCTTTCGTGATGATAATATATTATTATTGAGCCAAGATCTTTGTTCTTGATATTATTATGATCCTATAGTTATTCCGGAGAAGACTTCTTGTAAACCTATTATCATTATTGGTGATAGTAAAGGTTTGAAGTAGACTACGGTCCCATGATTTTTTTGTATTAAGTTTTTCACGTAAAAATTCGGTGTCTCACTCTATGATTGATTTATTGTTCTTCTATTTGTAATGCTCTAGTTAATATTTGTTTTTGATGAACAAGTTAATATTTTGATGAGTAATCCATTATAATATATAAAGAGGAAAAATAATTATTCCGCTACATCGCAACAAAGTGGTATTAGAGCATCAGTTTGTTTGGTGCTAGTTTTTCTTGTATGATTAAAATAAAAAAATTAGATAGTATGATTAAATTGAACTTAGTAAATCATTCCATTTGGACACATATGATTAAAGATTTGCTCTGTTACAAAGATTTGTATAAGTCCATCAAAGTTAAAGAAAAAACTTCTAATATTGAATATGAGGAATGAGAGGTTCAACATAGAAAAACTATTATCTATATTAAAAGATGGATGAATGTAAATTTGTTGAGCATATTTTTTATGAAACTAGAGCTGATGTTGTTTGGCAAATATTAGAAAACCTCTTTGTGAAAAAGATAATAGGAAATAGAATTTCTCTTCTTAAAATGCTTATCAATTTAAAATATAAAGATGATGGTAAGATTATTGAGCATATAAGTCTATTTTAGAGTCTTATAAATAAGCCGGTTACTACGAAAATAAATATAGATGATGAAATGCAAGGATTGTTACTTTTTTTTTTTTTTTTTACCAAAAAGTTAGAAAAAAAATATGTGGTGATAATTTTTAACTCCATGTTATATGTTATAGAGGACTCTAACTATAGACATGATTACAGACTAGAAGAGAATCTTATTCCAGTGCACTTGTTATTGAACAACATAGAAGAAGTCATAGTAGAAATTTATATGGTTATAAAGGAAGATTCAAGTCTAGAAGAGATATCAAGTATTTCCACTACAACATGCCAGGTCACATGAAGAAAGAGTATAGGTTTTGGAAGCGAGAACAGAATGAAAGAAGAAAAATAAGAAAAAGACTAATATAGTTATTACTGAAGATGATATTGTTATTGTTTGTGATGACGGACGTATCAGTCTTATAGCTCAGGATAGTAATTTGGTAATTGACTCTTGTGCTTTATTCCATGTTACTTTTTATGGTGATTTCTTCAGATCTTATACTGTTGGTGATTTTGGCAATGTCAAAATGGGAAACAATAGTACATCTAAGATTGTGAGTATTGGAGATATTTTCTTGGAGACTAGTACTATGAGCAAATTTATACTAAAAGATATTAGACATATTCCAAATATTTGTCTTAACTTAATATCTATAAGCAGACTTGATGATGAGAGATTTACATACTATTTTGGTGAAAGCAAATGGAAGTTCACCAAAGATTCTCTAGTTGTGGCGAGAGGAAAGAAGCTAAACTCTTTTTATATCATGGAAGCTAAGCTACATAAAAGAGAGATTAATGTAATTCAAAAGGATTAGAGGCTTGCCATATCAATGAGAAGGGATTCAAACTCTTGCTATAAAATAGTTTTTATTGGAGTTACAAGATATATCTCTTAAATCTTGTGATCATTGCTTAGTTGGAAAAACATATATAGTTACCTTTCATACTTATCCATAATCTAGAAGATAAAATGTTATTGATTTGGTTTACATTGATATTTGTACTATGCAAACTAGAACTCTTGGATACACTTTTTATTTTGTTACTTTTATTAATGATCATTCTAGAAAAGTTTGAGCTTTTGCTTTGAAATCTAAATGCTAGCCATAGGTGCCCTACAAGCCAATCACGTGAGTGATAACACGTGTGACACGTTACATATTTTTCAACTAATTATTATTATTATTGATATTTTTTCACTTTATGTTACATGTTGCATATATTGTGATGTCCATGGATTTGTATAATGAAAATTAGATCATGATGAGATTACAAGAATGAGACTAAATCATCTTTAAACATAGACCCTAAATAATCTCAATCACTCAAGAGGGACATCGAGATGACCGAATAGACTTGTATGCTATATACCCATCCATATGTTGGAAGTGACTAGTCTCATAGTCGCTCGTGTGGGGACACTAGGGATACCGCGTATGTACTCATTGGAGAATGAGTTCACTAATTGATCCGCTCACAAAATGGTGGATGGTTGATGATACCTTTTTGTTAGACAATGATTCCATCATCCTAGTGGTGTATATGGTAATTAGACTTGAGACACCAAGGATGTCCTGTATGAGTATTCCATTCTTTGATATTAGACTTATGGACTTGGAAGTTCTAGATCTAGCATAACCAGTCATCGGGAGTAGCAAGCAATCTTACGAGGGCTATTGAGTGTCGATAGAGGATCATCTACTCTTAGTATCATGAGAGAAATATCCCATATGTTCTTGCTTTAGTAAATCCTTGGCTAGGGTCATTTGGATTGAGAGAGAAAAAAATTCTCCGGGAGAATCCGATTAGAGCGAGACTCGAATAAATTCTATATGTGCTTGATAATATGATACCTAGTATACAATATCTTGGATATTAGATGGATAAGAGACTATAGATACATGATAACTGAGGATAGACATATCTAATAAATTTGATTCCTCTGTATATTCTTGGGACTAAGGCGTAGTGGCATAGCATCTCCGTAGTCATTGAGTCAAGTGAATTATTATGGAGATAATAATTCACTGAGTTAGAAGGAGTTTTGATAGATATAACTTATTACCAGCCTGATATTGGGCCTAGAGAGTCACACATATATGGTAGGTGTTGCAACGAGTAGAGGCTTAGATATAAAATATCTATTGGAGCTCCTATCTTATTGAATATCTAGTAATCCCCTGAATTATTAGATCTTTTGGGTGAGACCCAATAAGAGTAAATAGAGATTGTTGGATAGAGATATACAAATCTAGGAGGTTTGGATAATTGGATGGAGATTCAGTACCCAATAGGGCAGGGGCCAAAAGGTGGCATAGGCTAGTCTTCTCTTGGTCACCCCTCCTATTCTCCTCTCTCTCCTCTCCCCCTCAGTTGATAGCCCCAGTTTGGGGTGTGTAGATAGTAAGTAGGGCCGACCCCTTCTTGATCATGCTGTAGCCTTGTAGTGCACGTGGAGAGGAAGATCGTGTTGCGATTTGAGGAGCGTGATCACCCTGTCTACTATATGGATCACTACTAGAGAGGACGATAATTGACCTCATCCATCTTCTCCTATAGATTTTGATAGGATCAAGAGCGACACTAAGAGGGGGAGGGGGGAGAGGGGGGGGAGATGAATTAGTGCAGTAAAAAATCATCGATTTTGTAAGATATTCGTGCGTTGAAAACCAATTTTAGAAAGTGCTTGACTTTAGAGTAAATGAACTAGCAATTAATTTAGAAAGTAATTACAGTAATAAAAAGCAGAATGGAAATGAGCATACCGGAATTTATAGTAGTTTAGTCATTGTGACTTACATCCACTTCCGATTCCTCCTCCGTCGAGGTCATTGGCATCCACTAATTATCTTCCTTCAATTAGCGAAGACAAACCACCCTTTTATAGCTCTCCTCTCCTTTTCACGAGTTTAGGAAACAACCCTTACAAGCCTCGCACCTCTCTTGAATGATCATAACACTAGAAAGAGAGGAGGAAGACTTTTTATACTTTTATAATATTTTTACACCCCAAAACTTTAATATTTTATTCACACTTTCATGCCTTTCCATGCAGAAAAGGGTGGGGTATTTATAGGTCGCAATGGCTTCAGAATTGGAGTAAAAAAGTATCATATCCCTGGATTTCGGGGTACTGGCGGTACCACCACCATTATTGGGCAGTACCACTGCCTATCACTCTGACACTAGGTGGTATCACTGCTTGATAGGATGGTACCATCGCTTGATAGCATTAACTATCGATAGTACCATTGCCCATACCACCTAGGAGATTGAGTCACAAGTAGTGCCACCGTTGGCCGTGACTTTAGGTGCTGAATGAGCTATTCAACTAGCCTAATTCAGCCTTGTTAAGGGCCTAGTTAGCTCCTAACTGAGATAATGAGATTACTTCCCGATCCTAACTCAACTTATGGTCTAACTATGATAATTAAGACATTTAAACAAGCAATCTCTGTCCGGTATATTAATGGTTCTCTCGGCAAACTTCTGGCGAACTTCTCAGTGAACTTTCGACGAACTTCCAATGAACTCCCAACGAACTCTTAGCGAACTCCCGACGAACTCTCGACGAACTCCAAATGAACTCTCGGCAAACTTTCGATACATCATCTGAATCTTCGACGTATTGTCCGATCTTTGACTCTAACTCAACATCTGCTTTATGCCTTACTGCTATCGTAGTTAATCCTGTACACTTATCTCAACATATAGATTAGATTAAATAATTTACTAATTGATTTTGTTAGGATTGGAGCGACACTAAGAGGGGGGGGGTGAATTAGTGCAGTGGATTAAAACGTTGGTTTCGACAAATCTTTGTTGCGATAAAGATTGAACTTGAAAAGCTTAACTTGAACGCGTGTTCGTAAAGGTGTGTAGCAAAGGTAATGAGGAAATAAAGCATATAAGAAGGTTTGCAGTAATATAAATAGCAATAAGAAAATGCAAACCAGAGATCACGCCAATTTTAAAGTGGTTCAGTCAAATGACCTACATCCACTTGCGAGACCCTCTTCGATGAGGCTCCCACCTTCCACTAGCAAATCTCTAGAAGGGGAAGGACAAATACCCCTCTTACAACCTTTTACAAGCGGTTCACACTCTTACAAATTTTCAGCAAGAAAGAAGGAGGTGAACATTCTAACAAATTAAAAACAAGACTTGCTAAGACTTTTCTAAGACCTTTTTCTCAATCTATTGCTTCTCAAAAAGTTGTAATCTCAGCTGAGAATTGAGGGGTATTTATAGGCCTCAAGAGGATTCAAATTTGGTAAAGTAGACTACCTATTATTCCCCTATATGTTTTTTGATCGAAATTTTCACTATTTTCATCTATATCTAACTTAGTCGAAGTACTCATAGGGGCGTTTATTGCTTTTGAATTATCCATATTAAATCGTTTTAACAATTCTAATGTATATTTAGATTAGTTAAGAAATATACCATCACTAAGTTGTTTGATTTGTAATCCTAAAAAGAAAGTTAATTCACCCATTAAACTCATTTCAAATTCATGACTCATACATTTGACAAATTATTCACATAGTGATTCATCCGAAGAGCCAAAAATAATATCGTCAACATAAATGTACATAATAAGAAAATTATTTTCAAAATGTTTGATAAACAATGTAGTATCAACCTTGCCTTTGGTAAAATTATTTAAAATCAGAAAGAAACTAAGCCTTTCATACCAAGCTCTAGGATCTTGTTTCAAGCCATAGAGAGCCTTAATCAATTTGAATACATGATTAGGAAGGAGAGAATTTTCAAATCCGGGAGGTTGTTCGACATATACTTCTTCGGAAATAAAACCATTCAAGAAGGCACTTTTGACATCCATTTGAAACAGTTTAAAATTATTACTACTAGCATAGGCAAGGGGCATCCTAATGGCTTCTAATCTTGCCACAGGAGCGAAGGTTTCTTTGTAGTCGATACCTTCTTCTTGGTTGAAACCTTTGGCCACTAATCTAGCCTTGTTTCTAACCATGATATCATTTTCTTCTTGCTTGTTTCTAAAGACCCATTTAGTACTAATGACTAAATGGTCACTAGGTCTAGGAACAAACTTCCATACCTTATTCCTCTCAAATTGATTTAATTCCTCTTGCATTGCAATAACCCAAAAATCATCTTTTAAGGCATCGTCAATGCATTTAGGTTTGATTTGAGAAAGGAAGGCGGTGTTAGTACAAAAATTCTTGAAAGAGGAACGAGTTTGAACCCCTTTTGATGTATCTCTTATAATTAGCTCATTTGGATGAGCATCTATATACTTCCATTCCTTTGGTAAGGAAATTTCGGAAGAAGGTGCATCCAAGTTGCTATTTTGAGGAGGGGGTTCATTTAAATTCAAATTATCAAAACCAAGATCATCATCAAAATTATTTTTCTTTAAATCAGAAATTTCATTAAAAACTACATGAATAGACTCTTCTATTACTAAGGTTCTTTTGTTAAAAACCCAAAAAGCCTTAGAAACGGAAGAGTAACCAAGAAAGATGCCTTCATCGGATTTAGCATCAAAATTTCCTAAGGCATCCCTTTCATTCAAAATAAAGCATTTACAACCGAAAACTTTAAAATAGGAAACATTTGGTTTTTTGTTATTCCATAATTCATAGAGAGTTTTTGATAGGGACGGTCTTATTAGAACCCTATTCATGATGTAGCAAGCCGTATTCACGGCTTCGACCCAAAAATACTTGGGTAGACTATGTTCATTTAACATCGTTCTTACTATTTCTTGTAGGTTTCTATTTTTTCTTTCAACTACTCTATTTTGTTGAGGATTTCTCGGAGTGGAGAAGTTGTGATTGTATCCATTAACTTCACAAAAAGTTTGAAAGTCACGGTTTTGAAATTCACCACCGTGATCACTCCGAATTGATGAAATCATAAAGCCTTTTTCGTTTTGAGTGAGTTTACAAAATTTAGATTATAGATCAGCCCTTGGTGTATTATGGATCAATTCCCAAAATTTAATAATTCTTTCCTATACAGACAACTTTCAATCTATTTAATAAACTAAGCAAGATCTTCCCTTAATTCTGTATGCCCATTCAGGTGCTGGAGAATATTTGCTTCCTCCTAGACTTGTCGTGTCAATTAGTCTAAATAAGTCCAAATGAATCAATTGTAATGGTCTAGTGGTGCTAATTTGAATTTTTGGTTTGAAACTAGTTTTTATTTGTTTACCTAGCTGACATGCATCGCATACTTTGTCCTTAATAAACTTCATATTTGGAATTCCTCGTACTAATTCTCTAGATGAGATCTTAGATATTAGTTTCATGCTTGCATGGCCTAGTCTCCTATGCCAAAGCCAAGCATCATCATTTAAAGCGGAGAAGCACATTTCATTACTTAGTTCATCAAGGTTGATGGTGTAGACATTATTTTGTTTTAATGCAATCATAGTTATGTTATGGTTTGGTTTTTCAATAATACACACATTTGATTCAAATCTAACGATATAACCTTTATCGCATAATTGACTAACACTCAAGAGATTATGTTTCAATCCATCAACTAGTAAGACATCATCAATAGAAAATTTTAATTTGTTACCTATGGTTCCCTTGCCAATGATTTTGCCTTGGTTGTTGTCTCCGAAGGTAACGTACCCTTCATTTTTGCTAGTGAGCATAGAGAAATGAGATGAATCTCCAGTTATATGTCTTGAGCATCTACTATCGAGATACCATCTCTTACTCTTAGCTTGTGATGGTGTATGTTTCTACAAGAAGGGATTATTTTTAGGTACCCATTTTCTTTTGGGTGTCTTAAAAACTGATCTGACTTGTTCATTATATTGCATAGAATTGATCATAGTTCCTTTAGAAACTCAAATTAGTTTGTTTGGACTAATTTTCTTGAATGGACATTTATAAGTTTTATGTCCATATTTGCAACAAAAGTTGCAATTGCTTTGGTGCCGAACATGTAAGACAGGGCCTTTAATGAAGGTAGTTGGATTTTGGTGAGGACTTCTCACAAATCTGATTCCACTTCTTTTTGGAACATGACCCTTATTTGTAAGGATCATGTTCAAAGACTTGCTACCAACCTCGAATTTCTTCAAGGTGTCCTTAAGTAGTAAGTTCTCCTTTTGGAGAGTTTCTAGATCATGGCATTTTATACATGGAGCTAAACTATCTTGATATTCAGTCTTCAATTTATCAAAATTACAAGTGAGACTATCATGCTCATTTTTTAGCAATTTGTATTTTCTACTAATTGTCTTACATTCATCAAATAACTCATGGAAGGCATTTAATAATTCATGATATGGTAAATCTGCATCAATTAAATCTGTTACCTCTTTTCCGATGGCCATTAGGGCGTAATGAGCAACTTGCTCGGTGTTGGACTCCTCTTCTTCGGACGTGCTTGAATCATCCCACGTTGCCTTGAGCACCTTCTTCTTTGATGTTCTCTTTTTAGCTTGGGGACAATCGTTCTTGTAGTGTCCCGGTTTCTTGCACTCATAGCAAATAACTTGGTCCTTCTTGTGTTCAAATTTATTTTTTGTATTATTTTTAAATTTATTCTTTCTTAAAATTTTTTTAAATTTTTGAGTCAAAAGTGCAATGTCATTGTCACTGTCCTCATCACTTGATGTTCCTTTCAAGTGATCTTCTTGTGATGTGAGTGCCATATCCTTCCAATTCTTTGGAAGGGGGTTCTCGAGCTCGTCATAAGCTTGACATGTCATTTTGTAAGTCATTAGAGACCCAATAAGTTCTTCAAGAGGGAATGTTTTAAGGTCTTTGGCCTCTTGAATGGTCGTAACTTTTGGATCCCAACTTTTAGGGAGGGATCTTAAGATTTTAGTTACTAGTTTAAAGTTAGTAAAATCTTTACCAAGAGCTTTGAGTCCATTGATGACATCCGTGAAACGGGTGTACATGTCTCCGATGGACTCACTTGGTTTTATTCGGAAAAGTTTGTAAGAGTGCACAAGGATGTTGATTTTGGACTCTTTCACTCGGCTAGTGCCTTCATGAGTGACGTCAAGAGTTCTCCAAATATCAAAAGCCGAATCACAAATTGAAACACGATTAAATTCATTTTTGTCTAGTGCACAAAACAAGGCATTCATAGCCTTTGCGTTTAAAGCAAAAACCTTCTTCTCTGATTCATTCCATTCGCTCATCGGAAGAGAAGATTTTTTAAATCCATTTTTGACAATAGTCCAAAGCTCGAAATCCATGGAAATGAGGAAGATTCTCATACGAGTCTTCCAATAAGTATAATCCGACCCATTAAACATGGGTGGACGTGTGATAGAATGACCCTCATGTATGCCGGAGTAAGCATCTCTCTTGGGTATCAAACCAATTATGAGAGTGAGCCTCGCTCTGATACCAATTGTTAGGATCAGAGCGGCACTAAGAGGGGGGGGGGGTGAATTAGTGCAGCGGATTAAAACGTTGGTTTCGACAAATCTTTGTTGCGATAAAGATCGAACTTGAAAAGCTTAACTTGAACACGTGTTCGTAAAGGTGTGCAGCAAAGGTAATGAGGAAATAAAGCACGTAAGAAGGTTTGCAGTAATGTAAATAGCAATAAGAAAATGCAAACCAGAGATCACGCCAATTTTAAAGTGGTTCGATCAAATGACCTACATCCACTTGCGAGGCCCTCTTCGATGAGGCTCCCACCTTCCACTAGCAAATCTCTTGAAGGGGAAGGACAAATGCCCCTCTTACAACCTTTTATAAGCGGTTCACACTCTTACAAATTTTCAGCAAGAAAGAAGGAGGTGAACACTCTAATAAATTGACAATAAGACTTGCTAAGACTTTTCTAAGATCTTTTTCTCAATCTATTGCTTCTCAAAAAGTTGTAATCTCAGTTGAGAATTGGGGGGTATTTATAGGCCTCAAGAGGATTCAAATTTGAGCTCCAAAATTTGAATTCTCTTTGGTTCCCGATGATGGCGGTGCCACCGCCTATCAATGTCTGACACTGACAGTGTACTGGCGGTGCCATCGCCTAGCCAAGCGGTGCCACCGCCCAGTCTGGCGGTGCTACTGCCAGACCCCTCGGTTCACTGGTTGGGCTTTAAGTTTAGCCCAAACCAAGTTTAATTTTGGGCCCAGTTGGCCCTTAACTAGGATATAGGATTATCTTTTAATCCTAATCCTAATTACATGTGAACTACATAACTAAAAACATCCCAAGCAAGTTTTCAACCGCGAACGTCGAGTCTTGTTCCGGCGAGCTTTCCGATGAACTTCCGGCGGACTTCCGATATGCCCTCGGATTTCTTCCGATGGACTCCCAGCAGGCTCCCAATCTTGTGACGACTTCAACGAGTAGCCGAGCCTTCTCGATGATCTCCGCGAACCTCCGACGATCTCTTCGGCGAACTTCGGAAAATTCTGACAAGTTCCTGATTTCTTCTCGGTTGGTTCCGGCAGCATCTCCGACGATTCTTCGGACTCTTAAACGTCCATCGAACTTGACTCCGGTATTCTTGCTTTATGTTTTTTGGTTATCGTAGTTAATCCTGCACACTTAACTAAATAATATAGATTAGATCAATTAACCCATCAATTGATTTTATCAACAAAATATGAGATTCAACAGATTTCATCATCAAAATATGAGATTCAAAAATCTCCTCATTTTTTATGATGACAATCAATTGATGATGGAGTTAACCTTAACTCCCCCTATCTATATGCCATACTTGAGAAAGGACACTCTTGAATCCAAGACTTTTAAATTCAAGCATCAAACCGACAAGTTATATTCAGTTAAACTTATCAACATGCACATTATAATACTTATCATCATTTACTAATTCAAAATATGATATCACGTATTTATAAAAATAATGTCAAGACATGACCCATTTTCAAATCTAATATAAAGAGATGATTGACGATCATCATCTTTAAGTATGATGTGAATTTCAAATATGAAATTTAACAAGATGACAATTCTTGATAAAAGATAACAATTCATCATTCCAAGGCATGATATCAATTGTAAATAACAAGCTAAGCTCATGATGCCTTATCATAATGATAGACAATTATCAAGCACTCATGAAATATTTCAAGTATCTATAATGCATATGAAATACATTTTGATATGTTTCAAGCATTTGTGATATGTTTGACGATTCCAATTATATTTCAAGCATTCACAAAATATTCAAATATTTATGATAAGATACATTTTATGCATTTATCTAAAACATTCATAATGCCAATTTGTCATCAATGTGTCATGATACCATTTCTCTCCCTTTGTCATTAACAAAAAGGAAAACCATTCAATAATGCAAGTATGTTAAAAAAAAATAAAGCAAGTTCCACACCAATTTGTCCAAACCAAAAAAGAAGGTAAGCAAAAACTTTGCATGATACTTCTTTTGGATAAGCTAACATTTTTACGCAAGGGCTTTTTGGTTCTTCTTTAGATGTGCAAGTTTCTTTCATCCTATGTCATGAAAATAAGAAAGGATTTGAACCAAGTCAAATTCAAAATAATAAATAAGTTTTATTAAATTATGCTTTAATTTTGATAAAGAGAAGGGATTCATGA
Source organism: Musa acuminata AAA Group (assembly GCF_036884655.1). Classification (NCBI taxonomy): domain Eukaryota; kingdom Viridiplantae; phylum Streptophyta; class Magnoliopsida; order Zingiberales; family Musaceae; genus Musa; species Musa acuminata. The sequence goes on along the minus strand of NC_088357.1, from coordinate 15,269,641 downwards.
AAAGAATCAAGATATCCATACAAAATCAAATTCCCATCCTTGCAAGTGATCATCACATACAAAAAATTCATAAAAATTTTCTTTCATAAGAAGAGTAAGGAAGAATTCATGGGAAAGGAGCATCATGTGAAAAAGAAATCCATGAATAAGACTTCATAAATCAAAACCGTTACTTATTAAAAAAATTTACAAGAGTGAAATTTGTGAGAGATGCATTTGTTAATAAATTCCATGAGTGAAGAGATTAAGTGTATTAAAAATCATTAAGTTTATATGAAATAAATTTGATACCAAGTAGACTGATATACTAGGTGTCATGAAAGACTTATTTATGAAATAAAATAATTTCATGAAAGCTTAAAAAAATCGAGAAAGTTCGAAAAAGATATATAACAAATTCATGCATTCGGACAATTTAACATTCCTAATTCTCTTATAATAAAATCAAATTGTTCTTAATTTAAAGGTTTTATAAAGATATCGGTTAATTGATGTTTCATATCAATAAATTCTAAAGATATATCATGGTTATTAATATGATCTCTTATGAAATAATGTCTAATGCCAATATGTTTAGTTCTAGAGTGTTGAATAGGATTTTTGTTAAACATATTGCACTTGTGTTATCACATTTTATGGAAATATTCTTGAGATGAATCTTATAATCTTCTAATATATTTTTCATCCATACAACTTGTGCATAACATGCATTAGCCACTATGTATTCAGCTTTAGTCGTAGATTGTGCAACCGAGTTTTATTTCTTGAAAAACCAAGAGATAAGTGCATGACCTAAGAATTGACATGTTCTGGATGTGTTTTTTCTATCTATTCTACATCTAGCAAAATTCGCATCAACATAAGCAATTAATACAAAGTTTTTAAATTTTAGATACCATAATCCTAGATTAGTGGTTCCTTTAGATATCTAAAAATTCTTTTATCTGCTTTAAGATGAGATAGCTTAGGATTAGATTGAAACCTAGTACAAAATCCTATACTAAATATGTTGTCAAGTCTAGTTGTAGTGAGATATAGTAAACTACCTATCATACCCCTATAAGCTTTTTGATCAAAGCTTTCTCCACTTTCGTCAATGTCTAACTTAGTGGTAGTACTCATAGGAGTATTGATAGCCTTTGAACTAACCATATTAAACCGTTTTAGCAAATATAATATATATTTTGTTTGACTAAGAAAAATATCATCATTAGGTTATTTGATTTATAAACCTAAAAAGAAAGTTAGTTCACCCATTAAACTGATTTCAAACTCTTGGCTCATACTCTTGGCAAACGATTCACATAATGATTCATTTGTAGAACCAAAAATAATATCATCAACATAAATTTGAACAATAAGAAAATTATTTTTAAAATTTTTAATAAACAATGTAGTATCAACCTTACATTTAAAAAAATTATTTTGTATAAGAAAGGAGCTAAGTCTCTCATACCAAGCCCTTGGGACTTGTTTTAATCCATAGAGAGCTTTAGTCAATTTAAACACATGATTCAGAAAATTATCATTCTCAAATTCGGGAGGTTGTTCAACATAAACTTCTTCAAAAATAAAATCATTAAGAAAAACACTTTTAATATCCATTTGAAATAACTTAAAATTATTACAATTAGCATAGGTAAGGAGCATCCTTATGGTTTCTAATCTTACCACAAGAGCGAAGGTTTCTTCATAGTTGATACCTTCTTCTTGGTTGAAACCCTTGGTCACTAATCTAGCCTTGTTTCTAACCATGATACCAAATTCATTTTCCTTATTTCTAAAGACCCATTTAGTACCGATAACTAAATGGTCACTAGGTTTTGGAATAAGCTCCCACATCTTATTTCTTTCAAATTGGTTCAACTCTTCCTGCATAGTAATAATCTATGAATCATCTTTCAAGGCCTCGTTAATGCATTTAGGTTTAATTTGAGAAAGAAAAGTGGTGTTGACACAAAATTTTTTAAGGGAAGAACGAGTTTGAACCCATTTTGATGTGTCTCCTATGATTAGCTCCTTAGGATAAGCATCTACATACTTCTATTCCTTGAGTAAGGATGTTTCGGAAGAAGATGTATCTAAGTTGCTAGTTGGAGGAGAGGGTTCATTTAAATTCAAAGCATCAAAATTAAGATCATCATCAAACTCATTTTTCTTAAATTCGGAGACTTCATTAAAAACAACATGAATAGATTCTTCTATGACCAAGGTTCTTTTATTAAAAACATGAAAGACTTTTGAAATGGAAGAGTAACTAAGAAAAATGTCTTCATCGGATTTCGCATCAAATTTTCCTAAGGCATCTTTTTCATTCAAGATAAAATATTTATAACCGAAAACTTTAAAGTACGAAACATTGGGTTTTTTGTCATTCCACAATTCATAAGGAGTTTTGGAAAGTAATGTTCTTACTAGAATCCTATTTATGATATAACATGCCTTATTGATCGCTTCGACCCAAAAATATTTGGGTAGGCTATGTTTGTTCAACATGGTTTTTGCCATTTCTTGTAAATTTTTATTTTTTCTTTCTATTTCTCTATTTTGTTGAGGATTTCTCGAAGTAGAGAAATTATGGTTATATCCATTAGATTCACAAAAATTTTAGAAATCATGATTTTGAAATTTGCAACCGTGATCACTCCGAATTGATAAATCATAAAGCCTTTTTCATTTTGAACAAGTTTACAAAACTTAGAGAAATACCTAAAGTAATCACTTTTGTGTGCTAAGAAGTATGTCCAAGTGTATCTACTATAATCGTCCACAATTACAAAGACGTATTTACTATCTCCTAGGCGTGATGTATCAATTGGTCCAAACAAATCCATATGGATCAATTGCAATGGTCTAGAGGTGCTTATTTGATTATTTGGTTTGAAACTACATTTTATTTGTTTTCCTATTTGATATGCATTACGTACATTGTTTTTAACAAACTTAATTGTAGGAATACCTCTTATATGTTCTTTAGATGAGATTTGAGAGATTATTTTCATGCTAGCATGACCTAATCTCCTATGCCAAAGCCAAGCATCGTCATTCAAAACCAAAAAACACATTTCATTACAAAGATCATTAATGTCGATAGTGTATACATTATTTTGTTTTAGGGCAATCATAGATATATTTTTGTGTAGTTTTTTAATAATGCAAGCATTGAATTCAAATCTAATGATGTATCCTTTCTCACATAATTGACTAATGCTCAAAAGATTATGCTTTAAGCTATCAATCAATAAAACATCTTTAATCAAACAGTTGGATTTGATACCTATGGTTCTTTTGCTAATGGTTTTACCCTTGTTATTATCTCCGAAGGTGACATACCCTTCGTCTAGGCTAGTGAGCTTAGAGAATTGAGATGGATCTCCGGTTATGTGCCTTAAGCATCCACTATCAAGGTACTATCTCTTATTCCTAGTTTGTGATGGTAAATATTTCTAGAAAAAATGATAATTTTTAGGTACCCATTTGACCTTGGGTGCCTCAAAAATCGATCGACTTAACTTATCATTTTGTATGGAGTTCTTTATAGTTGATTTAGGAACCCAAATCAATTTGTCTAAACTATATCTCTTAAACAGACATTTATAAGTAATATGTCCAAATTTGTAATAAAAGTTGCATTTGTTTCGGGGTGAAACATGCAAAGTTGGGCCTTTAACAAAGATGGTTGGATTTTTTGAGTGTTACTCACAAAGTCGATTCCATCTCTTCTATGAACATGATTCTTACTTGTAATAATCATATTTAAGGATTTGCTACATATTTCAAAATTTTCTAAGGTTTTATGTAGTTGCAAATTCTCCTTTTTAAGCATTTCTAATTCATCATATTTTGTGCAAGGAGCTAAACCATCATCATGCTCAATTTTTAATCTATCAAAATCACTAACAAGAGAAGTATGCTCTTTTTTTAACAGTTTATACTTTTTACTAACTAATTTACATTCATCAAATAAATCATGAAAAACACTTAATAATTCATCAAAAGATAAATGAGCTTCGATCGAGTTACTTACCTCGTCACCACAATGCGTAGTGAGCAACTTGCTCTTTGTTGGTTGGCTCCTCTTCTTTGGATGCACTTGAGTCATCCCAAGTTGCTTTAAATGCTTTATTCTTCTGTAGTTGTTTCTTCTTCACTTGAGGACATTCACTTTTGAAGTGCCATAACTTCTTACATTCGTAGCATATGACTTGTTCTTTCTTGGGTTCAACTTTATTTTTAGTATCATTTTTAGATTTATTTATTTTTATAAATTTATTAAGCTTTCTTGTCAATAGTGCTAAGTCATCATCGTAGTCCTCATCACTTGAATTTTCTTTCAAGTATTCTTCATGCGTTCTTAGTGTCATATCCTTCTTGTTCTTTGGAAGGTTATTCTTAAGCTCTTCATGAGCATTGCAAGTCATCTCATAGGTCATTAGTGACCCGATAAGTTCTTCGAGAGGGAAGTTATTCAAATCCTTGGCCTCTTGAATGACCGTTACTTTAGGATCCCAACTCTTTAGAAGGAATCTCAAGATTTTATTAATAAGTTCAAAATTCAAAAAATATTTGTCAAGAGCTTTTAAACTATTGATGATATCCGTAAAACGAGTGTACATATCAACAATAGTTTCACTTGGCATTATCTGAAATAATTCATAAGTATGAACTAAAAGATTTATCTTCGACTCCTTTAATCTACTAGTACATTCGTGAGTGATTTTGAGTATGCCAAATATCAAAAGCTATTTCACAAATAGATACTCGATTGAACTTATTTTTATCTAAAGTGCAAAACAAATCATTCATAGCCTTGGCATTTAAAGCGAAAGTCTTCTTCTCCAACTCATTCCAATCATTCATTGGAAGAGAAGACTTTTGAAAGCCATTTTTCACAATATTCCATAATTTAAAATCTATATAAATTAGAAAAATCCTCATTCTAGTCTTCCAATAAGTGTAATCCATCCCATTGAATATAGGTAGACATGTGATTGAGTGACCTTCTTGGTTGCCAACAAATACCATCTCTCTTAGGTTTCAAACCAAACTGAGAGTGACCCTGCTCTGATACCAATTGTTAGGATCAAGAGCAACACTAAGAGGGGTGGAGGGTGAATTAGTGCAGTAAAAAAAATCATCGATTTTGTAAGATATTTGTGCATTGAAAATAAATTTCAGAAAGTGCTTGACTTTAGAGTAAATGAACTAGCAATTAACTTAGAAAGTAATAGCAGTAATAAAAAGCAGAATGGAAATGAGTACACCGGAATTTATAGTGGTTTAGTCGTTGTGACCTATATCCACTCCGATTCCTCCTTTGTCGAGATCACCAGCGTCCACTAATGTCTTCCTTCAATGGGCGAAGACAAACTACCATTTTATAGCTCTCTTCTCCTTTTCACGGGTTTAGGAGACAACCCTTACAAGCCTCACACCTCTCTTGAATGATCACAACACTAGAAAGGGAGGAGGATTTTTTACACTTTATAATATTTTCACACCCCAAGACTTCAATATTTTGTTTATACTTTCATGTCATTCCATGCAGAAAAGGGTGGGGTATTTATAGGCTCCAATGACTTCAGAATTGGAGACAAAAAGTGTCACATCCCTGGATTTTGGGTTACTAGCAGTACCACCGCCTGTCACTTTGACACTAGGTAGTACCATTGCCCAATTTGGGCGATACCACTGCCTGACAGAGCTTGGAGATCGAGCTCTGGTGGTACCATTGCTTGATAGGGTTGTACCACTACTTGATAGCATTAATCGTCGATGGTACCACCATCTAGACCACTTAGGAGATTGAGTCCCAAGTGGTGCCACCATTGGCCGTGACTTTAGGTACTGAATGGGCTATTCAACCAGCCTAGTTCAGCCCTATTAAGGGCCTAGTTAGCCCCTAATTGAGTTAGTGGTATTACTTCTCAATCCTAACTCAACTTATGGTCTAATTATGATAATTAAGATATTTAAACAAGCAATCTCTATTCGGTATGTCAATTGTTCTCTTGACGAAATTCCGGTGAACTTCTCGGTGAACTTCCGGTAATCTCTCAATGAACTCTCAGCGAACTCTCGACGAACTCTTAGCGAGCTCCTAACGAACTCTTGGTGAGCTTCCGGTAAACTTCTGGCACATTGTTTGAATCTTCGACGTATCATCCGATCTTTGACTTTGGCCCAACATCTGCTTTATGCCTTATCGTTATCGTAGTTAATCTTGCACACTTATCTCAATATATAGATTAGATCAAACAATATACCAATTGATTTCATCATCAAAATATGAGATTCAACATATCTGAGATTTTTTAGGAATTTTTCGGTTTTATGATTTTTAGTGCACTAATTATTATACGATGATAAGATATTTTTCTTTGGGAAATATGAGATTTTAGTTTTTGTTCTTCTTCACACATGTGATGCTTTGATCAGATTTTTCAATGATAGTATCAGAGCCAGGCTGATTCATACAATGATTGGTTTTTGAATTCCGTGTGTTAATAAATCACGTAGAATAGTTTTATGTATTGTTATTATGAATTTTTTGTCATAGTTTTCAGATCTAGACTACACCTTTTCTTGTTGTTGAGAGGTGTTTCACAAAGGTCTTTTGACGTCAAAATTATTGACACAAAAGAGAGAGAAAAGACAACAACTATTGCTGCCTTATGGATTGGCCAAATGTTGCTTGCAACCTTGGCCAAGAGCCCTAGAAGAGGCTCTTGGCCTAGCTACTTATAACAGACCGAGAGCAGCCATGTTACTCTCGGCCAAACAACAGTACCCCATGCATCTAAAGAGTCATGGCCGCATGGGGTGTTGAATATCAAATTTTGACGATGAAACCAATTGATAATGCTTATTTGATCTGTGTTTTGAGTGATACAAGAAGCTTCGATCAGGGAGAGATAATTAAGGTAGGAAGAATCATGTTGAGCCAGAATAGAACATATCAGAAGATTGGACGTCCAGCCGGAGGATCGGTCGATGTATCGGTAGAAGGCTTTGGGCCATGGGTTAGGGCATCGGGCCAAAAAGAGCAAAAATTATGCTAAGAAAATTGGAGTTGCGGAGGTCAACTGGCCGATTGGGCAATAGGCCACAAGAGAGGACGATGCGCCAAAGAATCAGACGAAGTGTCGATGAACCAATGATATGCCGGACAACATTTGATTTAAGCCTTATGATAATTGTCTAGATTAAAATAAGTCTTAAGTGTGCAGGATTAACTATGATAGTGATCAAGGCATAAAGCAAAATGAAGTCCCGGAGTCAAGAACGAGATTTCATTGGGAGTTCGAGAGTTCGTCGGAAGTCCGGACGTTCATCGAAAGTTCTGTCGGAAATAACCGAGAAGTCTAGGAGCTTACCAGAGAAGCTCATCAAAACTCGCCAAGAAGATCGTTATGAAGACCAGGAGCTTGTCGGGAGTCTGTTGGAACATTGCTGAGAGATCATTGGAAGTTCGCCGGAAGATCACCGGAAGCTCGTTGGAAAAAATTAGACTTATTTAGATTAGTGTATGCCTTAAATTTCATAGTTAGCATATAATTGGGTTAGAATTGGTCCAACTCAATTAGGGGCCAATTGGGCCTAAGGTTAGGCTATGTTGGGCTAAGTGAAAGGCCCAAATAGTGACCCAATAGGTGGAACTATCATGGCACAGTCTCCAAGACTATGTTAGGTGGTGGTATCATCGATCTAGGCGATGGTATCGCCCAGACTCAATCTCTGAGACTATCAGGCGATGGTACCGCTAGTCTAGGCGGTGGTATCGCCCAAACACAATCTCCTAAGAGGTTGTACCACCATACCGCACGGTGGTATCGCCTAGTGTTAGTGCTGCAGGCGGTGGTACTGCCCAGCATAGGCGGTGGTATCGCCAGGACTCGGGAAACCTGGGATGAGATCTTTTTTGGCTCAAATTTTAAAGTCATTTAGGGTCTATAAATACCCCAGCTATTCCTACATAGAGTAGCAAGAATTGAGCACAAAATTGAGTTGAAAAAAGGGGGAAAAAAATAGAAACTCTCTTAGGATTTAGAGTCCCTTCTTCCTAGTATTTAAAAAGTTCTTCTAAAGAGAGAAGTGAGGTCTAAGAAAGAGAGGTTATAAGGGTTGTCTCCTAAACCCGTAGAAAGGAAAAAGAGTATAAAAGAGTAGTTGATCTTCGCCCATTGAAGGGAGATCGTTAGTGGATGTCGGTGGCCTTGACGGAAGAGGAATCAGCGGAGTGGATGTAGGTCACAACGACCGAACCACTATAAAAATCGGGTTTGCATTTCTATTTGTGCAATTTACTTTACTGTAAACTTTCTTACCTTCTTTACTTTCTCATTATACTCTTATGAACGTTTTCAAGTGTAATATCTTTCCGAAATGAGTTTAATCGAAATGAAGATTTTTGAACCGACGACGTTTTTATCTACTGCACTAATTCACCCCCATCTCCCCCCTCTCTTAGTGCCGACTCATTCCTAACAGTTGGTATCAGAGCCACATTATTTCTTATTTGGTTTAACACCTAAGAGAAATAACTCTTTTCGGCTTTCAAGAGGGCTTTTCTATCGTTCGTCCTCCCATATTTAATGGGACAAACTACACTTATTGAAAAACTCGAATGAGAGTGTTTTTGCTTTCCTTGGATTTAAATTTATAGAATATTATTGAAAGTGATTTTCAAAAGTCTTATACTTCAATGAACGAATGGAATGATTTGGAGAAGAAAACTTTTTTTAAATGCTAGAGCAATGAATGCTCTATTTTGCTCTTTAAATAAAAATGAATTCAATCGGGTGTCTGTTGAATCTCGTATTTTGATGATAAAACTAATTGATATATATTTGTATTTTAATCTACGTTTTGAGTGATGTAGGATGGTTCGATCAGAATGAGACAATTAAAGCAGGAAAAATCAAGTTGGGCCGGAGGAACATGTTAGAAGATTGGACATCGGACCGGTGGATCGGTCGACGTATCAATAGAAGGCATCGGGCCATAGATTCGGGCATCGGGCCAAGAAGAGCGGATATTGTGCCAAGGATATCGGAGTTGCGGAGTTAACTGGCCGATTGGGTAATAGGCTGTAAGAGAGGATGATGTGCCAAAGAATCGGACGAAGCATTGAGGGATCAATGAAATGCCGGACAACTTGATAAATGCTTAGTATTAATTGTCTAGATTGAAGTATGTTTTACATGTACAAGATTAACTACGATAGCAAGACATGAAGCAAAATGAAGTCCCGGAGTCAAGGACGCGATTATGTTGGGAGTTCGAGAGTTCGTCGAAAGTCCGGACTGTCACGGCCTTAGCTGGAATTGCCTAAGGCGTGAGGCACCCTTGCGGCCAAGACGTGAACTTAGCTTGCGTTGCCTAAGTCGCGCTTCGCCCTTGCGACAAGAGGGGAAGCTTTACAAGCAATTCAGCGAGCACCTTGCGTGCACAAGAGAAAAGAGGGAGAGGGGGAAAACAAGGGCTTTAGAAGGTTGAACGAACAACTGCAAGCCCACAAACAGCTGCTCACCGAGTCCCGAGTGCGACAACAAGTTCTCGTCAAGGCAACGTGTGAACTTGTGAATGAGTGTTCAACGTCCGGTACTATACCGAAGCCCCATCTAGCCTTGTGTCACCTGGGGGGTTCAAAGGGGCTGAGAAGGCTGACGTTTTGGTGAGCGGAGGCAGATTCCAGAAATCAGCCCGCGGCACACGAAAATGGAGTTGTTTTGGGTTGTTTTGGGGCTGTTTTGCTCAGTTCGGTGAGCGGCCACTTTGTAATGCTGCAGCTTGTTCGAACTTACATTTTTACAAGCAAAATGACTCAAAACCAAGGCAAAACAGGCTGCCAAGTAACTGTACATATAGATGAGAGTGACGAATGGTTCATTGAACAGAGTTGTTGCGGGTGCGCGACGACCGTCTGTGACATTCTCCCCCACCTAAACTGTCGACGCCCTCGTCGACGCTTGTTGGTAGTTGTTGATGATCTCTTCTTCATATCGTAGGGCGTCTTCAGGCTCCCAATTGGCTTTAGTTCGGGAAAGCTTTCGCCACTTCACCAAGTATTCTGTCTGCTCAGCTCCGTTGGGTAGCTTTATCTTGCGGTCTACCAGAATGGTTTCAACTCGCTTCTCGTAGGAGGCTGTGATGGGAGGTAGCCGAGTTGGAACACTTCGAGAAGCATCTTGTGTGAAGAACGTGTTAGGATCGGAGCGGCACTAAGAGGGGGGGGTGAATTAGTGCAGCGGATTAAAACGTCGATTTTGACAAATCTTTCGTACGATAAAAATCGAACTTGGAAGTGCTTAACTTGAAAGTGTACTCGTAAAGTTTTGCAGCAAAGGTAATGAGGAAATAAAGCACGTAAGAAGGTTTGCAGTAATGTAAATAGCAGTAATGAAATGCAAACTAGAGATTACGCCGATTTTAAAGTGGTTCGGTCAAATGACCTACATCCACTTGCGAGGCCCTTTTCGATGAGGCTCCCACCTTCCACTAGCAAATCTCTTGAAGGGGAAGGGCAAATACCCCTCTTACAACTTTTTACAAGCGGTTCACACTCTTACAAATTTTCAGCCAGAAAGAAGGAGGTGAACACTCTAGCAAGTTGAAAACAAGACTAGCTAAGACTTTTCTAAGACCTTTCTCTCAATCAATTGCTTCTCAAAAAGTTGTAATCTCAGCTGAGATTTGAGAGGTATTTATAGGCCTCAAGAGGATTCAAATTTGGGCTCCAAAATTTGAATTCTCTTTGGTTCCCGATGCTGGTGGTGCCACCGCTTGTCAGTGGCGGTGCCACCGCCTGTCAGTGTCTGACACTGACAGTGGACTGGTGGTGCCACCGCCCAGCCAAGCGGTGCCACCGCCCAGTCTGGCGGTGGCACCGCCAGACCCTTCGGTTCACCGGTTGGGCTTTAAATTTAGCCCAAACCAAGTCTAATTTTGGGCCCAATTGGCCCCTAACCAGGATATAGGATTATCTTTTAATCCTAATTCTAATTACATATGAACTACATAACTAAAAACATCCCAAGCAAGTTTTCAACCGCGAACGTCGAGTCTTGTTCCGGCGAGCTTTCCGACGAACTTCCGGCGGACTTCCGATATGCCTTCAGATTTCTTCCGACGGACTCCCAACAAGCTCCCGATCTTGTGACGACTTCAACGAGTAGCCGAGCCTTCTCGGTGATCTCCGCGAACCTCCGACGATCTCTTCGGCGAACTTCTGAAAATTCCGACAGGTTCCCGATTTCTTCTCGGTTGGTTCCGGCAGCATCTCCAACGATTCTTCGGACTCTCAAACGTCCATCGAACTTGACTCCGGTATTCTTGCTTTATGTTTTCTGGTTATCGTAGTTAATCCTGCACACTTAACTCAATAATATGGATTAGATTAATTAACCCATCAATTGATTTTATCATCAAAATCGAGATTCAACAATCTCCCCCTTTTTGATGATGACAATCAATTGATGACGGAGTTAAACATAACTCCCCCTATCTATATGCCATATTATGAGAAGATGAAAATACTTGAATTCCATCCATTGAATTCAAGCATAAATCGATAAGTTCTAACCATAGAACTTATCGTTATTCTCATTAAGCAATAGTAAATACGAAACTTTGATGAAATTCATTTTCAAGTCGAATGATAAGAGACAATTTTTACTACGACAGGAGATAAAGATTTTCAACATGAATTTCATAATATAAATGTAAGGCATGCTTTCAATATGATCAATCAATCTTGCGATATTCTCAAAGATTTTGCAAGGCATATAAGACATTCATATCACACAAGCTTTTGTAATTCATATAAGTCATGTTATCGATGCACATAAGACATTTTCATTAAGTCATGTTATCGAAATAGTATAAGTCATCACTTAGTCATCACTTCTCCCCTTTTGTCATCAACAAAAAGGGAATGAGACTTGAAGAACATAATTTGTGATTATAACATCAGGAATTCAGCATTGATCATACAAAAATTCATCATTCAAAATTAAGTATGCTAAAATATTTACGCAGAGTTCATCTTAAAGGAAAATTTAGCATTCATCCATTTTATCAAATCTCTTCTTTCTATAAATAACAAAAATTGTAGGTGTACAAAGAAGAGATTGTGATTAAAAAAAAATTTCAAGTAGTAACTCCAATAAGTCAAGATCATAATTCGAATACAAACTCATTTAAATTCAAATCGTCAATTTGAAACTCATAATCAAGCCATCAAAATCAATTTTGAGATTCACAAAATATCATAAAAATATTAATCTTGATCAGATGGGAGCAGTGTTTGACTCAAGATAGGATAAGGTAATTTAACGTGTCATTTAGAATCGAAAGAGAAGGACCAAATTCACCAAGGAATGGAGAGAGGATGAAAAACTTTACGGAAAATCCATTCAAACAAGTTTATTCTTAGGGACAATTTTCATACTTAATTCCCTTCTAATGAATTCAAATTGGTCTCCATTCAAAGCTTTTGTAAATATATCTGCTAATTGATGCTTTGTGTCAATGAATTCTAGGACAACATTATTGTTAAGGACATGATCACATATGAAATGATGCCTAACGTCGATGTGCTTAGTTCTAGAGTGCTGAATTGGAATTTTAGTAAGACATATGGCACTAGTATTATCACATTTTATGGGAACATTTTTGAAGCGAATTCCATAGTCTTCTAATGTATTTTTCATCCAAACAACTTGTGCACAGCATGCACTTGTAGCAATGTATTCGGCTTCCGCCGTAGATAGTGCAACTGAATTTTGTTTCTTGGAAGTCCAAGAAACAAGTGCATGTCCTAAAAATTGGTATGTTCCGGATGTACTTTTTCTATCTATCCTGCATCCGCTAAAATCGGCATCTGCATAAGCTATTAAATCAAAATTTCCAGATTTTGGATACCACAATCCTAAATTTGGAGTTCCTTTAAGATACCTAAATATTCTTTTAACACTCTTAAGATGAGATAATTTAGGATTAGATTGAAACCTAGTGCAAAGTCCTACACTAAACATAATATCCAGTCTAGTCGCGGTGAGGTAGATTAGACTACCTATCATTCCCCTATATGTTTTTTGATCAAAATTTTCACTATTTTCATCCATATCTAACTTAGTCGAAGTATTCATAGGGGTGTTTATTGCTTTTGAATTATCCATGTTAAATCGTTTTAACAATTCTAATGTATATTTAGATTGGTTAAGAAATATACCATCACTAAGTTGTTTGATTTGTAATCCTAAAAAGAAAGTTAATTCACCCATTAAACTCATATCAAATTCATGACTCATACATTTGGCAAATGATTCACATAGTGATTCATCCGAAGAGCCAAAAATAATATCGTCAACATAAATTTGCACAATAAGAAAATTATTTTCAAAATGTTTGATAAACAATGTAGTATCAACCTTGCCTTTGGTAAAATTATTTAAAATAAGAAAGGAACTAAGCCTTTCATACCAAGCTCTAGGAGCTTGTTTCAAGCCATAAAGAGCCTTAGTCAATTTGAATACATGATTAGGAAGAAGAGAATTTTCAAATCTGAGAGGTTGTTCAACATATACTTCTTCCGAAATAAAACCATTTAAGAAGGCACTTTTGACGTCCATTTGAAATAGTTTAAAGTTATTACTACTAGCATAGGCAAGGAGCATCCTTATGGCTTCTAATCGAGCCACAGGTGCGAAGGTTTCTTCGTAATCGATACCTTCTTCTTGGTTGAAACCTTTGGCCACTAATCTAGCCTTATTTCTAACCACGATACCATTTTCGTCTTGCTTGTTTCTAAAGACTCATTTAGTACCAATGACTAAATGGTTACTAGGTCTAGGAATAAGCTTCCATACCTTATTCATCTCAAATTGATTCAATTCCTCTTGCATTGCAATAACCCAAAAATCATCTTTTATGGCCTCGTCAATGCATTTAGGTTCAATTTGAGAAAGGAAGGCGGCGTTAGCACAAAAATTCTTGAAAGAGAAACTAGTTTGAACCTCTTTTGAGGTATCTCCTATAATTAGCTCCTTTGGATGAGCATCTATATACTTCCATTCCTTGGGTAAGAAAGTTTCGGAAGAAGGTGCATCCAAGTTACTATTTTGAGGAGGGGGTTCATTTAAATTCAAATTATTAAAACCAAGATCATCATCAAAATTATTTTTCTTTAAATTAGAAATTTCATTAAAAACTACATGAATAGACTCTTCTATTACTAAGGTTCTTTTGTTAAAAACCCGAAAAGCCTTAGAAACGGAAGAGTAACCAAGAAAGATGCATTTATCGGATTTAGCATCAAATTTTTCGAAGGCATCCCTTTCATTCAAAATAAAGCATTTACAAACGAAAACTTTAAAATAGAAAATATTTGGTTTTTTGTTATTCCATAATTCATAGGGAGTTTTTGATAGGGATGGTCTTATTAGGACCCTATTGATGATGTAGCAAGCCGTATTTACGGCTTCGACCCAAAAATACTTGGGTAGACTATGTTCATTTAATATCATTCTTACCATTTCTCGTAGGTTTCTATTTTTTCTTTCAACTACTCCATTTTGTTGGGGATTCCTCGGAGTGGAGAAGTTGTGATTGTATCCATTAACTTCACAAAAATTTTGAAAGTCACGGTTTTGAAATTCGCCACCGTGATCACTCCGAATTGATGAAATCATGAAACCTTTTTCGTTTTGAGTGAGTTTACAAAATTTAGAGAAACACTTGAAATAATCACTTTTGTGAGCTAAGAAATAGGTCCAAGTGTATCTACTATAGTCATCCACAATTACAAACGAATATTTGCTTCCTCCTAGACTTGTCGTTTCAATTGGTCCAAATAAATCCAAATGAATCAATTGTAATGGTCTAGTGGTGCTAATTTGAGTTTTTGGTTTGAAACTAGTTTTTATTTGTTTACCTAGTTGACATGCATCGCATACTTTGTCCTTAATAAACTTTATATTTGGAATTCCTCGCACTAATTCTCTAGATGAGATCTTAGATATTAGTTTCATGTTTGCATAACCTAGTCTCCTATGCCAAAGCCAAGCATCATCATTTAAAGCGGAGAAGCACATTTCATTACTTAGTTCATCAAGGTTGATGGTGTAGACATTATTTTGTTTTAATGCAATCATAGTTATGTTATGGTTTGGTTTTTCAATAATACACACATTTGATTCAAATCTAACGATATAACTTTTATCGCATAATTGACTAATACTCAAGAGATTATGTTTCAATCCATCAACTAGTAAGACATCATCAATAGAAAATTTTAATTTGTTACCTATGGTTCCCTTGCCAATGATTTTGCCTTGGTTGTTGTCTCCGACGGTGACGTACCCTTCTTCTTTGCTAGTGAGCATAGAAAAATGAGATAGATCTCTAGTCATATATCTTGAGCATCCACTATCTAGATACCATTTATTGCTCCTAGCTTGTGATGGTGTATGTTTCTACAAGAAGGGATTATTTTTAGGTACCTATTTTCTTTTGGGTGCCTTAAAAACTGATTTAACTTGTTCATCATATTGCATAGAATTGATCATGGTTCCTTTAGGAACCCAAATTAGTTTGTTCGGACTAATTTTCTTGAATGATTTTATGTCCATATTTGCAACAAAAGTTACAATTGCTTTGCTGCCGAACATGTAAGATAGGGCCTTTAATGAAGGTGGTTGGATTTTGGTGAGAACTTCTCACAAATCTGATTCCACTTCTTTTAGGAACGTGACCCTTATTTGTAAGGATCATGTTCAAAGACTTGCTACCAACCTCGAATTTCTTCAAGGTGTCCTTAAGTAGCAAGTTCTCCTTTTGGAGAGTTTTTAGATCATGACATTTTATACATGGAGCTAAACTATCATGATATTCAGTCTTTAATTTATCGACATTACAAGTGAGACTATCATGCTCCTTTTTTAGCAATTTGTATTTTCTACTAATTGTCTTACATTCATCAAATAACTCATGGAAGGCATTTAATAATTCATGATAAGGTAAATCTGCATCAATTAAATCCGTTATCTCTTCTCCGATGGCCATTAGGGCGTAATGAGCAACTTGCTCGGTGTTGGACTCCTCTTCTTCGGACACGCTTGAATCATCCCATGTTGCCTTGAGCGCCTTATTCTTTGATGTTCTCTTTTTTGGCTTGAGGACAATCGTTCTTGTAGTGTCCCGGTTTTTTGCACTCATAGCAAATCACTTGGTCCTTCTTTTGTTCGAATTTATTTTTTATATTATTTTTAAATTAGTTCTTTCTTAAATATTTTTTAAATTTTTGAGTCAAAAGTACAATGTCATTGTCACTGTCCTCATCACTTGATGTTCCTTTCAAGTGGTCTTCTTGTGATGTGAGTGCCATATCCTTCCTGTTCTTTGGAAGGGGGTTCTCGAGCTCGTCATGAGCTTGACATGTCATTTCATAGGTCATTAGAGACCCAATGAGTTCTTCAAGAGGGAATGTTTTACGGTCTTTGGTCTCTCGAATGGCTGTAACTTTTGGATCCTAACTTTTAGGGAGGGATCTTAAGATTTTAGTTACTAGTTCAAAGTTAGTAAAATCTTTACTAAGAGCTTTGAGTCCATTGATGACATCCGTGAACCGGGTGTACATGTCTCCGATGGACTCACTTGGTTTCATTCGAAAAAGTTCGTAAGGGTGCACAAGGATGTTGATTTTGGACTCTTTCACTCGGCTAGTGCCTTCATGAGTGACCTCAAGAGTTCTCCAAATATCAAAAGCCGAATCACAAATTGAAACACAATTAAATTCATTTTTGTCTAGTGCATAAAACAAGGCATTCATAGCCTTTGCGTTTAAAGCAAAAACCTTCTTCGCCGATTCATTCCATTCGCTCATCGGAAGAGAAGATTTTTTAAATCCGTTTTCAACAATAGTCCAAAGCTCGAAATCCATGGAAATAAGGAAGATCCTCATACGAGTCTTCCAATAAGTATAATCCGACCCATTAAACAAGGGTGGACGTGTGATAGAATGACCCTCATGTATACCGGAGTAAGCCTTCTCTCTTGGGTATCAAACCAAATATGAGAGTGAGCCTAGCTCTGATACCAAATGTTAGGATCGGAGCGACACTAAGAGGGGGGGGGGGGGGGGGGGTGAATTAGTGCAGCGGATTAAAACGTTGGTTTTGACAAATCTTTCGTACGATAAAAATCGAACTTGGAAGTGCTTAACTTGAAAGCATACTCGCAAAGTTGTGCAGCAATGGTAATGAGGAAATAAAGCACGTAAGAAGGTTTGCAGTAATGTAAATAGTAGTAATGAAATGCAAACCAGAGATTACGCCGATTTTAAAGTGGTTCGGTCAAATGACCTACATCCACTTATGAGGCCCTCTTTGATGAGGCTCCCACCTTCCACTAGCAAATCTCTTGAAGGGGAAGGGCAAATACCCCTCTTACAACTTTTTACAAGCGGTTCACACTCTTATAAATTTTCAACAAGAAAGAAGGAGGTGAACACTCTAGCAAGTTAAAAACAAGACTAGCTAAGACTTTTCTAAGACCTTTCTCTCAATCAATTGCTTCTCAAAAAGTTGTAATCTCAGCTGAAATTTGAGGGGTATTTATAGGCTTCAAGAGGATTCAAATTTAGGCTCCAAAATTTGAATTCTCTTTGGTTCCCGATGCTGGCGGTTCCACCGCCTGTCAGTGGTGGTGCCACTGTCTGTCAGTGTCTAACACTGACAGTGGACTGGCAGTGCCACCGCCCAGCCAAGCGGTGCCGCCGCCTGGCTCTCGGGTGCTGGGCGGTGCCACCGCCCAGTCTGGCGGTGCCACCTTCAGACCCTTCGGTTCACTGGTTGGGCTTTAAATTTAGCCCAAACCAAGTTTAATTTTGGGCCCAGTTGGCCCCTAACCAGGATATAGGATTATCTTTTAATCCTAATCCTAATTACATGTGAACTACATAACTAAAAACATCCCAAGCAAGTTTTCAACCGCGAGTCTTGTTCCAGCGAGCTTTCCGACAAACTTCCGGCGGACTTCCGATATGCCTTCGGATTTCTTCCGACGGACTCCCAGCAAGCTCCCGATCTTGTGACGACTTCAACGAGTAGCCGAGCCTTCTCGGTGATCTCCGCGAACCTCCGACAATCTCTTTGGTGAACTTTCAAAAATTCTGACAGGTTCCCGATTTCTTCTCGGTTGGTTCTAGTAGCATCTCCGACGATTCTTCGAACTCTCAAACGTCCATCGAACTTGACTCAGGTATTCTTGCTTTATATTTTCTGGTTATCGTAGTTAATCCTGCACACTTAACTCAATAATATGGATTAGATCAATTAACTCATTAATTGATTTTATCATCAAAATCTGAGATTCAACAGAATGTTGTGAATTTTGAACCACGCCGGCAGCTGCAACTTGTAAGAGACGTTGCCTACCCTGCTGATAATTGGGAAGGGCCCTTCATACTTGCACACCAATCCTTTGTGGACTTTGTTCCTCAAAAATTAGAGTGATGCTGGTTGGAGCTTAACCAACACCAAATCGCCAACTTTGAACTCTTGCAGTCTCCTTCCCAAGTCTGCCCACTTCTTCATCCTTTTTGTCGCCTTCTCCAAGTAAGCCAGTGCAATATCTGCATTTCGATGCCACTCCTTAGTGAAATGGTAGGCCGACAGACTACTCCCACTATACCCAATGGCCATGGTGTGCGGAGTCGACTGTTGTTGTCCAGTAATAATCTCGAAGGGGCTCTTGTTGGATGTAGTGCTCCACTGCAAGTGGTAGGAGAATTGGGCAATGTCCAACAGCTTCACCCAATCTCGTTGGTTGGCACTCATGTAGTGGCAAAGATATTGCTCCAGGAGTGAGTTTATCCTTTCAGTCTGACCATCCGTCTGAGGGTGGAGGCTTGTAGAGAAGTATAACTTTGACCCCAACAATTTGAATAGCTCGGTCCAGAATCGTCCTAGGAACCGAGCGTCTCGATCACTAATGATATTGTGCGGGACTCCCCAATACTTCACCACATCCTTCATCATCAGCTTGGCCGCCTCCTCTGCTGAACAGTGTAGGGGAGCAGCAATGAAAGTTTCATACTTAGAAAACCGATCGACCATCACGAGTATCGATCCGAGTCTCCCTACAAGTGGCAAGCTTGATATGAAGTCTAAAGAAATGCTCTCCCACGGCCTTTCTGGTACGGGCAATGACTCCAAAAGTCCCACCGGCTTCCGCTGATCCACCTTGTCTTATTGGCAAGTAAGGCATGTTCGAATATATTCCTCCACATCAGTCCCCATTTTCGGCCAGTAGAAGGCCCTCTCCATAAGAGCCAACATTCTATGAATGCTTGGGTGTCCAGCCCAAAGGAAATTATGACACTCTTTTAAGAGTTCACGCCTCAAATTGTCTATTCGGGGGACATAAACCCTATTCCCTTTTGTGTAAACGAGTCCCTCCTAGACCCAAAATCGTCGTGCCTTGCCTTCTTTGATGAGCTGCATCAGGATAACTGCCTGGGGGTCACTATACAGTCCCTCCCTGATCTTGGAAAGGAAGTTGGAGTGCAACTGACTTGCTTGGCCTCTGCCCTCCAATTGTGCGGCATTCACACGATCCACTTTCCGACTCAATGCATCGGCCACGACATTTGCCTTCCCAGGCTTATACTCCATTACCATATCAAATTCAGCCAAGAAGTCCTGCCAACGCGCTTGCTTTGGGGAGAGCTTTTTCTGAGTTTAGAAATAGCTCAAAGCGTTGTTGTCCATCCTCAGCACAAATCGCGATCCGAGGAGATAGTGTCGCCAAACTCGTAGATAGTGGATCACCACTATCATCTCCTTCTCATGCATTGGATACCGTCGCTCGGTCTCGTTGAGTTTGTGGCTCTCACAGGCCACCGAATGACCCTCCTGCATGAGTACTCCCCTAATAGTGAAGTTTGAAACATCTGTATGGACTTCAAAAGGCTCCCCATAGTTTGGCAATTTGAGTACTGGTTCTTCCATAACAGCAGCCTTCAGATCTTGGAATGCTATTTCACATTTGTCAGACCACTTCTAAGGCTACTCCTTCAACAACTCCAACAGTGGGGTTGCACGCTTCGAATATCCCGCTATGAAGCATCGATAAAAGTTGACGAAACCAAGGAAGGATCTCAACTCTAGCACCTTCTTTGGAGTTCACCATTCCACAACTGCTTGCACCTTCAACTTATCCATCCGAATGGAGCCTTCACCGATTCGATGTCCCAAGAGTAAGATCTCAGTTTGAGCAAAGTAGCATTTCTCCCTTTTCACGAACAAAGTGTTCTCCCTGAGAACCTTGAAAATTGTCCGAAGGTGTTTGATGTGCTCCTCGAGCGTTTGACTGTAGACGACGATATCGTCCAAGTAGACGACCACGAACTTATCCAAATACTCCTTGAATAGCTGGTTCATGAGAGTGCAGAATATGGTCGGAACGTTGGTTAAGCCGAAAGGCATCACCAAGAACTAAAACGTTCCATACCTGGTCATACAGGTAGTCTTCGCTTCGTCGCCTTCAGCAATGCGCACCTGTCAATACCCCGATCGAAGGTCGAGTTTTGAGAAATACTTGGCTTTGCCCAATTGGTTGAACAAGTCCGCAATGAGTGGGATGGGATACTTGTTCTTCACTGTCACTTTGTTGAGGGCTCGGTAGTCGATGCATAATTGGAGGCTCCCATCTTGTTTCTTCTGGAAGAGAACTGGAGCTTCGAAAGGTGCTTTAGAGTTACGGATGAGACCACCGCTTAGTAGTTCACCTAACTGCTTCCTGAGTTCTGCCAACTCTGGCGGGGGCATGCAGTAGGGTGGTCTCACTGGAGGCTTCACTCTTGGCTCCAGCTCGATGTTGTGATCCACGCCCCTGCATGGTGGAAGAGTGCATATTTTTGTGGGCACTCCCTCACCATGTGTGGCCCTCCACACAAGAAGTATTGGCCAGGTTTCGGGGCCTTGCCTTTCGGGCTTGGCCCTTTGTGGGAACTCTTCTTCTTTGTTCGCCCCCGAGCTCCTTCCCTCGAGAATGTTTTGGAGGGCGATTGCCTGAAGATTGTTTCCTTCTCCATGGGTCTTCGGAGGAAACAAAGTCGGTGAGCCTTTCTGTAGCAGCAATTGCCCCGACCACATCGATGACATTCCCTCGATTTAGTTCCTGTTGAGCCCATGGCTTCAAACCATCGAGGAAGCTGAACAACTTGTCCTTCTTAGACATGTCCTGTATGCCCAGCATTAGTGTAGAAAATTGTTTCACATAGTCTCGAATGGTGGAACTCTGGCGGAGTTGTCTCAACTTCCTTCTTGCGATGAACTCTGTGTTCTCAGGTAGGAACTGAGTTCTCAACTCCCACTTCAAGTCTTCCCATGTGTCAACCTAACACCGACCTTGTTGGATCTCCTCCCAACGGATTCGCCACCAAAGTTTCGCATCTCCGTTCATATACATTGTTGCTATAGAAACTTTGGTATCTTCAGAATCAGGGCCTCATAGCTCGAAAGTATTATTTCATGTCGAACAGAAAATTCTCGAGCTCTTTGGCATCTCTGGCCCCTCCATAACTATAAGGCTCGGGTGCCCTCAAGTTTTGTGGTGGTGCAATGCGGGTGTTGCTTCCTCCCGCATTTAGTGCTCTTGTGAGCATGGCCACTTTTGAAGTGAGTTCTGCCACAACATCCTGTAAGTGTTGCATGGAGTCTTTAGTGTCATCAGACAGTCGGTCGACTAGGGCCTCGACCTTGTCGATCCTGGATTCCGCTTCCTCTTGCGAGCTCTCTACCCCAACAAGCCTTTGTTGGCCATAGTAGAGTTCCTCTACGCTCGCTTCAAGAACATCCAGGCGGGTTTCCACCATTGTGAGTCTCTCCTTGTGACTCTTTTTCCCCGTTGGTGCTCCAGATTGCGTCTCCTCTGCTCGCGGAGAGTAGCCAACTTCTCGCTCAACATGTTCGCTGCCGCGCTCCTCTTGAGTGGCTCCAACAGCATGAGAGCGAGTGTGCACATGCGGCCCACCTGCGGCTGCTTGGGGCAAGGGTCCGGCTTGCCCTGTCTTACTGGATTCGCCACGATGCTTTGCCATGGTGAAGTTGCGAAGTTCCTTCGCTGCTTGCTCGAAGTGCTTGCCCTCTCTGATACCACAATGTCACGGCCTTAGCTGGAATTGCCTAAGGCGTGAGGCACCCTTGCGGCCGAGACGCGAACTTAGCTTGCATTGCCTAAGTCGCGCTTCGCCCTTGTGATATTGCTCCGCAAAGATCAGCCCACTTGCAACCTCTCGTAGGTCCCGAAGGACCTGTAAAAGAGAAAGTTGATTAGTTCGAAAGAACGAGAGACGGACAAGTCCCGACGTCTCACGAAAAGAGGGGAAGCTTTACAAGCAATTCAGCGAGCACCTTGCGTGCACGAGAGAAAAGAGGGAGAGGGGGAAAACAAGGGCTTTAGAAGGTTGAACGAACAACTGCAAGCCCACAAACAGTTGCTCACCGAGTCCTGGGCGCGACAATAAGTTCCCGTCAAGGCAATGTGCGAACTTGCGAATGAGTGTTCAACGCTTGGTACTATACCGAAGCCCCATCCAGCCCTATGCCACCTGGGGGGTTCAAAGGGGCTGAGATGGCTGACATTATGGTGAGCAGAGGCAGATTCCAGAAATCAGCCCGCGGCACACGAAAACAGAGCTGTTTTGGGGTTGTTTTGCTTGGTTCGGTGAGCGGTCGCTTTGTAACGCTATAGCTTGTTCGAACTGACATTTTTACAAGCAAAATAACTCAAAACCAAGGCAAAACAGGCTGCCAAGTAACTATACATGTAGATGAGAGCGACGAACAGTTTGTTGAACAGAGTTGTTGTGGGTGCGCGATGACCGTTCGTGACAAGACGTTCGTCGGAAGTTCAGGACGAACCAACCGAGAAGTCTTGGAGCTTGCCACAAAAGCTCATCGGAACATTGCTGAGAGATCATCTGAATTTCTTCGGAAGATCGTCGGAAGCTCGCCGGAAGAATAGACATAGGGACTTGTTTAGCTTAACAAATGTCTTAGGATTTTGTAGTTAGCACGTAATTGGGCTTGGATTTGGGCCAACTCAATTAGGGGCCAGGTAGGCCCATATAAGAACTATGTTGGGCCCAATAAGAAGCCCAAACAGTGCCCCAAGGAGTCTCATCGTCGTGGCACAGTCTTCAAGACTATGTTACGTGATGGTACCGCCAGTCTGGGCGGTTGTATCGCCCTTGGCAAGGTGCCAAGCAGTGGTACCACCAGTCTGGGCAGTGGTACCACCTACTACTGCCCCCCAGGCGGTGGTACTGCCAGACCTGGATGGTGGTATCGCCTAAGGCAATGTTAGCGTCAGAATGACACTAGGTGGTGGTACCACCCAGCGTAGGCGGTGGTACCGCCCGTGCTTTGGGGAACCAAGGATGGGAAAGTTTTAGGCTCAAAGTTTGAATCAACTTGAAGCCTATAAATATCCCTCTTATCCCTGGTTAAAGAATACAAGCACAGAGAGTCTAAAAGTAAAGAAACGTTATTGCAATCTCTTTAGAATTCCCTCCTCTACTCTAAGTATTAGATTTCTGTAAGAGAGGTGTGTGAATGCTTGTAAGGGTTATCTTCTAAACCCGACAAAAGGAGAAGAGGGCTGTAAAAGGGTGGTTGGCCTTTACCTATTGAAGGAAGGCCTCTAGTAGACACCGGTGACCTCGTCGGAGGAGGAAGCCGAAAGTGGATGTAGGTCACATTGACCGAACCACTCTAAAATCTGGTTTGCATTTATATTTGTGTAATTTATCTTTACTACAAACCTCTTTAAGTGCTTACTGCCTTCATTACTTTTACGAACTCACTTTCAAGTTAAGTTTTCAAAAATGATTTTACGTTGGAAATGGTTTTATCGTACGAAAGTTTTTAAACCATTGTTATCTTACCGCTACACTAATTCACCCCCTCTCTTAGTGCCGACCCCTGATCCTAACAATTGGTATCAGAGCCACGGTTTTCTAATTTGGTTTAATACCCAAATAGAAATGACTCTTTTGGCTTTCAAGAGGGTCACTCTCCCAGACGTCCTCTCTTTTTCAATGGGACAGACTACACTTGTTGAAAAACTCAAATGAGAGTTTTCTTGCTTTCGTTGAATCTCGATTTATGGAATTTAGTCGAAAATGGTTTTCAAATGTCTTTCTTCCAATGAACCATTGGAATAATTTGGAGAAGAAGACGTTTTCTCTAAATGCAAAGGTTATGAATGCCTTGTTTTGTGCCCTAGATAGAAATGAGTTTAATCATGTTTCTTTATGCGAAATGACTTTCGATATTTGGCACACTCTTGAAATCACACACCAAGACAAGAGTAAAGTTAAAGAATCAAAAATCAACTTTTTAATGCATGATTTTTAAACTTTTTCATATGAAACTAAGCGAAATCGTTGTTGATATGTACACCCGTTTTTCAGATGTCGTCAATGGTTTAAAATCACTTGGTAGAAGTTTTTCAGATTTTGAACTTGTGAACAAGATTTTGCATTCTCTTTCTAAGAAGTGGAATTCAAAAGTAACGACAATACAAGAAACAAAAGATTTAAATATTTTTTCACTTGAAGAATTTATCGGTTCATTGATGACATATGAAATAGTGCACAATGCACATGATGAATATGATGAACAAAACCACCTTCCAAAGAATAGGAAGGATTTGGGACATAGAACATTTGAAGACCACTCGAGCATAAGCTCAAGTGATGGTGAACTTAAACTCACTAAGAAACTTAAAAAGTTAATGAAATAAAAATTTAAGAATAAAAAGAACAGAACTACTTGCTTTGAACACAAGAAGAAGAACAAAAATTGGAATAAATCGAGCTCCTCCGAAGACGAGGAGAAAATCAAGAAAGACGAGGTGGTAAACTATGCCTTAATCGCTTTCAATGATGAGGTAATCAAAATCCCCCTAATTTACTTCGAAATTACATGATTCTTTTCATGATGCATTTTTTTTATAATTTAGTTTTGAATTAATTTTCTTGAAAATTAAATATTTAAAAATGAAAATACAAAAATATGATCATGCTCGTAATTTTGAAAATGATAATGAAAATTACATGTTTTATGTTAATGTAATAAAATGTTAGATATAAATCTAATGATTATACACCTAGTAAGATTAATCTTATGTATGTGCTTGAGAAGCAAGAATGTGTATTTTGATGATTTCCATATTGCTTTTCAATGATGATGCATGGCTTTTGTATGGAAGACTTATATTTTTTTTATGAACCTTGTCTTTGTTTTTCAAACATGATGTATGGTTTTGACATAAGAATAATAATTTGAGTATGCTAATATAAAGTTAATCATATAAATTAAAACTAAAGAAGTTTTAGATATCTATAAGAATCATTCAAAATTATTTTAAATGAAACCTTGCTTGATGTTGTAATAAAAATATTGAAGTTTTGATACCATGATTTGACGATTTTATGCATGAGATTTTAAAGTTATACATGATGATTTTTGTGAGTTATTGGTCTTGATGGTTTTTATGATGTAATTCATTTTTCGATCCTAAACGTTGATGCACATTTTTATTTGGCATAAATGAAATAAATCACATGAATTTAAACAACTAAAAAGAGAAAAGCATTGTTCTTGAAAATTTTTTTTCTCTATCTTATTGATTTGTATGAATCTCTTGAAAATGATTTTGATTTTACGATTTGAATTTGAATGAGTTTTATTCAAATTATGATCTTGATCTCTTGAAATTATTTGAGATTTTTTTTTAATCATGATCTCTTCTTTGTACTTCTATGTTTCCTTTTACCATTTACTAAAGAGGAGATCTATAAAACTAACCATGATCTTGATAATTATGTTTTGAAACTTTATGTAAATCAAGATCGTTCACCATGACTTCTTACATTTTATTAAAAAAATTATTTATGAATCATGTCTTTTGGTATTCACATAGTCTTATCTTTCATGATATGATTTCCTTGTATTTATGACTTATATAGCTTGAAATATTTTGGAATGATGCATACAACACTTTTGCTTTTATTGTGATGATATGTGTGATATATATGATGTGTATCATGATCAAAATGTTGATAAATGCTTAATGTTTTAGTATCATGTATGATATGCTCATTATGATGAATAATTTATTTTTTGGTTTCATGCATGAAAAATGAAATGCAAGGTTTTAAAATTGTGCATGTTCTAATTTATAAATATAATGATACACAAATAAGAACAATTACTTACCTTTGTCATAATTTGAAAATTTATGTAATGGGACTTCCCTTCTTTCTGACAATGACAAAGGGGGAGCAAGAATTTCTAGCGTGGATATCATGAAAAGAGGCAAACTAGTTAGCTTGCACAATTCAAAAAGAAACAAAAAATTACACTTCTCAAAAGAGAAGAAATTGCTATCTTGAACATCACCGATAATTGCTAGCTTGAAATCTCAAGAAAATACGAAAATATGCTATCTTGCCTATCTCAAGATGCTAAACATGCTAAACTTGCGCTTTGCAATGGAAGCAAAATAGTGAGCTTAAACATTGCAAAGGAAGTAAAAATTTGCTAGCTTGCAACTTGCATATTTCAAGAAGCAAGAGTTACTTTCTTGAACATCTCAAAACTGCTAGCTTGCATATTCTAAAATGTTGTAAAATTGGCTAACTTGTATGTTGTAGAACTTGCTAAATTTTCTAGCCTATAAATTGCATGATGATAAAATTTGATATAATGTTTTTCATGCAATGAGTTGAACTTGTATTTCTAAACACATAAGAGTTGGAACTTCTCCTTTTTGTTGATGACAAAGGGGGAGAAGTATGTTGATGACATGCATGATTTAATCATGACATGTTACTTAGATTTTTGAATCCAAGAGTTTCTATGAATAAGCCATATTGATAGGGGGAGTTTGTATAAACTCTAGGAGTTAAGGTTAACTCCGTCGTCGATTGGTTGCCATTATAAAAAAGGGGGAGATTATTGAATCTCATATTTTGATGATGAAACCAATCGATATGTGTTTATATTTTAATCTACGTTTTGAGTGACGCAAGATGCTTCGATCAGAATGAGACAATTAAAGTAGGAAAAATCATGTTGGGCCGGAGGAACATGTCCAAAGATTGGACATCGGATCGGTGGATCGGTTGACGTATTGATAGAAGGCTTCAGGCCGTGGATATGGGCATCGGGCCAAGAAGAATGGATATTGCACCAAGAATATCGAAGTTGCGGGGTCAACTGGCCTATTGGGCAATAGGCCGTAAGAGAGGACGATGTGTCGAAGAATCGGACGAAGCGTCGAGGGACCAATGACATGCCGGACAACTTGATAAATGCTTAGTATTAATTGTCTAGATCGAAGTATGTTTTACATGTGCAGGATTAACTATGATTGCAAGACATGAAGCAAAATGAAGTCCTAGAGTCAAGGACGCGATTATGTTGGGAGCTCAAGAGTTCGTCGAAAGTCCGGACGTTCATCGGAAGTTCTGGAGGAACCAGCCGAGAATTCTCGGAGCTTGCCAAAGAAGCTCATCGGAACTTGCCAAGAAGATCGTCGTAAAGTCCAAGAGCTTGCTAGGAGTCTACCAGAACATTACCGAGAGATCGTCGGTAGTTCGCTTGAAGATCGCCAGAAGAATAGACATAGGAACTTATTTAGCTTAGCAAATGTCTTAGGATTTCGTAGTTAGCACGTAATTGGGCTTAGATTTGGGCCAACCCAATTAGGGGCCAACTAGGCCCATGTAAGAACTATGTTGGGCCCAATAAGAAGCCCAAACAGTGACTCAAGGAGTCTCACCATCGTGGCATAGTCTTCGAGACTGTGTCAAGCAATGGTATCGCCAGTCTGGGCAGTTGTACCGCCCCTGGCAAAGTGCCAGGCAGTGGTACCACCGGTCTAGGCGGTGGTACCTCCCAGCACTGCCCCCCAAGCGGTGGTGCTGCCCAAGGCAATGTTAGTGTCAAACTGACACTGGGCGGTGGTACTGCCTAGCGCAGGCGGTGGTACCGCCCATGCCCCGGGAACCCGAGAGAAAAAAGTTTTAGGCTCCAAGTTTGAATCAACTTGAAGCCTATAAATACCCCTCTCATCCTTGGTTAAAGTATACAAGCACAGAGAGTCTAAAAGCAAAGAAACGCTGCTGCAATCTCTTTAGAATTCCCTCTTCTACTCTTAAGTATTAGATTTCTGTAAGAGAGGAGTGTGAGTGCTTGTAAGGGTTATCTCCTAAACCTAATAAAAGGAGAAGAGGGCTGTAAAAGGGTGGTTGGCCTTTACCTATTGAAGGAAGGCCTCTAGTGGACGCTGGTGACCTTGTCGGAGGAGGAAGCCGAAAGTGGATGTAGGTCACGTTGACCGAACCACTCTAAAATCTGGTTTGCATTTACATTTGTGCAATTTATCTTTACTGCAAACCTCTTTAAGTGCTTACTGCCTTATTACTTTTACGAACTCGCTTTCAAGTTAAGTTTTCGAAAACAATTTTATGTCGAAAATGATTTTATCGTACGAAAGTTTTTAAATCGTCGTTATCTTACCGCTGCACTAATTTACCCCCCCTCTTAGTGCCGACCCCTGATCCTAACAGTGTCTACTTGCAGAACGGCTTTTGACATTTGGCACACACTCGAAATCATACATGAAGGCACTAGTAGAGTTAAAGACTCTAAAATAAATATTTTGATACGTGATTTTGAATTATTTCATATGGACCCAAGCGAGACTATTGGAGACATGTACACCCATTTTACGGATGTCGTTAATAGTCTAAAAGCTTTTTATTAAAGTTTTTCAAAATTTAAACTTATTAGCAAAGTTTTATGATTACTTTCTAAAAATTAGGATTTGAATATAACGACAATACACGAATCAAAGAATTTGAATAATTTCCCCCTCGAAGAACTTATTGGGTCCTTAATGACCTATGAAATGAGTTGTATGACACAAAACAAACATGAAAATAACCTTCCAAAGAATAAGAAAGATTTGATACTTAGAACAAATGAAGACCACTCGAGCAAAAGCTCAAGTGATGATGAACTTGAACTTCTTACTATAAAACTTAAAAAGTTCATTAAACAAAAATTAAAGAATAAAAATGAACTTAAAAAGAAGTTATTAAAGAAGAAAAGAGCACTCAAAGTTACTTAGGATGAAACGAGTGTATCCAAAGATGGGGAGCAAACCAACAAGGGCAAAGTGGTGAATTACGCTTTGACAGCTTTCGTCAACAAGGTTAGCAACTCAATCGAATATCCTTTTCCTTACCATGAAATTACTTAGTGCTTTTCATGATTAGTTTTATTTTTTTTATTATGACAATTGTATGTTTTATGATAAAGGAACAAAATGTTAGATCTAATGCTAGTACATCTAATAAGATTAATCTTATGTATTTTTTTTCAAGAAGCAATAATGTGTAATCATGTTGATTCCTGTATTGCTTTTCGATTTTGATTGAAGATGCCTTATGCTCAATGAAACCATGCTTGATATTCTATTGAAAATATTAAGAGGTTTGATATCATGTTTAATGAGTTTATATTTTAAAATTATGCATGATGATTCTTGTGATTTATCGATTATCGATCTTTGACGTAATGAAAGTTCTTTTTTCGTTTTAAATGTTGATGCATGTTTTGATTTGACAAAAAGGACAAGGGCATGCATGTATGAAATCAATCACTTAAATTGAAACAACTAAAAAGAGGAAACATTTTTCTTGAAAATTTCTTTTTCTCTATCTTATCGATTTTTCAAAAAGAGATTAATGAATCTATTCTTGAACTATTAAAGTGACTTTGTTAATTTGACGAATTGAATGAGTTGAAAATAAATCATGGTTTTTCTCTTGGTTTCTTAGAATTTATAACATAAGATTACCTTTGAAGATCATTGACTGTTTAA
Organism: Musa acuminata AAA Group; assembly: GCF_036884655.1. Classification (NCBI taxonomy): domain Eukaryota; kingdom Viridiplantae; phylum Streptophyta; class Magnoliopsida; order Zingiberales; family Musaceae; genus Musa; species Musa acuminata. Next base: position 15,239,674 of record NC_088357.1, on the reverse strand, counting down.
TCTCCTAAGATTTATTTTTGTTATTTACTAAAAAGGAGAATTGTCAAGATGAATCATTTACAAATTGATCTTTCTTGATCTTTCATCTTTCATGTCATGAATTTCATATGATTACCTTTGTATTTATGTGATGTTTAGAGCATTGATGAAAAGAAAGAAATAAATTGCACCATTAAAAAATTCTTCTTTCTTGTCTACAATAAAAAAAGAGGGGGAGAAAGAAAATCGCTAGCATATCAAGAGATCGATAAATAAACTTATGTCAATTTGAATTTCTTGAAAATGATTTTGATGATTTGATGATTTGAATTTGAATGAGTTTTATTCAAATCATGATCTTGATTTCTTGAAATTACTTAAGATATTTTCTTAGTCAAGATATCTTCTTTGTACTCCTATGATTTTTTTTCTTGGTATTTTATTTAAAGAGGAGATTTACTATATGAATCATGTCTTTTGGTATTCACATGATCATATCTTTCATGCCATGATTTATTTATGATACTCCTTTATATTCATTTAGTGTATATCTCTTCACCCAATTAATTTTTCTTAAAATTCTTCATGTGATGAAATGAATGTGATGAAATGAAATTATGCATGAAATACTCATGAGAAGTTATGATCATGCATGGTAGGATGTAATGTAATTTGATTTTTTGATACTATCATTATTTAAAATATTTATGATTTGGCATGATGCATGCAATACTATGATTTGTTGCTAAAATGATGCATCATGAATGCTTGAGTATCATATATGATATGTCCATAGTGATGATTGATTTATTTTTGGTATCATGCATAAAGTAAGGATGATATGTAAGGTTTTGAAATTATGCATGTTTTAATTTGAAACTATAATGATGCACAAACATATTGAAATAATATTGATACTTTACCTTTGTCACAATTTAAAAATTATTATAAAGGGAAAAAGAATTATAAAATTATATTCTTTCCTTCTATTTAACAATGATATAGGGAGAGCAAATCTTGCTAGCTTGCTATTTTGTATTATTGCTAGCCTTCATACTTCAAAGAGAAGTAACACTTGCCAAATTGCTAGCTCGCATGTTGTAAAATGATATAAAATTTTGTTAGATTGTACTTTGCAAAGGAAGCAAAAAATTACATTTCTCAAAAGAGAAAAACATGAAATCTTGCACATTTAATGGGAGTTTGCTAGCTTGCTAGCCAGCTTGCATAATTCTCCTTTTTGTTGGTGATGAGAAAATTTGATTATGCATGATTTTATATTGCACATATTCATGATGAAATATTACTTCGACTTGAATTCAAGGTTCTATCAATATGACATATTTATAGGAGGAGTTTGTTTAAACTCCGAAAATTTGTTTAAACTTCGTCATCAATTGGTTGGCATCATAAAAAAGGGAGAGATTATTGAATCTCAAATTTTGATGATAAAACCAATTGATAGTGCTTATTTGATTAGCGTTTTGAGTGACACAGGAAACTTCGATCAAGGAGAGACAATTAAGGTAGGAAGAATCATGTTGGGCTGGAATAGAACATGTCAGAAGATTAGACGTCTAGCCAGAGGATCAATCGACAAATCGACAAAAGGCTTCGGGCCATGGGTTCAGGCATCGGGCTAAGAAGAGCAGAAATTATACCAAGGAAATCAAAGTTGTATAGGTTAACTGGCCGATTGGGCAATAGGCTACAAGAGAGGACAATGCGCCAAAAAATCGGACAAAGCATCGATGAACCAATAACATGTCGGACAACATTTGATTTAAGCCTTATAATAATTATCTAGATTAAAGTAGGTTTTAAGTGTGCAGGATTAACTATGATAGTGATCAAAGTATAAAGAAAAATGAAGTCCTAGAGTCAAGAACGAGATTTCGTTGGGAGTTCGAGAGTTCGTAAGAAGTTTGGACGTTCGTTAGAAGTTCTATCGAAATTGATCTAAAGTCTAGGAGCTTGCTAGAGAAGCTCATCGAAACTCACCAAGAAGATCATCATGAAGACCAGGAGCTTACCAGGAGTCCACTGAAACATTGCCGAGAGATTATCGGAAGTTTGCCGAAAGATCACCGGAAGCTCGCTAGAAGAAACCAGACTTATTTAGCTTAGTGTATGCCTTAAATTTCGTAGTTAGCACATAATTGGGTTGGAATTGAGCCAACTCAATTAGGGGCCAATTGGGCCCAAGGTTAGGCTATGTTAGGCCAAGTGAAAGGTCCAAACAATGACCCAAGAGGTGGAACCGTCATGGCATAGTCTCCGAGACCATGTTAAGCAATGGTATCACCGGTCTGGGCAGTGGTACCACCTAGACTCAGTCTTCGAGACTGTCAGGCAGTGGTACTGCCAATCTAGGTAGTGGTACTGCCCAGATAGTTTCTGAGGTGGTGGTACCACCCAGTGTTAGTGTTGTAGACGGTGGTACCGTCAGGACTCGGGAAACCCGGGATGAGATTTTTTTTCGCTTCAATTTTGAAGTCATTTGAGGTCTATAAATACCCCAGCTATTCTTGCATGGAGTAGCAAGAATTGAGCATGAAATTGAATTTAAAAAAGGGAAAGAAAATTTGGAAACTCTCTTAAGATTTAGAGTCCCTTCTTCCTAGTATTTAGAAAGTTCTTCTAAGGAGAGAAGTGAGGTCTAAAAAAGAGAGATTGTAAAGGTTGTCTCCTAAACTCGTGAAAAGGAGAAAGAGTGTAAAATGGTAGTTGATCTTTACCCATTGAAGGTGTTGAATCTCGGATTTTGATGATGAAACTAATTGATATGTGTTTATGATTTAATCTAAGTTTTGAGTTATATAGGTCTACTCGATCAGGATTAGACAGTTAACATAAGAGGAATTAACGTTGCGCCGGAGGAGATCACGTTAGGATATTGGATGGCAGAAGGCTTCGGACGTTAGGCATCGGGCCAACCAATGACGTGCCGGGCAATAAAATGTCAATTCGCGTTGTAATAATTGTCTAGATCGGAGTAGAGTTTTGGCTTGTGTGTGCAGGTTTAACTATGATAACGATGAAGACATAAAGCGAAACAAAGTGTCGGAGTCAAGCGCGAAGGATTTGTTGTGAGTTCGAGAGTTCGACGGAAGTCCGAAGGTTCGTTGGGAATGCTACCGGAATTAGCCGAGAATGAGTAGGGAGCTTGCCAAAGGGTTTTTCGGAAGCTCGCCGGAAGGTTCATTGAAAGTTCGCGGAGCTCGCCGAGAAAGATCGGAGCTTGCCGAAGAAGCTCGTTGGAACTCGCCAAGATCAAATCGTGAAGTCTAGGAGCTTGCTGGGAGTCCGCAGAATGGTTTCCGAGAGTTCATCGGAAGACCGTCGAAAGTTCGCCGGAAGAAGTCTTGACTTGCGGACTTTGTAATAGCTTACGAAATGTCTTTAAATTCGTAGCTAGTATATTAATTAGGATTGGGATTAAAAGATAATCCTATATCCTGGTTAGAGGCCAACTGGGCCCAAAATTAGATTTGGTTTGGGCTAAATTTAAAGCCCAACCAGTGAACCGAAGGGTTTGGCGGTGGCACCGCCAGACTGGGCGGTGGCACCACCCAGCACCCGAGAGCCAGGCGGTGGCACCGCCCAGCACCCGAGAGCCAGGCGATGGCACCGCTTGGCTGGGCAGTGGCACCGCCAGTACTCTGTCATTATTAGACGCTGACAAGCGGTGGCACCGCCAGCATCGGGAACCAAAGAGAATTCAAATTTTGGAGCCCAAATTTGAATCCTCTTGAGGCCTATAAATACCCCTCAAATCTCAGCTGAGATTACAACCTTTTGAGTAGCAAAGATTGAGAAAAAGGTCTTAGAAAAGTCTTAGGAAGTCTTGTTTTCAATTTGCTAGAGTGTTCACCTCCTTCTTTCTTGTTGAAAATTTGTAAGAGTGTGAACTGTTAGGATCGAGAGCACTAAGAGGGGGGGGGGGTGAATTAGTGCAGCAGAAATCTTTCAGCGATTAAAAACGAAAGCTGTGTTCGTTTGATAAAAACTATTTTGATGCAAAAGCCGATTCTAAGAATACTTATGATTAAGTGCAGTTTATGTCTAAACACAGTTTGCGTCTAAGCGTAGTTTACGCAGTTTGCATCTAAATGCAGTTTGCGTCTAAGATCAGATTGTGTCTAAGCGTAGTGCAGTTTGCGTCTAAACGCAGTTTTATGTCTAAACACAGTTTTACGTCTAAACGTAGTTTTACGTCTAAACGCAGTTTGCATCTAAACGCAGTTTTACGTCTAAACGTAGTTTTACGTCTAAACGCAGTTTACGTCTAAACGCAGTTTTACGTCTAAACGCAGTTTTACGTCTAAATGTAGTTTTACGTTTAAAAGTAGTTTACGTCTAAAACACAGTTTTAAAGGGATCTAAACTTAGAAACTTTGTTCGTAAAAGCGCAGAAGACAGTTTTGCAGAATCAAAACGTAAACGTAAACTGTAATGTATGAAAACACCGATTTACATTTGAATGCAGATTCAGAAAGATCAGCACTTAGAAACTTGTTGGTAAAGGCGCAGAGAGCAGTAGCTATGTAGGAGGTTTGCAGTAATGATAAAGTGCTCAAAATAAACGCAAACCAGAGATTTAGAGTGGTTTGGTCAGTCTTGACCTACTCCACTTTTGGCTTCCTCCACCGATGAGGTCACCGACGTCAACTAGAGGCCTTCCTTCAATAGGCGAAGGCCAACTGCCCTTTTACAGATTCACTCCTTTTGATGGGCTCAGGAGACAACCCTTACAGGACCTTTCTCTCCTCTCTTTACAACTCAAGACTTGAAGAATAGAAAGAGGAGAACTTTAGGACTTTACACAAATTTGAGCTCTTAGAATCACAGAAAAGATCAAGAATTCGGTGTAGGTCTGTATCTTTTCAGTGCTGAATGGGTGGGGTATTTATAGGCCCCAACCCAATTCAAATTTGGAGTTCCAAACGATCAAATCCCAGAATTCTGGGATCAGGCGGTTGCACCTCCTGATTGGAGAGGTTGCACCGCCTGGCAGAGCTCGAAGACTGAGCCCAAGCGGTTGCACCTCTGTGTCAGGGGCGGTTGCACCTCCTGAGTCTGGCTCGGAGACTGATCCCCAGGCGGTGCCACCTCTTGACTGAGGCGGTTGCACCTCTCTGCCAGAGCTCGAAGACCGTGCTCAAGCGGTGCCACCTCTCTATCAGGGAGGTTGCACCGCCCAGTCTAGCTCGAAGACTGAGCTCAGGCGGTGCCACCTCCTGGCTGGGGCGTTTGCACCGCCCAGTCTCGCTGGGAGGCTTAGCCCAGGCGGTGCCACCTCCTGGCCTAGGCGGTTGCACCTCCTGGTGCAATCAAGGTCCGAATGGTTAGCTCCATTCGGCCCAATTTCAGTCTTTCAGGGCCCAATTGCCCCAAGATTATGCTAATGGGATCACCTCCCATTTTCCAACTTAATCAACGTGCTAACTACGATTAGATCTAAGATAATTTCTGCAGCTTTGCTTCGGTGCGTCAATCGCTTCTTCCGGCGAGTTTCCGGCGAACTTCCGTCGATCATCCGATGAACCCTCAGTGATGCTCCTGCGGACTTCCGGCAAACTCCTCGACTTTGCGACGATCCACTTGGCGAGTTCCGACGAGCTCCTTTGGCAAGCTTCTGGACTTCTCGGATTTGTTCCCGCAGAACCTCCGACGACTGTCCGAACTTCCGTCGAGCTCTCGAACTCCCAACGTGATCATTGTCATGACTCCGGCGTAACTCCTGCTGTATGTCTTTCTTCCATCGTAGTTAATCCTACACACTCAAAACAAAAACTTCGATTGAGACAATTAATCCTAAGCAATTAACCAAGTTGTCCGGCATGTCATTGGTCCCTCGACGCTTCGTCCGATTCTTCGGCGCATCGTCCTTTCCTGCAGCCTATTGCCCAATCGGCCAGTTGACTCCGCAACTCCGATATCCTTGGCACAATACCCGCTCTTCTTGGCCCAATGCCCGAGTCCACGGCCCGAAGCCTTCTGTCGATACGTCGACCGATCCACCGGCTCGACGTCCAATCTTCTGACATGTTCCTCCAACACAACATGATTTTCCTGCTTTAATTGTCTCATCCTGATCGAGGCATCCTACGTCACTCAAAATGCAGATTAAATCATAAACATATATCAAGTAGTTTCATCATCAAAATATGAGATTCAACAATCTCCCCCTTTTTGATGATGACAACTACTTGATGATGGAGCTAATCTTAACTCCCGGAGTTTAAACAAACTCCCCCTATCAATATGCCATATTGATAGAAACTCTTAGATTCAAAAATCTAAGCAACATGTCATCATAAACGGAGTTATCCTTAACTCCTAGAGTTTAAACAAACTCCCCCTATCAAGATGCCATATTGATAGAAACTCTTGGATTCAAAAATCCAAGCAACATGTCATCATAAACTTATGCATAACATGTGATGTCATCAACATACTTCTCCCCCTTTGTCATCAACAAAAAGGAGAATTACCACAATCAGGTGTTTGTGATGTAAGTTTTAACTCATTACATGAAAAACATAATATCTATTGTTACCAACATGCAAGTTTGCTATTATCAAATGGTAAGATATCAACATGTAAAATTGCGATTCAAGTTCTTGATATCTTAACATGATATGACATTCATAACACCTATTCATATGAATGCTGCTTTTGATATCTCATCATAATATGGCATTCATAACATCTATTCATATTATTTAAATATGGCACTCATAGTATCAATTATATATTTCTTCCCCTTTGTCATCAACAACAAGGAGAACGATATAAGCAAATTTTAAATATAAGTGCGATGCCATAAGTTGGTTCATGTCATTTTCCAACAGTGAGTGATAGGATACCAATTATGCAAACATCTCGATGAAAACATGACATGGAGATAGCTTTTATTGCTTCTTCCTTTTTATTTGTTATCTTTTTACATGAAGGAGGAAAGCCATATGTGAAGTTCAAATCGATAAGATATTAAGGCACACTTCATTTTTGCAAGGATTAAGATATGTAAGTGAGTCAAATCCTTATATATCTTCCTTTTATAAGAGGGAATCATCAAATATGTTTCTCGAAAAATATTTTTCACATGATAAGTGCATTTGCTAGATGATTCCATATGTCAAAAATCAATGATGTGAATTAAACTTGATATGACATATGCTTGTTAAGTTCGGAAGAGGATAATGTATCAAGAAAATCTAATTGTTAGGATCAAGAAAATCCGAAAATGAAATTTGACACTTTCATACATTCGGACAGGGTTTTACTAGAGATATTCAATTACAATCATGAAGGTAAAACATGCTTATTATCATGGAAATTTTTGTATTCAAGCACATAATTTCCAACATGTAATCATGGCAAGTAATTGTGTAAAATCATTATTGCAATCAAGTGATTTGATCATTCAATCAAAAAAGTCCGAAAAATAATTTTAACTCGTTTAATCATTCGGACATATTTTTGCCATAGTTTTTCAAATATAATCATGAAGATAAGGCATGCTCATCATCATGGTAGTATGATAGCAAGTTTACCAAATACAAGCTAGCAAAAAATTTCTACATTTTAAGGCTCGCAAGCTAGCAATTTTGAGATGTTCAAGAAAGCAACTCTTGCTTCTTGAAATATAAGTTTTGCTAGATGTGCAAGTTAACTTTTTGCTTCTTGAGATAGGCAAGATAGCATTCCTTGGTGATGTTCAATATAGCTAAGTTCTACATCATGCAAGCTAGTGAATTTTATAACATTTTAGAACATGCATAATCACCAAAGCATCATAAATTTTAATGATGTGCAAAATTACAAATTTTGCATGATTGCATTTGTGTGTCTTGAGATTTGCAAGATAGCACTTCTTGGTGATGTTCAAGATAGCAATTTCTTCTCTTTTGAGAAGTGCAATTTGCTTTCTTCTTGAATTGTGCAAGCTAGCTATCTCCCCTTTTGTCATTGTCAAAAAGAAGGGAAAAACCCTTTACATCAATTTTTAAATCATGACAAAGGTTAGTATCAATCTCATTTGTGCATCATTATATTTTCAAATTAAAACATGCACATTTTCAAAATATATAAACTCATTATTATATGCATGACTCCAAATCATCATTCATATTATTTCAATCATTGTTTCACTCATCAGTATAGCTTATCATGCATAATATGTAAAACCATCTAACATGATATAAACATTTATTTATTTAATTTTTTTAAGCATTCATGATACACATCATACATTATCATAATAAAAAGCATATGCATCATTCCAAATCATAAATATTTCAAATCATCATGGTATTAATTTGTCACATTGCATCCTACCATGCATGATCGAAGCTTCTCATTTACATACATCAAAATAAATTCATGAATATCTCATGCATTCATATCATCACTTGAGGAATATTGAAAAAGAAATAATTGGGTGATGAGATAAATATTTCATGAATACAAAGAATTGCATAAAAATCATATCATGAATACAAGGAATACAAGTCACAATCATTCAAGAGAAAAATCAAGATCATGATTTTGATAAAACTCATTTCAAATTTAAATCATCAAAATCATTTTTATGGCTCACAAAATTTATAACATAAATAGATTCATGATTTCATTGATAATATATTTTATCCCTTTTTTAAGTGTTTCATTTTAAGTGATCGATTTCATGTTAGCATGCCTTTTCATTTATGAAAACATGCTTCAATTTTTTAAAGCCACTGTTATTATCATGAAAATCGATAATCAAGAATCATCATACATAAAAAATATATACTCATTAATCATAACTTCAAATTAAGCATGATTTCATATACTCAAAATCGAGAAATAACAATGGAAATCAACATGATACACATTATTACTTCTCAACCACATATAGAATGATTTCATAAGGTATTTTTAATCAAAATCATTTTGTTTATCATAAACATGCAATTTTCATGATTATTTTCAAAATTACTAGAATGATAAGCATGATTCCTAATTGTTTGTATTTTCATTATAAAATTATTAAACATGTGATTTTCAAGAAAATTAAATAAAAAAGAAAAATGCTTTAAGCATCATGTAATTTCAAAGTAAATTAAAGGCATTTTGATTACCTCAGCGTCGAAAGGCGTAAAGGCGTAGTTTGCCACCTCGCCTTTGTTGATTTTCTCCTCATCTTCGGAGGAGCTCGATTCATCCCAATTTTTGTTCTTCTTCTTGCGTTCAAAGCAAGTAGTTCCGTTCTTTTTACTTTTTAATTTTTGTTTCATTTGTAGTTTAAGTTCACCATCACTTGAGCTTATGCTCGAGTGGTCTTCAAATGTTCTATGTCCCAAATCCTTCCTGTTCTTTGGAAGGTGGTTCTCAAGTTCTTCACGTGCATTGCACGTCATTTCATATGTGATCAATGAACCAATTAGTTCTTCAAGTGGAAATTGGTTCAAGTTTTTCGATTCTTGAATAGCAGTTACTTTTGAATCCCAAGTTTTAGAAAGTGAGCGCAAAACTTTGTTAACGAGTTCAAAATCCGAAAAGCTTTTACTAAGTGATTTTAAACCATTGACGACATCCGTAAAACGGGTGTACATGTCAACAACGGTTTTGCTTGGTTTCATATGAAAAAGCTCGAAATCACGCAGTAAAATATTAACTTTCGAGTCTTTGACTCTACTAGTTCCCTCATGCGTGATTTCAAGAGTGCGCCAAATATCGAAAGTCGTTTCGCACAAAGAAACCCGATTGAACTCATTTTTGTCCAAAGCGCAAAATAAGGCATTCATAGCCTTTGCGTTTAAAGAAAAATACTTCTTCTCTAAATCCGACCATTCGTTCATCGGTTTAGAGGGAAGTTGAAAACTGTTTTCAACGATATTCCATAAATCCAGATTTAGAGAAATCAAGAAAACTCTCATTCGAGTTTTCCAATAAGTATAGTCCAATCCGTTAAAGAACGGTGGACGAAAGACCGAAAAGCCCTCTTGACGAGCCATTTCTCTCGGGTGTAAATCCGAAATGAGAAATACCCCGCTCTGATACCAATTGTTGGGATCGAGAGCACTAAGAGGGGGGGGGGTGAATTAGTGCAGCGGAAATCTTTCAGCGATTAAAAACGAAAGCTGCGTTCGTTTGATAAAAACTATTTTGATGCAAAAGCCGATTCTAAGAATACTTATGATTAAGTGCAGTTTATGTCTAAACACAGTTTGCATCTAAGCGTAGTTTACGCAGTTTGCGTCTAAATACAGTTTGCGTCTAAGATCAGATTGCGTCTAAGCGCAGTGCAGTTTGCGTCTAAACGCAGTTTTATGTCTAAACATAGTTTTACGTCTAAACGTAGTTTTATGTCTAAACATAGTTTGCGTCTAAACGCAGCTTTACGTCTAAACGTAGTTTTACGTCTAAACGCAGTTTGCGTCTAAACGCAGTTTTACCTCTAAACGTAGTTTTACGTTTAAAAGTAGTTTACGTCTAAAACACAGTTTTAAAGGGATCTGAACTTAGAAACTTTGTTCGTAAAAGCACAGTAGACAGTTTTGCAGAATCAAAACGTAAACGTAAACTGTAATGTATGAAAACACCGATTTACGTCTGAATGCAGATTCGGAAAGATCAGCACTTAGAAACTTGTTGGTAAAGGCGCAGAGAGCAGTAGCTATGTAGGAGGTTTGTAGTAATAATAAAGTGCTCAAAATAAATGCAAACCAGAGATTTAGAGTGGTTCGGTCAGTCTTGACCTACTCCACTTTTGGCTTCCTCCACCGACGAGGTCACCGACGTCAACTAGAGGCCTTCCTTCAATAGGCGAAGGCCAACTGCCCTTTTACAGATTCACTCCTTTTGATGGGCTCAGGAGACAACCCTTACAGGACCTTTCTCTCCTCTCTTTACAACTCAAGACTTGAAGAACAGAAAGAGGAGAACTTTAGGACTTTATACAAATTTGAGCTCTTAGAATCACAGAAAAGATCAAGAATTCGGTGTAGGTCTGTATCTTTTCAGTGCTGAATGGGTGGGGTATTTATAGGCCCCAACCCAATTCAAATTTGGAGCTCAAAATGATCAAATCCCGGAATTCCGGGATCAGGCGGTTGCACCTCCTGACTGGAGAGGTTGCACCGCCTGGCAGAGCTCGAAGACTGAGCCCAAGCGGTTGCACCTCTGTGTCAGGGGCGGTTGCACCTCCTGAGTCTGGCTCGGAGACTGAGCCCCAGGCGGTGCCACCTTTTGACTGAGGCGGTTGCACCTCTCTGCTAGAGCTCGAAGACCGAGCTCAAGCGGTGCCACCTCTCTGTCAGGGAGGTTGCACCGCCCAGTCTAGCTCGAAGACTGAGCTCAGGCGGCGCCACCTCCTGGCTGGGGTGGTTGCACTGCCCAGTCTCACTGGGAGGCTTAGCCCAGGCGGTGCCACCTCCTGGCCTAGGCGGTTGCACCTCCTGGTGCAATCAGGGTCCGAATGGTTAGCTCCATTCGGCCCAATTTTAGTCTTTCAGGGGCCCAATTGCCCCAAGATTAAGCTAATGGGATCACCTCCCATTTTCCAACTTAATCAACGTGCTAACTACGATTAGATCTAAGACAATTTCTGCAGCTTTGCTTCGGTGCGTCAATCGCTTCTTCCGGCGAGTTTCCGGCGAACTTCCGTCGATCATCCGATGAACCCTCGGTGATGCTCCTGCGGACTTCCGGCAAACTCCTGGACTTTGCGACGATCCACTTGGCGAGTTCCGACGAGCTCCTTTGGCAAGCTTCTGGACTTCTCGGATTTGTTCCCGCAGAACCTCCGACGACTGTCCGAACTTCCGTCGAGCTCTCGAACTCCCAACGTGATCATTGTCATGACTCCGGCGCAACTCTTGCTGCATGTCTTTCTTCCATCGTAGTTAATCCTGTGCACTCAAAACAAAAACTTCGATCGAGACAATTAATCCTAAGCAATTAACCAAGTTGTCCGGCATGTCATTGGTCCCTCGACGCTTCGTCCGATTCTTCGGCGCATCGTCCTTTCCTGCAGCCTATTGCCCAATCGGCCAGTTGACTTCGCAACTCCGATATCCTTGGCACAATACCCGCTCTTCTTGGCCCAATGCCCGAGTCCACGGCCCGAAGCCTTCTGTCGATACGTCGACCGATCCACCGGCTCGACGTCCAATCTTCTGACATGTTCCTCCAGCACAACATGATTTTCCTACTTTAATTGTCTCATCCTGATCGAGGCATCCTGCGTCACTCAAAACGTAGATTAAATCATAAACTTATATCAAGTAGTTTCATCATCAAAATACGAGATTCAACATGAACTACTTGTAAAAGGTTGTAAGAGGGGTATTTGACCTTCCCTTTCAAGAGATTTGCTAGTGGAAGGTGGGAGCCTCATCGAAGAGGGCCTCGCAAGTGGATGTAGGTCATTTGACCGAACCACTTTAAAATCGGTGTGATCTCTGGTTTGCATTTTCTTATTGCTATTTACATTACTGCAAACCTTCTTACGTGCTTTATTTCATCATTACCTTTGCTGCACACCTACGAACACACATTCAAGTTAAGCTGTTCAAGTTCAGTTTTTATCGTACGAAAGATTTGTCGAAACCAACGTTTTAATCTGCTGCACTAATTCACCCCCCCCTCTTTGTGCCGCTCCGAACCTAACAATTGGTATCAGAGCCCGGTATTTCTCATTTTGGATTTACACCCGAGAGAAATGGCTCTTCATGGCTTTCAAGAGAGCTTATCGGTTTTTCATCCACCGTTGTTTAACGGATTGGACTACACTTATTGGAAAACTCGAATGAGAGTTTTCTTGATTTCTATGAATTTGGATTTATGGAATATCGTTGAAAACGGTTTTCAACTTCCCTCTAAACCGATGAACGAATGGTCGGATTTGGAGAAGAAGTATTTTTCTTTAAACACAAAGGCTATGAATGCCTTATTTTGTGCTTTGGACAAAAATGAGTTCAATCGGATTTCAACGTGTGAAACGACTTTTGATATTTGGCGAACACTTGAAATCACGCACGAGGGAACTAGTAGAGTCAAAAACTCGAAAGTGAACCATTTTATTGCATGATTTTGAGTTTTTTCAAATGCAACCAAGCGAGACTATAGGCGACATGTACACCCGTTTCACGGATGTCGTCAATAATCTAAGAGTTCTTGGTAAATCTTTTTCGAATTTTGATCTCGTAAGCAAGATCTTAAGATCCCTTCTAAAAAGGTGGGATCCTAAAATAACCACAATACAAGAAACAAAAGATTTAAATATTTTTTCACTTGAAGAACTAATTGGTTCGTTAATGACATATGAAATGGTGCACAATGCACATGATGAACATGATGAACAAAATCACCTTCCAAAGAATAGGAAGGATTTGGAACTCTGGACAAATGAATACCACTTGAGCAATGACTCAAGTGATGAGGACAATGATGAACTTGAACTTCGAACACTAAATCTTAATAAGTTCATTAAAAAAAAATCTAAAATAAACAATGAACTTGAACGGAGGAAGAGGCCAAAGAAGAGGAAGGCAACCAAGGATGAATTAAGAACTTCCAAAGGTGAAATGGTGAATTGGGCTTTGACGAGCTTCGACAACAAGGTAAGTAACTTAACTCTCTTGAATTATTTTGAAATTACTTGAAGTCTTTCATGAGTACTTAATTTAGAATAGGAAATAAAAATTATTTTTCAAAAATTATATCATGTTTCCCTTTTTAGCATCTTTGAAAAATTAAAAATTTGATCATGAAAAGTATATTGCTAAGGTTTCTTGCATGTTATGTTTTGAAATGTTGAATGATATATGCAACATTAGGGATGATAATTATATGATATGTGATAATGCTTAGGATTAATCTATGCATGTGTATCTTGATGATTTTATGTCACGCATGAGTTTTTGAAGTAAATGTTGATTTGAAACTCTCATTTTAGATTAACATGTTTTTGGTCTAATCATTTTTATGATAAATTAAGATGACATTCTCATGATATATTAAGATGACATAGTGCATGTATATCTATGTATGAATTTCTTGATAGTCTTTTGATGATAGATGTGATATTATGATGTGTTTGGTCTTGACGGCTTCATGACGACACTTTTATTTCGATTTTAAAATGATACATGTTTTCACAAAAGACTTGAATACCCTCACATGAAATCAATTGTATGAAATGGAAATGAATTTTCTATCCTATTGAAATTAATGAATTTATTTTACCAATCTTGTAAATTTCATGAAAATAAACATGATGAATATTTTGAAAATAAATGAGTGTATCATGTATTTGGTTTTAATGATTTCTCTTAAACATATTTTTTGAAATCATACTTGATAATGAATATCAAGATATTAAAAGGATGTTATAATGGAATAATGCTTGATGATTTGTTTTACGAAATTTACCTTTCCGTCTTAAATGTTGACACTTGTTTTATTAAAGGTAAAGGCATGCTTATAAGAAGCAAATCACATGAATAGAAATTTATAAAAACGAAATACGATCCTCTATCTTATCGACTTTTCAATAAATCTATGCTTGTCATGTATGAATTTATTGAATGTGATTTTGAGGATGATTTCGGATTTCATAAATGCTTGATTCATACTTATGACATGAGACACATTTTAAATATAAATCATGTTCAATGCTTCAATCATATTATATCTCCCTTAATTCATTTTGTTCTCCTAGATTTATTTACCAAAGAGGAGAATCTTCCGAAAATGAAATGATACAAATGAATCACTTATCGATATGTCTTTTTGAAATATCTTTTTAATGTGATGTTGATAATTTGAGATGCCTATTGGAATTCATGACATGAGATAATTGAATCCTTGACTTACTCTAGCTTGAAAATAGATGTTTAAAATCTTGCTTGATGAGTTGTTTTATAAGATTTTGCCTTTACGTCTTGAACCTTCATGCTTATCTTGATTTGACATATAATGACTAAGGCATGCTTAGATGAAAAAGAATCACTTAAAAAATGCTTTTCCCATCTAATTGAGATTAATAATTTCATGATATTTTGTGAATCTCGAAATTGATTTTGATGACTTGATTATGAATTTCAAGTTAATGATTTGATTTGAATGAGTTTTATCTAAATCATAATCTTGATCTTACAAAATTGGAATCACAAATAATATCTTTTGGTATTTGAATTGATACTCACAATATGAAAGTATTGGTATTAATCACTTAAATTTGATTGAAACATTGCATGCTTAAATTAATCATTCTCCTATGTTTTAAAAATTCTTTAAATGCCTTATGTGATGATTGAAAATTAATTTGCTTTATGATGAATCATGAATCATGACTTGATCTATGATATTGATATATTTTAATTATGATCCTTGGTTGTATAATTCCTTTGCTCTATCAAAAAGATTTATCGAATGAATCATGTCCTTCTGGAATTTTCTTGATATCATGACATGATTTTGTAATATGGCTTGTATAATGATTAATTTTTTTTTTGCCATTGGTTTCCCCCTTCTTTTTGATAATGATAAAGGGGGAGTTAGTTTACTAGCCTGCATATTTCAAAGGAAGGAAAATTTGCTAGCTCGATCATTTCATTGAAAGAACTTGCTATCATGAACACTACCAATGAATTGCAAATCCTGCAATCTAAAGAGAAGCAAAGAATTGCTATCTCGAAAGAATCAAAAAATGCAAAACTTAGAAAACTTGCAATATAATTGCTCTTACCATGCTTTATATGAAAAATAGGTTGATATCCTTAAAAGCATCGCATTAAATTTTTTAGTCTATTGCAATGTATCACATGTATCGCAAATTAAAATTTTTGAGACTATTATCATATCATGTTTAACAATTGATGTTTTTCATGACATGATTTCTTTGCATTTTTGTCTTGTATATATCATGTGATGAATTAAAATATTGATTGATGCAAATTCATAATCAATTAGTTGTCATCATAAAAAAGGAGGAGATTATTGAATCTCATATTTTGTCTTGTATATATCAATTAGTTGTCATCATCAAAAAGGGGGAGATTATTGAATCTCAAATTTTGATGATGAAACTAATTGATATGTGTTTATGATTTAATCTACGTTTTGAGTGGTGTAGGTCTACTCGATCAAGATTAGACAGTTAATACAAGAGGAATTGACGTTGCGCCGGAGGAGATCACGTTAGGATATTGGATGGCAGAAGGCTTCGGACGTTAGGCATCGGGCCAACCAATGACGTGCCGGGCAACAGCATGTCAATTCACGTTGTAATAATTATCTAGATCGGAGTAGAGTTTTGGCTTATGTGTGTAGGTTTAACTACGATAACGATGAAGACATAAAGCGAAACAAAGTGTCGGAGTCAAGCGCAAAGGATTTGTTGCGAGTTCGAGAGTTTGACGGAAGTCCGAAGGTTCGTCGGGAATGCTGCCGGAACTAGCCGAGAATGAGTAGGGAGCTTGCCAAAGGGTTTTTCGGAAGCTTGCCGGAAGGTTCGTTGGAAGTTCGCGGAGCTCGCCGAGAAAGATCGGAGCTTGCTGAAGAAGCTCGTTGGAACTTGCCAAGATCAAATCGTGAAGTCTAGGAGCTTGCCAGGAGTCCGCAGAATAGTTTCCGAGAGTTCATCGGAAGACCACCGAAAGTTCGCTGGAAGCTCGCCAGAAGAAGTCTTGACTTGCGGACTTTGTAATAACTTACAAAATATCTTTAAATTCGTAACTAGCACATTAATTAGGATTAGGATTAAAAGATAATCCTATATCCTGGTTAGGGGCCAATTGGGCCCAAAATTAGACTTGGTTTGGGCTAAATTTAAAGCCCAACTAGTGAACCGAAGGGTCTGACGGTGGCACCGCCTAGCACCTGAGAGCCAGGCGGTGGCACTGCCTGGTTGGGCAGTGGCACCGCTTGGCTAGGCGGTGGCACCGCCAGTACTCTGTCAGTATCAGACACTGACAGGCGGTGGCACCGCTAGCATTGGGAACCAAAGAGAATTCAAATTTTGGAGCTCAAATTTGAATCCTCTTAAGGCCTATAAATACCGCTCAAATCTCAGCTGAGATTACAACCTTTTGAGTAGCAAAGATTGAGAAAAAGGTCTTAGAAAAGTCTTAGCAAGTCTTGTTTTCAATTTGCTTCACCTCCTTCTTTCTTACTGAAAATTTGTAAGAGTGTGAACTGCTTGTAAAAGGTTGTAAGAGGGGTATTTGCCCTTCCCTTTCAAGAGATTTGCTAGTGGAAGGTGGGAGCCTCATCGAAGAGGGCCTCGCAAGTGGATGTAGGTCATTTGACCGAACCACTTTAAAATCGGCGCGATCTCTAGTTTGTATTTTCTTATTGTTATTTACATTACTGCAAACCTTCTTACGTGCTTTATCTCATCATTACCTTTGCTGCACACCTTTACGAACACACATTCAAGTTAAGCTTTTCAAGTTCGGTTTTTATCGTATGAAATATTTGTCGAAACCAACGTTTTAATCCGCCGCACTAATTCACCCCCCCCCCCCTCTTAGTGCCGCTCCGATCCTAACAGAAGGAAGATTATTAGTGGATGCCGATGGCCTCGATAGAAGAGGAATCGGCGGAGTGGATATATGTCACGACGACCGAACCATTATAAAAATATGGTTTGCATTTCTATTTGTGCAATTTACCTTATTACAAACTTCTTTACTTGATTTACTTTTTCATTACACTCTTATGAATGCTTTCAAGTTTCATATCTTTATGTAATGAGTTTAATCGAAACAAAGATTTTTGAACTAATGACGTTTTTATTCGCTGTACTAATTCACCCCCTCCCCCGCCCCCCTCTTAGTGCCGACTTGTTCCTAACATGGGGAACCCCTAGTGGCTAGGGTTTCCTAGTCATAGGAGGTGACCCTACTACTAGGGATTCCTGGCCGTATGGGCAGCTTGGCAACTAGGGTTTCCTGGTCGCCCATGGACACCTTACAGTTAGGGTTTCCTAGCTACAAAGGGGAACTTGGGGATAGGTTTCTTGGCCTCCCAAGGCTACCCTATAGTAAGGGACTCTTGGCTACAAGGGAGACCTTAATGGCTAGGGTTTTCCTGGCCGCATTATCATGGACAAACTTCTAAACAAGATGTTTGATATAATGCTTATGTATGTCTGTGTCTTTTGGCATGTTCATGCCTTGTACAACATGTAGAGGGGCGGTCGAAGGCTTAATAGTCCTATTTTAGTTGGGTTGGTGGCCTCTTTAGGCTTGTAAATAAAGGTTGTGTCATGTGGACACGTGCGAGAGATTTTCGATCTGTAATGGACCATTTTACCCTTTATTGTGCCACTGTTCAGAGCTTGTAAAGTCTGTTTGTAATTTGCATTGTCTATGAAGTGTTTTTCGGAGATGTTTGCTTGTGGATCCCGATTGAGGCGTTCTCTCTAACCCGTTCTATCTTTTGTTGGTCCTAAGGGACAATGGGAGGCTTTGGGGAGGCTGACCTTTGCGGACGGACACGCAAGGGTGCTGCACGACTTAGGCAAAACCAGCTAAGTCCGTGATAGATGGTATCAGAGCGGGACAAGCACTCATAGAAACACTTAGCATGCAAACGTGGAGGACTTAGCGGGGCTGCGTTGAGGGCAGTCAGCACACGCGCAACCGTTTGGGGGAAAACGGGCATGGAGATATAGGGAAAAGGAGTCGCTCGGAGGAGCGGGCATCTGACATTGGCATTCAGAGGAATGGCCAACCCTTCGCGCAAGAGGCACCACGAGAATAGGCAAGCTTGGAAGAATGCGGAGCACACAAAGGTTGGGATGGTTGAGTTTGAGCTACGGCTCAACGTTGATAACCATACTTGATGGTGCTCAAGGCAAGCGAGGCACTTGGTAAAGGATGAGACCATGCAAGGTGGAATGAGTTGCTCAGCGATCGAAAGAGTTGTGCAAAGCTCACAGAGGTGAGGGGAATTGCTAACTCAAAGAATTCGGTACTCATACATGGGCTTGTATGCGGACGATGGAATGTTCGTGGCCATCCCAAGGAGACCGAATCTCAGCGCCATGGAGCATTGAAACTTTCTCTTCGGCATGTGAAGGATACGTCCATAGGAGGCTGAAGTGTGCAACGAGTTCAGCATGTTGCTAGGCCTTGAGTGGTGCAGCGGGGGCTGTATTGACGTGGAGTCACAATCTAGCAAGTGCGTTTGCAGGAGGCAGATCAATGCACAGTTTGTTCAGCAGATCGGAGTAGTCCAAGGGGATGGTGGTCTCCGAAACGAAGAGAGATGTTGCTCCAATGAGACAGTTATCTAGGAGGGATAAGTCCCGACTCTCCAAAGGGAGAATCATGTGAGACGGACCACACATGTTGAGGAGGAGTACCTCAACAAACAACGACTCCATAAAGCTCAATGGACTGAGCAAGCGGCGAGGAGTCGTCGCATGATCTCGCTTGAGAGAATGCATTGGTGGATGCATTGCGAGATCAAGTGGGGGAGCGACCCAAAGCAACTTAAATGAAGGCACATTTGGAGTCGATGTGGAGATCGGTCTCAAGGGAGGGCTGACCCGTGGAATGGTGGGCACGAGGGCCACCATCAACTCAATGCAAAAACGAGGAGCGGAGCAACTTGGGTGTAACTTGGCGAAGTACTCAAGCCGCATGAAGGGAGCCAGCATAGAAGTTGGAACATGGAGCAGAGGCACTGTGCTTTCCATAGACAGAGGTCAAGGACATGAACACTTACAGAGGCAAGAGTAGGATCATGTTATTCCATGGGTCCTTCATTCTAACGGGGCGGACTCATCTTGCATGGTGCCAAAGACGAAGGGAGCTTCTGGGCACATGCACCTTATCTCGGAGAAGCATTTGATGGAGGAACTAAGGCGACTCAATTTGCGGAGGCGAAATTGGGTTCAGAAGGCCTTAGCATGGGGCAAGAGGACTCAAAGGTGGGTACTCTTGAAGAATATGCCACAGTGTTGCCATTCAAGTTGCCATGAAGGAAGCGGTGCACAGTGGAGATTGTGTTGGTAGGGGCAGAGGCCCAGGATCCAGACAATGGTGCACAAATTATAGTGAAGTCGGTGGACTTAGGAACTACTAGGCGACGGACCATCCTAGAGCGGTGCTTCATCTAGGTGTGACCCAAGAGTGGGTGGATGAAGGTCGATTGCCAAAGGAGCGAACAAAATCGAAGGTGGAAGAGACCTTGCGATGTATTGGCAGAGGCCACACATGGAGGGTTCACAATTCGAGTTTTTTCCACAAGGATCAGAATGCAATGGAGATGTCACCAGGAGGCGACATGGTGCAGCGGATCGTAGTGGAATAGTTTGTGGCAATGCGATACACACGATATAGTCCCGTGAGGGACTAGATCATATGTGCTAGTCATAAGTGCCCAACAAGCCAATCACGTGAGTGATGGCACGTGTGACTTGATACAGAATCTTTTTGCTTATTATATTTTGGCGTATATCACTTTATAACTATTGCATAAATGCATATATATTGTGATGTCCTTGGATTTGTGCAATGGGAATCGGATCGTGATGAGATCACGATAATGAGATCGATTCACCTTTAAACACATATCCTAAATAATCCCGGTCATAGGTTACTCGAGAGGGACATCGTGATAACCGGATAGACTGGTGTGCTGTATACCCGTCCATATGATGGATGCAGCTGGTTTCATAGCTGCTCGTGTAGGGACACTAGGGATACAGTACAGGTGCTCATTGGAGAATGAGTTCACTGATTGATCCGCTTACGGAATGCTGGATGGTTGATGATGCCTTATTGTCAGACAACGATTCCGTAGTCCTAGTGGTGTATCTGGTTCTTAGACTTGAGACACCAAGGATGTCCTGTATGAGTGCTCCACTCTTTGATACCAGACTTATAGGTTTGGCTGTTCCCAGATCTAGTACAGCTGGTCATTGGGAGTGGTAGTCGACCTTACGAGGGCTATTGAGTGTCGATAGAGGATCATCCACTCTCGGTATCATGAGAGGAATATCCCATGTGTTCTTGCTCAGACAAATCCCTGGCCAGGGTCATTCGGGTTGAGAGAGAAAGAGTTCTCCGGGAGAATCCGATTAGAGCGAGACTCGAGTAGAAACCGTATGGGTCTGACAGCACCATGCTCGATATACGGTCTCTGGGATATTAGATGGATGAGGGACTATAGGTACATGGTAACTGAGGACAGACAGGTCCAATGGATTGGATTCCCCTGTATCGTCTGGGGACTACGGCGTAGTGGCCTAGTACTTCCGTAGTCGATGAGTCGAGTGAATTATTACAGAGATAATAATTCACTTAGTTAGAAGGAGTTCTGACAGGTATGACTCACGGCCAGCTCGATATTGGGCCTAGAGGGTCACACACATATGGTAGGCATTGCGATGAGTAGAGGTTCGGATATGAGATATCCGACGGAGCCCTTGTCTTATTGGATGCAGATCCAATACCCACTAGGGAAAGGACCCATTAGGGTTTTGACATGGGATCTCTATAAATAGGAGGGATTCACAGCCTCATAGGCTAGAGTCTTTGCTTGCCCTTCCTATTCTCCTCTCCCTCTCCACCTCAGAGTAGGCCTGGAGTTTTGAGGAGCGTCGTCGCAACCCTACTGTGTGGATCACCGCTAGAGAGGAGGACGCTTGACCTCCTTCACCCTCTCCTAAGGATCTGCAAGGAAACAGGGATATACGATCTCCCTAGGTAACACAATCTCTATACGCAGTTTTTGTGTTTTTGTGGATTTTGCGCACCAATCTTCGCACGACGATGAACATCTTTTTGGGAATCGGGGATTTTTGTTTTCTTGTTCTTCCGCTGCGCATATGATGTCGCCCCCCCCCTATGATTTCCCAATAGTGGTATCAGAGCCAGGTTGTTCGTGCGAATGATTGGTTTTTGAACTGCGTGTGTTGTGTTTAGGAAGAATATTGACGTCAAAATCGTTGACGCAAAAGCAAGGAAGGGCAGCAACAGTTGCTGCCCTCGATCTGCATGCCTGCAGCCAGCCGCAGCCGCAGCCAGGCAGCACAGCGCCGGCGCATGCGCAAGCGCTGTGCCTGCAGCAGCCGGCCGGCGGTCTACTTGCAGCAGGCTTGCGACCGGCGGGGCTGGGAGCCCGCTCGGTAGAAGCGCCTGCGGCCACTGAGCCCGCGGGCAGAGGCGCCGCGGGGCAGCAGCGCGGGCTGAGGCACCGCAGGGCAGCGGCGCCTGTGGCCGCTGCTCCCACGGGCAAAAACCCCGCAGGGGCGGCCGCCAGCGAGACAGCACCACCTGCGGGCGCTGACTCGCGGGCAGAACCGCCCGCGAAGGCGGCGGCGCCCGCGGGGGCGCCCACCTGCAGCGGCAACGACCCCAGCGGGCGTGCCACCTGCAGGCGAGGGCAGTGCCCTCGCCCTCGCCGCACAGGCCGCCGCCAGCAGGGTGGCGGCAGCGGCGGCGCAGCAGCGAAAAGGGGAAAGGGTATTAGGGTTTTCTGCGTAAAAGACAGTTTTGCCCCTCGGAATTTGAGAAATTCCAGTTTCTATCTTTTGTCCAAATTACGAAAATACCCTTAGGAATTGAGAAATTCCCTATATATCCCTGATTTCAGAAAATATTAATTAATTAAAAGGTTTAGTTGATTATTACTTTTATTATTATCTAGTAGTCCTACATGATGATGATTATTTATACATGTGATGTATGATGAGTGGACGGATGATCATGGACCGTGTGATGTGTGTACTTGTGATTATTATTATTGAGGTCTGCGAACCTCCATTATATTTCTCGTTTATTGTCGGGCCTGCGTGCCTATGATTAAGTTGTAATCACATGAGGAGGCGCAGCGGGAGCGTGGAAGCCATAGCGGGACCCACGAGACGGACGATCGTGATGCATGAAGATGCATCAAGATGTCGACGGAACCAACGAGGACGAGATGGACGATCACAAGGCATGGAGATGCACCGTTGCACACATAGATCTTGATTTCCCAACAATATGGAGGTATGATCGGGAGCTACTGGAAGCTCCACTTCGGTGAACAACACGACGGCAAGAAGGGCTATGGATTCAAGGAGTGAAGGCCATGGTACCGTAGAGGCGGGTCTTCCGGGCGTGCATCGAATTTTGCATCGGATGAAAACCTGTTGGGAAATCATAGGGGGGGGGGGCAACATCATATGCGCAGCGGAAGAACAAGAAAACAAAAATCCCCGATTCCCAAAAAGATGTTCATCGTCGTGCGAAGATTGGTGCGCAAAATCCGCAAAAACACAAAACTGCGTATAGAGATTGTGTTACCTAGGGAGATCGTATATCCCTATTTCCTTGCAGATCCTTAGGAGAGGGTGAAGGAGGTCAAGCGTCCTCCTCTCTAGCGGTGATCCACACAGCAGGGTTGCGACGACACTCCTCAAAACTCCAGGCCTACTCTGAGGTGGAGAGGGAGAGGAGAATAGGAAGGGCAAGCAAAGACTCTAGCCTATGAGGCTGTGAATCCCTCATATTTATAGAGATCCCGTGTCAAAACCCTAATGGGTCCTTTCCCTAGTGGGTATTGGATCTGCATCCAATAAGACAAGGGCTCCGTCGGATATCTCATATCCGAACCTCTACTCATCGCAATGCCTACCATATGTGTGTGACCCTCTAGGCCCAATATCGAGCTGGCCGTGAGTCATACCTGTCAGAACTCCTTCTAACTAAGTGAATTATTATCTCTGTAATAATTCACTCGACTCATCGACTACGGAAGTACTAGGCCACTACGCCGTAGTCCCCAGACGATACAGGGGAATCCAATCCATTGGACCTGTCTGTCCTCAGTTACCATGTACCTATAGTCCCTCATCCATCTAATATCCCAGAGACCGTATATCGAGCATGGTGCTGTCAGACCCATACGGTTTCTACTCGAGTCTCGCTCTAATCAGATTCTCCCGGAGAACTCTTTCTCTCTCAACCCGAATGACCCTGGCCAGGGATTTGTCTGAGCAAGAACACATGGGATATTCCTCTCATGATACCGAGAGTGGATGATCCTCTATCGACACTCAATAGCCCTCGTAAGGTCGACTACCACTCCCAATGACCAGCTGTACTAGATCTGGGAACAGCCAAACCTATAAGTCTGGTATCAAAGAGTGGAGCACTCATACAGGACATCCTTGGTGTCTCAAGTCTAAGAACCAGATACACCACTAGGACTACGGAATCGTTGTCTGACAATAAGGCATCATCAACCATCCAACATTCCGTAAGCGGATCAATCAGTGAACTCATTCTCCAATGAGCACCTGTACTGTATCCCTAGTGTCCCTACACGAGCAGCTATGAAACCAGCTGCATCCATCATATGGACGGGTATACAGCACACCAGTCTATCCGGTTATCACGATGTCCCTCTCGAGTAACCTATGACCGGGATTATTTAGGATATGTGTTTAAAGGTGAATCGATCTCATTATCGTGATCTCATCACGATCCGATTCCCATTGCACAAATCCAAGGACATCACAATATATATGCATTTATGCAATAGTTATAAAGTGATATATGCCAAAATATAATAAGCAAAAAGATTCTGTATCAAGTCACACGTGCCATCACTCACGTGATTGGCTTGCTGGGCACTTATGACTAGCAAAACCTTGGTCATCAGCATATGGGGGCTGTGTTCCACTAAGGGAAATGTTCGAATGCAAGTACCAGTGAGCCCCATGGGGGGGACTTGATCATGCAGAGGTATGATCGAAGCAGTTGGAGAGTTGGACTGCTCCATAGCTCATATTTGCTTAAGGGAGCCCGGCAAGTCAGAGGACAAGGCCGAGTAAGTGAACGTTGCTACCAAGGAAGCTAAGGAGAACATAATCGGTGCAAACCCTACAATGTGATGATAGAGGCCATGCATGGGAGTTGCAGTCTGTCTTTCCATCGACCAAAGGATAGCTGCTTGGAGAACACAGAGGTGTTGAAGCAGGGGGTCGAAAGGGGCGAGGAAGCGACGATGAGTCCAGAGGGACTTAGCTACCCAAAATCAAGCATCAGTTAGAATGGAGATGGACTCGGAGGAGTGCCACAGAGGCATATCTACTGATTGTGAAGAAAAGGGATGCAGATGCGAGGCGACGGATAGTAGTACCATGAGCATGGCAGCGCCATGGTACCGCAGAGGCGGGACTTCCGTGAAAGTCATTGATCCCATGCTCTCATGGAGGGAGAGCGCTTGGTCGTGAAAGGGGCCGAGGAGGTGGAGCATGCAGAGGCAATCTCCAAGTACCGAGACAAGGCTGAAGGGCAGAGGCCGAGGAACTTCGTAAGACCGGTGTTAATGAGCTTCTCATCAAGATAGCCGAAAGTGAAGGACTTCGGGTCATGCAAGAGTGCATAACCAAGGAACGAAGCAGGCAGTACGCGGTGCTGTACCTTTGTTACTCAGTGGAGTAGGCGGCAGGGTTGATGGAGAAGACGGTACAATCCTAGAGGCAACCAAACCTATGAGAGAATTACTCTAAGTTGGGGTGAAAACTTCCTGCATTCCAGAAGTTTGATGGCATTGAGAAGGTGAATCATAGTAACTAACTCAACGCAAGGAGTGCAAACACTTCAAGTGCTTCAGAAGTGTGAGCAAAGAGCAGGCGAAGGCTAGTAACTAGCTCGATACATGGAGTACAACCTCGAGGAGGCGGGCGAAGTCAAGTAACCTTTGCCTTCTCAACCCTTAAGAGAATGGGCGAAACCGAGTACACCAATTCTCTTATCTATCCAGTAGAGGAGCTCTGCACAAGTTTAAAGACCCTTCGAAGACAATGGAAGACAATAGTTGTCAAATCCTCACCAACGGTGATCAGTGCTACTGAGAGTAGATTGTCCGCTTCATTTCCCAATGAAATGCCAATCGAAAGTGGAAGTAATGCGAACCTACTTGGATGTGACAACTAAGTGAAAGAAGAGTCAATAAGCAAATTTTGTGGAGGAAGGACCCAAAACTTCAGAAGTTTGCGAGACGATGCTCGTTAAATGCTCCAACAAGCATCCACCCAGTTCAAACAGCATGAGGCATTTGAGAGACTGGCACAGTAAGGATGGTCTTTTCCTTCATCTGGCAGATCCGCAGGAATCAACAATGATCAACACAACTCAGCCAACCCTACACCAGAGTCAGAGTCATTGGTGAGTTGAAGCAGCATGGTGGATCAAAGGTTCGACTACTCAAAAACAGCAGTGGAGAGCAGATAGGAGCTAAGAGGCGCATTGTAGCTGGAGTAGAAGATTGAAGACTCAGCAAAGGCGAGGAGTTGCAGTGTCAACAAAGGCTTCAACGAGGACGTCAAAGGAATAAGTGGGGGAGAATGTCACAGACAAACTTCTAAACAAGATGTTTGATATAATGCTTATGTATGTCCGTGTCTTTTAGCATGTTCATGCCTTGTACAACATGTAGAGGGGCGGCCGAAGGCTTAATAGTCCCATTTTAGTTGGGTTGGTGGCCTCTTTAGGCTTGTAAATAAATGTTGTGTCATGTGGACACGTGCGAGAGATTTTTGGTTTATAATGGACCATTTTACCCTTTGTTGTGCCACTATTCAGAGCTTGTAAAGTCTGTTTGTAATTTGCATTGTCTATGAAGTATTTTTCGGAGATGTTTTCTTGTAGATCCCGATTGAGGCGTTTTATCTAACCCGTTCTCTCTTTTGTTGGTCCTAAGGGACAATGGGAGGCTTTGGGGAGGCTGACATTTACGGATGGACACGCAAGGGTGCCGCACTGTTAGGATCGGAGTGGCACTAAGAGGGGGGGGTGAATTAGTACAGCGGATTAAAACTTCAGTTTTGATAAATCTTTCATACGATGAAAAGCAATATCAATGGAAACCGATTTTAGAAGCTTAATAACTTAGAAACGTATGGAAGCGTAGTAACTAAGTAGAGAAGTTTGCAGTATATAAATGGCAAGAGTAGGATGCAAACCAGATAACGCAACAATTTTTAAAGTGGTTCGGTCAAAATGACCTACATCCACTTGCGAAGCCTTCTTCAAAGAGGCTTCCAACTTCCACTAGCAAATTTCTTATAGGGGAAGGACTAATACCCCTTTTACAACCTTTACAAGTGGTTCACACTCTTACAATTCTTTTCAACAAGATGGGAGGAGGTGAACACTTAAGCAATATGAAAAACAAGGCTTGCAAAGACTATTCTAAGGCTCTTAACTCAAACTATTGCTTTTCAAAAGGTTGTGATCTCAATTGAGATTTGAGGGGTATTTATATGCCTCAAAAGGATTCAAATTTGGGCTCCAAAATTTGAATTCTCGTTGGTTCCCGATGTTGGTGGTGCCACCGCCCAACCAAGCGGTGCCACCGCCCAGCCCAGGAGGTGTCACCGCCCAGCTTTCGGGTGCTGGGCGGTGCCACCGCCTAGGCCAATTCAGCTCACTGGTTGGGCTCCAAACTTGGCCCAAACCAGTCCGAACTCGGGCCCAATTGGCCCCTACTTGGGTTATAAGATTAACACCTAATCTTAACCCTAATTAACGTGCTAACTATGAATTTAAAGATATTTTCTAAGCTATTACAAAGTTTGTAAGTCAAGACTTTTTCCGGCGAGCTTCCGGCGAACTTCCGACGGTTTTCCGATAAACTCTCGGAAACCATTCTGCGGACTCCTGACAAGCTCCTAGATTTCACGATTTGATCTTGACGAGTTCCAACGAGCTTCTTCGGCAAGCTCCAATCTTTTTCGGCGAGCTCCGCAAACTTCCAACGAACCTTCCGGCGAGCTTCCGAAAAACCCTTCGGCAAGCTCCCTACTTATTCTCGGCTAGTTCCGGCAGCATTCCCGACAAACCTTCGAACTTCCGTCGAACTCTTGAACTCGCAATGAATCCTTTGTGCTTGACTCCGACACTTTGTTTTGCTTTATGTCTTCGTCGTTATCGTAGTTAATCCTGCACACACAAGCTAAAACTCTACTCCGATCTAGATAATTATTACAACGCGAATTGACATTCTGTTGCCCGGCACGTCATTGGTTGGCGCTTCGTCCGATTCTTCGGTGCACCGTCCTCTCTTGCAGCTTGTTGCCCAATCGGCGGTTGACCTCCGCAACCCCGATATCCTTGGTGTAATCTCGCTCTCCTTGGCCCGATGCCCGACGTCGGAAGCCTTCTGCCATCCAATATCCTAACGTGATCTCCTCCGACGCAACGTCAATTCCTCTTGCCTTAATTGTCTAATCCTGATCGAGTAGACCTGCATCACTCAAAATGCAGTTAAACATAAACATAATTATCAATTGGTTTCATCATCAAAATATGAGATTCAACAATCTCCCCCTTTTTGATGATGACAACCAATTGATGACGGAGTTAAACTTGACTCCCGGAGTTTAAACAAACTCCCCCTATCAATATGCCATATTGATAGAACCTTGAATTCAAACTGAATTCAAGTCATTGCAATATTAATCATGAATACTTGCAACACGTCATTATGAACTCATGCATAGACTTATGCATATCTTGTCATCAACATACTTCTCCCCCTTTGTCATCAACAAAAAGGAGAAGTACAACTATTCTTTGTGTTTGTAATATAAGTTCAACTCATTGCATGAAAAACATAATATTAAGTTTTATCATCATGCAGTTTTGAAGCTAGAAAATTTAGCAAGTAATGTATCATGCTTAGGACATTCAAGCTATCAAGTTTTAGATATGCAAGTTTTACAGCATACAAGATAGCACTTTTGGTAATGTTCAAGATAGCAAGTTCTACATCATGCAAGCTAGCAATATTGATATGTTCAAGAAAGCAACTCTTGCTTCTTGAAATATGCAAATTTGTCAAGTTTTGCTAGATGTGCAAATTTACATTTTTGCCTCTTAAGATAGGCAAGATAGCACATTTGCTTCTTTTGAGATAGCAACTTTTTGCTTCTCTTTAGACTACAAGCTAGCAATTTTTACGATATGTAAGTTTCACAATATACAAGCTAGCAAAAATTTCGAAAGCAAATGCAAAATAGCTTTCTTGTGTAAGCTCATAATTCTTGCTTCCTATTGTAATATGCAAGTTGTAAGTTTTGCTTCTTGAGATAGGCAAGATAACACTTTTGCAATTTTTGTTTCTTAAGATAGGCAAGCTTGTGATGTTCAAAATAACAAGCTCTTTCTTCTAGAAGTGTCATTTTTGCTTTCTTTGCAAAGTGTAAGCTAGCAAAATGTTTGAAAAAGTGATCAAGTTTTGCAACATACAAGCTAACAAAAATGCCAAACTAGCAAGAGATAATGTTTTACATGAGGCAAGCAAACAATTTGGCAAATGTTACATTTGCATATTCTCTTTTGAGAAGTGCAATTTTTGCTTTCATCTTGAATTGTGCAAGCTAGTTAGTTTGCCTCTTTTCATGATGTCCACGCTAGAAATTCTTGCTCCCCCTTTGTCATTATCAAAAAGAAGGGAAGACCCTTATATCAATTTTCATATTATGACAAAGGTAAGTATCATTCTTATTTGTGCATCATTATATATTCAAATTAAAACATACACAATTTCAATAATCTTATTTTTCATGCACGATACCGAAAAATAAATAAATCATCATTAATAAGCATATTATATATGATACTCAAACATTAAAATTTTTAAGCATTTATCAACATGTTGATCATGATACCAAACATTCATCATTTAAAGCATTCATGATACACATCATATGCAGTAAATACATCATGTACATCATTATCATAAGTATTGCATACATCATTTTAACTTTATGAATATTTCATCATTGCATGCATTATACCAAAACATTTCAAGCCATGCAAGCCATAAATACAAAGAAATCATGTCATGAAGGATAAAATCATTTGAATACCAAAAGACATGATTCATATAGTAAATATCTTCTTTAAATAAAATATCAA
This sequence comes from Musa acuminata AAA Group, assembly GCF_036884655.1. NCBI lineage: Eukaryota > Viridiplantae > Streptophyta > Magnoliopsida > Zingiberales > Musaceae > Musa > Musa acuminata. Next base: position 15,209,765 of record NC_088357.1, on the reverse strand, counting down.
GAAAAATCATAGGAGTACAAAGAAGAGATATTGTTTTAAAAGAAAATTCAAGTAATAATTCCAAGAACTCACAAGGAAAAATCATGATTCATTTAGAAAATCTCATCTCAAGAGAATATCAAGTAAAATCATAGAAGATCGATTAATGAGAAATTTTGATTTATAATAAAATCTCATGTATCGAATGTCGAGAAATCAAAATGATGATTTATATAAAAAATATCACATGTTATATTCAAGAGAAAAAATCATCATTCATTTTCAACTTTTCAATTTGTCACATCAATATTTCTTAGATATGCATGATACCAAAACATGGTTTTAAATATTTAACATATAACATGCATAAATTGAAAGGAGAAGGGAAGAATTCAAACGTACAAAGATTTCAACCATCTCATAAACAAATGTAAGACCAAGTCATGAATCCAAAATTCCATTAATCAAAATGATCATCAAAGGTAATCTCATGTTATTTCAAGAAATCAATATCATGATTTTGATAAAACTCATTTCAAATTTAAATCATCAAAATCATTAAAATATCAACATTACTTTCAAGAGATTCAAAATGGTATACATAGATTTATCATAATAAACATCAAGATCAATAGGATAGAGAAAAATAATTTTTCAAGGAAAAAATATTTTCCTCTTTTTAGTTGTTTCAATTCATATGATTTTATTTCACTTATACCAAATAAAAACATGTATAATGTTTAAAACCGAAAGTGTAAGATTTATTACAACAAAGATTAATAAGGCACTTTCATTATGGTAAAAATCAATAATCCATAAATCACAAGATTCATATGCATAATTTCGAAATTTATTAAGCATGATCATTATGCATGACACTAAAACATGGTTTCAAAATGTTTAATATTTTCATTACATCATTATGCAATGGTTTCATTGAACATAATTTTGAATGATTCTTATAGATAACTAAAACTTCTTTAGTTTTAATTTATGTGATTGACTTTATATTAGCATGCTCAAGTTTTATTCTTATGTCAAAAACATACATCATGTTTGAAAACCAAAGACAAGGTTTAAAAAAAAATCATCAAGCCTTCCATATAAAAACCATGTATCATCATTGAAGGTTAATATGGAAATCATCAAAATACACATTCTTGCTTCTCAAGCACATATATATGATTATTTAAATCTAATATTTTATTCTATTAACATAAAACATACAATTTTCAAGAAAAATAATTATTCAAAAGAAAAGAGAAAATGCATCATGGAAAACATCAAGTAATTTCAAAATAATTCAAGAGAGTTGAGTTACTTACCTTGTAGTCGAAGCCCGTCAAAGCCCAATTCGCCGTTTCACCTTTGGAAGTTCTTGATTCATCCTTGGTTGCCTTCCTCTTCTTTGGCCTCTTCCTCCGTTCAAGTTCATTGTTTATTTTAGATTTTTGTTTAATAAACTTATAAAGATTTAGTGTTCGAAATTCAAGTTCATCATTGTCCTCATCACTTGAGTCATTGCTCAAGTGGTATCCATTTGTCCGGAGTTTCAAATCCTTCCTATTCTTTAGAAGGTGATTTTGTTCATCATGTGCATTGTGCATCATTTCATATGTCATCAACAAACCAATTAGTTCTTCAAGTGGAAAAATATTTAAATCTTTTGTTTCTTGTATTGCGGTTGTTTTAGAATCCCACCTTTTTGGAAGGGATCTTAAGATCTTGCTTATGAGATCAAAATTCGAAAAAGATTTACCAAGAACTCTTAGATTATTGACGACATCCGTGAAACGGGTGTACATGTCGCCTATAGTCTCGCTTGGTTGCATTTGAAAAAGCTCAAAATCATGCAATAAAATGTTAATTTTCGAGTCTTTGACTCTACTAGTTCCCTCGTGCGTGATTTCAAGTGTTCGCCAAATATCGAAAGCCGTTTCGCACGTAGAAATCTGATTGAACTCATTTTTGTCCAAAGCACAAAATAAGGCATTCATAGCCTTTGCGTTTAAAGAAAAATATTTCTTCTCCAAATCCGACCATTCGTTCATCGGTTTAGAGGGAAGTTGAAAACTGTTTTCAACGATATTCCATAAATCCAAATTCATAGAAATCAAGAAAACTATCATTCGAGTTTTCCAATAAGTGTTGTCCAATCCGTTAAATAATGGTAGACGAAAAACCGATAAGCCCTTTTGAAAGCCATGAAGAGCCATTTCTCTCAGGTGTAAATCCGAAATGAGAAATACCGGGCTCTGATACCAATTGTTAGGATCAGAGCGGCACTAAGAGGGGGGGTGAATTAGTGCAGCGGATTAAAACTTCGGTTTTGATAAATCTTTTATACGATGAAAAGCAATATAAATGGAAACCGATTTTAGAAGCTTGATAACTTAGAAACGTATGGAAGCGTAGTAACTAAGTAGAGAGGTTTGTAGTATGTAAATGGCAAGAGTAGGATGCAAACCAGATAACGCAGTAGTTTTTAAAGTGGTTCGGTCAAAATGACCTACATCCACTTGCGAAGCCTTCTTCAAAGAAGCTTCCAACTTCCACTAGCAAATTTCTTGTAGGGGAAGGACTAATACCCCTCTTACAACCTTTACAAGTGATTCACACTCTTACAATTCTTTTCAACAAGATGGGAGGAGGTGAACACTTAAGCAATATGAAAAATAAGGCTTGTAAAGACTATTCTAAGGCTCTTAACTCAAACTATTGCTTTTCAAAAGGTTGTAATCTCAGCTGAGATTTGAGGGGTATTTATAGGCCTCAAGAGGATTCAAATTTGGGCTACAAAATTTGAATTTTCGTTGGTTCCCGATGCTGGCGGTGCCACCGCCCAACCAAGCGGTGCCACCGCCCAGCGCTCGGGTGCTGGGCGGTGCAACCGCCCAGCCCAGGAGGTGTTACCGCCCAGCTCTCGGGTGCTAGGCGGTGCCACCGTCCAGCCTAGGCGGTGCCACCGCCTAGGCCAATTCAGCACACTGGTTGGGCTCCAAACTTGGCCCAAACCAGTCCGAACTCGGGCCCAATTGGCCCCTACTTGGGTTATAAGATTAACACCTAATCCTAACCCTAATTAACGTGCTAACTACGAATTTAAAGACATTTTCTAAGCTATTACAAAGTCTGTAAGTCAAGACTTTTTCCAGCAAGCTTCCGGCGAACTTCCGACGATTTTCCGATAAACTCTCAGAAACCATTCTGCGGACTCCCGACAAGCTCCTAGACTTCACAATTTGATCTTAACGAGTTCCAACGAGCTTCTTCAGCAAGCTTCGATCTTTTTCGATGAGCTCCGCGAACTTCCAACGAACCTTCCGGCGAGCTTCCGAAAAACCCTTCGGCAAGCTCCCTACTCATTCTCGGCTAGTTCCGGCAGCATTCCCGACGAACCTTCGGACTTCCGTCGAACTCTTGAACTCGCAATGAATCCTTCGTGCTTGACTCCGACACTTTGTTTTGCTTTATATCTTCATCGTTATCGTAGTTAATCCTGCACACACAAGCTAAAACTCTACTCCGATCTAGACAATTATTACAACGCGAATTGACATTCTGTTGCCTGGCACATCATTGGTTGGCGCTTCGTCCGATTCTTCGGTGCATCGTCCTCTCTTGCAGTTTGTTGCCCAATCGATGGTTGACCTCCGCAACCCCGATATCCTTGGCGTAATTTCGCTCTCCTTGGCCCGATACCCGACGTCCGAAGCCTTTTGCCATCCAATATCCTAACGTGATCTCCTCCAGCGCAACGTCAATTCCTCCTGCCTTAATTGTCTAATCCTGATCGAGTAGACCTGCATCACTCAAAATGCAGTTAAACATAAACATAATTATCAATTGGTTTCATCATCAAAATACGAGATTCAACATGCACGACTTAGGCAAAACCAGCTAAGTCCGTGACAGCATGGGGCACCCTAGGGTAGAGTATCCCAAAATTTCACTAAATAATTAATTAAATAATTTAATTAATTAATATTATTATTATCTAGTAGTCATACATGATGATGTGTATATGTGATGTATGATGTAGACAGATGATCATGGGCTATGTGATGTGATGTATAATGTAGACAGATGATCATGGGCTATATGATGTGATTATTTTTATTATTGGAGCTTACGAGTCTATTTTTTTTCTTGTTTATTATCAGGCATGCGTGCTTGTGATTATATTATAGTCACATAAGGAGGTGTGACGGGAGTGTGGAGGTGACAATAGAACCCATGAGGCCATGATGATTCGAAGGCCAAATAGGACGGGAATCACAAGGAGTTATGATCGGTAAGAGTTGCCTACCTTTACGGGCTTTGTGTGATTGGTTGAGTCTCTCGAGATTATACTAAGATACTGGTTAGATCCTAATCCCCATTAGAGATCCGTCGGGCATCTATGATTCATATGCTAGAAGGAGTTGTATGTTTCACGAGAAAAATAGTGGGAGCAAATTAAGATAGAAGTCTATATCTTGATTATTTATTTTTATACAAAATCTACATATTATTTATTTCTACTATATCTTTTGTTTGTCAAAAATATGTCACTTTCAAATTTCTTATATAACATACTTGATGTCAACTGTGCCCAAACTATACAGATTGGCTCCGTAATGTAAAAATCATTCTCACGGTAGAGAAAATCGTATATGTCCTTGACATAGTGATGCCCATGACCGAGGAAAGGGCAAGTGAGGATGAGATTACTCATTATGTGAAGTACATAGATAACTCCACTTAGTTCAGTGTTATATATTAGGCTTCATGATTCTTGAGTTATAGAAGCAACATGAAAATATGGATGCCAGATCCATTCTCCTACATCTTCGTAAATTATTTGAGGAATAGAGAAGAACTTAGCGCTATGAGATATTCAAGAGTCTCTTCCATGCTAGGATGACTTAGGAGACACCAGTTCAAAACTATGTCTTTAAGATAATTAAGTGGATAGAAAAACTCATGGGTCTAGGAATGGTCTTAGAGGATAACCTGTGTGTGGATCTTATACTTCAGTCTCTCCCAGATTTCTTTTCGTAGTTCATTATGAATTTTAATATGAATAAGCTTGAGGTAACTCTCCCTAAGCTCCACAATATGCTGAGGGAGGCTGAGAGCACCATCAAGAAAGAAAAACCAGTTTTCTATGCAGGTGAGAATAAAAAAAAAAGGAAGGTAGAAAAGTCTCTAAAGAAGGGTAAGGGTAAGGGCAAACCGAGCAAAACAAAGGTTGTTAAGAAGAACTCAATAAAGCATAAAGGTCAGTGCTTCCACTGCTACAAAGATATGGGCATTGAAAGAGGAATTGCAAAGGGTACCTTTCAGAGATGGTGAAATAGAAGCTTGGAGAAACTTCAGGTATATTCATGATCGATCTCTATTTGTTAGAAAATTATAACAATACATGGGTATTGGATACTAGTAGTGCATCTTATATTTACAATTCATTGCAAGTTCTAGCAAGGCCTAAGAGATTAACAAAAGGTAAGGTGGATCTCAGGATGGGGAATGATGCAAAAGTTACTATTGTTGCCATTAGGGAAGTCACACTATGGTTGCCTAGTGGAGCTCTTTTAGCATTAGATGCTTGCTATTTTGTTCCTTCAATTATCAGAAATGTTGTTTCCATTTCTTATTTGATAAATAATAAACATAGAGTAGTTTTTGAGAATAATGGTTGTTCATCGATTCTAGACAATAAGATTATCGGTAGAAGAACATTAAGTAATAGTTTATTTATATTGGATGATGCTCCACATATCATGAATGTAAATGTGCATAAGAAGAAACGAGATGAGGTGAACAATGCATACATGTGACATTGTAGGCTAGATCACATCTATGAAGGAAAAATCTAAAAGTTGCTGAAGAATGGATATTTAGATCTATTCGATTATGAGACATATGCAACTTGTGAGCCTTACCTTCGAGGAAAATTGACCAACTCTCCATTTAATAGAACTGGAGAGAGAGCCAATGAGTTGTTGGAACTCATACATAATGATGTATGTGGTCCCATATCGACACAAGTCATACAAGGTTACTCCTACTTTATTACTTTCACTAATGATTTTTCTAGGTATGGACATGTATACTTAATGAAGTACAAGTCCAAAGCCTTTGAGAAATTCAAGAAATATAAGAATAAGGTAGAAAACTAGATTGGAAAGAGTATCAAGACTCTTCGATCAAATCAGGGAGGTGAGTACGTGAATATAGAATTCATCTAGTTCCTCAAAAGACCATGAGATCCTATCCCAATGGACCCCTCCTTATACACCTCAGTTCAATGGTATATCGGAAAGGAGGAATCGTATATTGTTAGATATGGTACAGTCCATGATGAGTTTCGCCGACCTACCCATCTCATTTTGGGGATATGCTCTGGAGTCTACAGCTTACCTTCTGAATAGAGTTCTAACTAAGTTAGTAGTATCTACACCATATGAGATATGGGAAGGAAAGAAGCCCAATTTTAAAGTTATTAAGATTTCGGGCTACTCTACTCATATTAGGAGACACAACCCCGACAAGTTAGAATCTATGATGGAATGGTACAAGTTTGTGGGATACCCTAAGAAAACTTATGTGTATTATTTCTATTACCTAAGGACTAAAAGATCTTTATAGCCAAGAGAGTGGTGTTCCTTGAGAAGGAACCCATTCTTAGTGGAGATAATGAGAACATAATAGAGTTGAGCGAGATTGGGGAACCTAGCTCAAGCACCAATCCACAACACGAGTCTATCATATACTAGACATATAAGTTTCAACTTTGTGTAATTCTGATAGAGTACCCCATCCTCCTAAGAGATATGTGGGACATATCAAAAGAGAGGATGTTGAGGATATTGATCCTCAAATCTACGAGAAGGTTATTATGAGTACAGACTCCGAGAAGTGGCAAGAAGCCATGAATTCTAATATGGATTCCATATACTCCAACATGGTTAGGAACTTAGTTAATGCGCTTGAGTGTATCATACCCATTGGTTGTATTTGGATTTTTAAGAAGAAGATCCGGATAGATGGAAAGGTAGAATTCTATAAAGCAAGGCTAGTGGCTAAGGGTATCGTCAAAGGCAATGAGTTGACTATAACGAAACTTTCTCACCCGTGGCCTTGCCGAAATCCATATGAATTCTATTGGTAATTATAGCACACTATGACTTTGAGATATGGTAGATGAACATGATGTTGAATCTCGAATTTTGATGATGAAATCAATTGATGAGTTTATGATCTAAGCTGCATTTTTGAGAAAATTGATGCAAGACTAACTTCGATAAAAAAAGGCAAAACAATTGAAACAAGAAGAATAAGATATTGAGCTAGTGTCAGAAATCAGGCATCAGGTCGACGAATCAGACATTGCGCCAAGATCAAGTATTGCGGGAGTCAACATGTTAAGGGATTAAGTAATATGTCTAAGGTTTGGATGATGCGCAAAAAGTTCATCGGGAGTTCTGATGAATAAATGACATGCCAAACAACTTAGCTTTATTATCTTATAATTGTTTAGGTCTTAATTATCATAGTTAGGTCTTAAATTAAGTTAGTTTTGGGTGTAACTCTACTAACTCAATTAGGAGCCCATTGGGACTAATTTGGGGCTGAGTTGGGCCCATTGGGAGGCATATTTAGTGACCTAAAGTTAGGTCAGGTGGTGGCACCGCCAGACTAAGTGGTAGAACTGCCTATAAGCTAGAATATATGAAGTGTACATTTTTCGAAAGACCCAGTGGTGGTACCGCTAGTGTCAAGCGATAGTACCGCCTAAACTAGCAATGGTACCACCCAAACTAGCGGTGGTGCCGCCCAAACCAGTGGTAGTACTGCTCGTATATGGTCTCCTATAAACTCTTGCGATAGTACCACCCAAATTGGGCGATAGTACTATCAATTGTCAGGGCTTCAAGTAGTGGTACTACATAGTACTAGCAATAGTATCGCTAGTACCCTTGAAACCTAGGATGAGACCTTTTTTTGCTCCTTTTTTAAAGCTATTTGGGGCCTATAAATACTTCACTCTTTCTTGCTTAGATAGCAAGACAAGTGAACAAAAAGCCTAGTGGTTCTGAGTTGTAAAGTTTTAAAAAGTGCTAAGTGTCTCCCTCCTCCTCTTTAAGTTTTGGGCCTATTCTAATAGAGGTGTAAGACTTGTAAAAGTTCTCTCCTAATCCTGTGAAAAGGAGAAAGAGTTGTAAAGAGGGTAGTTAGTCTTTTCCTATTGAAAGAAGAACTTTAGTGAATGTCAGTGGCCTCGATGAAAGAGGAATCGAGAGTGGACATAGGTCGTGATGATCGAACTACTATAAAGTTGGTTTATATTTACTTTATTCTCTTCATTGATATTACTTTCTAATTTAACTATTTATTACACTTACTCTAAGTTAAGCACACTTTCGATATTTATTTTTTTTGAATGAAAGTTTTCAAACCAAGGTTTTTATGTCAACACTAATTCACCCCCCCTCTCAATGTCATTTGCGGTCCTAACAGTTAGTATTGTTAGGATCGAGTCGGCACTAAAAGGGGGGGTGGGGGGTGGTGTGAATTAGTGTAGCGGATAAAAATCACGTCAAGTCAAAAATCTTCGTACGTTGAAAAACGATTTTGAAAGGATGTTAACTTGAAAGCGTATTCGTAAGGTAGCGAAAGTATTAATTTAGCTTGTAATTAAAGTAAAGAGCAAAATAGAAATGCAAACAAGATTTTTATAGTGGTTCGATCGTCGTGACCTATATCTACTCCACCGATTCCTCTTCTGTCGAGGCCACCAGCATCCACTAATGATCTTCTTTCAAGAGGCGAAGATCAACTACCCTTTTACACTCGATTCTCCTTTTGATAGGTTTAGGAGAGAACCTTTACACCACCACTAACTCCTCTCTTAAACCACACTAACACTTAGAGCTTGAGAGGAGTTCTCATAAGATTATTACAATATTTTTCTACGTTTTTGCTCTTAATTCTTGTTTATGTTAACCAGGGATGAGAGGGGTATTTATAGGCCTCAAGTGGATTCAAACTTAGAGCTTAAAAGTATTTCATCCCTAGTTTTCGGGGTACTGGCAGTACTACTGCCTATAGCATTGACACTGGGTGGTACCACCGCTTGACACCCTACCACCATGTCACGAACAAAGTTCTAAATAGGATATTTAATATAGTACTTATGTATGTCCGTGTCTTTCTATTTGTTCATGCTTTGCACAACATGTAAAGGGATAGTCGAAGGCTTAAAAGCCCCAATTTAGTTGGGTTTGGTGGCTTTCTTAGGCTTGTAAATAAAGGTTGTGTCATGTGGACACTTGTGAGAGATATTCGATCTGTAGTGGACCATTTTGACCCTTTGTTGTGTAACTGTTTAGAGCTTATAAAGTCTATTTGTAATTTGCACTGTCTATGAACTGTTTTCAGAAATGTTTGCTTGTGGATCCCGGGTAAGGCATTTTCTCTAACTCATTTTCTCTTTTGTAGGTCCTAAGGGACCATGAGAGGCTTCGGGTTGGCTGACCTTTGCGAACAGACACGCAAGGGTGTCACACGACTTAGACAAAACCAACTAAGTCCATGACATATGGTATCAGAGCGGGACAAGCACTCATAGAAACACTTGGCATGCAAATGTGGGGGACTTAGCGGGGCTGCGTTGAGGGCAGTCAGCACATGCGCGATCGTTTGGGAGAAAACGGGCATGGAGATGTAGGGAAAAGGAGTCGCTCGGAAGAACGGGCATTTGAGATTGGCATTCAAAGGAATGGCCAACCCTTTACGCAAGAGGCACCACGAGAACAAGCAAGCTTGGAAGAATGTGGAGCACACAGAAGTTGGGATGGCTAAGTCCGAGCTACGGCTCGACGTTGACAACTATACTTGATGGTGCTCAAGGCAAGTGAGGCACTTGGTAAAGGATGAGACCATGCAAGGTGGAATGAGTTGCTCAGTAACCAAAAGAGTTTTGCAAAGCTCACAAAAGTGAGGGGAATTGCTAACTCGAAGAATTCGGTACTCATGCATGGGATTGTATGCGGACGATGGAATGTTCACGGCCATCCCAAGGCGACCGAAACGCAACGCCATAGAGCATTAAAACCTTCTCTTCGGTATGTGAAGGATACGTCTGTAGGAGGTTAAAGTGTGCAGTGAGTTCAACATGTTGCTAGGCCTTGAGTGATGCAGTGGGGGCTATATTGACATGGAGTCATAACTAGCAAGTGCGTTTGCAAGAAGCAGAACAATGCATAGTTTGTTCAGCAAATCGGAATAGTCCGAAGGGATAGTAGTCTCCGAAACTTTCAGAGCGAAAGAAGCGAAGAAAGATGCTGCTTAAATGGGACAGTTATCTAGGAGGGATAGATTCCAGTTTCTCTAGAGGGAGAATCATGTTTAACAGATCGCACATGTTGAGGAAGAGTACCTCAACAAACAACAACTCCATGAAGCTCAATGGACCGAGCAAGCGGCGAGGAGTCGTCGCATGATCTCGCTTGAGAGAATGCAAATGCATTGCAAGATCAAGTGGGGGAGCGACCCAAAGCAATAGAAATGAAGGCACACTTGGAGTCGATATGGAGATTGAACTCAAGGGAGGGCCACCATCAACTCAATGCAAAAACGAGGAGCGGAACAACTTGGGTGTAACTTGGCAAAGTACCCAAGCCGCATGAAAAACCAACATAGAAGATGGAACATTGAGCGGAGGCACAGTGCTTTCCTTGGACAGAGGTCAAGGATATGAACTCTTGCAGAGGCAAGAGTAGGATCATGTTGTTCCATGGGTCTTTCATTCTGATGGAGCAGACTCATCTTGCATGGTACCAAAGACGAAGGGAACTTCTGGGCACATGCACCTTATCTCAGAGAAGCATTTAATGGTGTTAGGATTAAGAGTCGGGGTCAGCACTAAGAGGGGGGGAGAGGGGGGGGGGGGGTTGAATTAGTGTAGCGGTGAAAATTATGTCTTCAAAACTTCGTTTCGATTAAAACTATTTCCGATGTAAAACCGTTTCGTAAAGGTAATACTTTGAAAGTGTACATAAACGTATTGAATGCAGTAAGCTATTAAAGAGGTTTGCAGTATGTAAATGGCAGGAAGTAAATGCAAACCAGAGTTTTAGAATAGTTTGGTCAACGTGATCTACATCCACTTCCGGCTTCCTCCTCCGATGAGGTCACTAGCGTCCACTAGAGGCCTTCCTTTAATAGGCGAAGGCCAATCACCTTTTACACCCCTCTTCTCTTTTTCACGGGTTTAGGAGATAACCCTTACAAGCACTCACACTCCTCTTACATATTTCTAAATTTAGAGCGGAGGAGAGAATTTCTAAAGAGATTGCAGCAGCATTTTTCTACTTTTGAAATCTTTATGCTTGTGTGCTTTAACCAAGGATGAGAGGGGGTATTTATAGGCTTCAAGTTGATTCAAACTTGGAGCCTAAAAATTTTCCATCCCGGGTTCCCCAAGCACAGGCGGTACTACCGCCTGTGCTGGGCGGTACCATCGCCCAGTATCAGTTGACACTAACACTATCCTGGGCGGTACCACCGCCCAAGTCTGGTGGTACCACCACCTGGGGGCTAGTGCTGGGCAGTACCACTACCCAAATTGGCAGTACCACTGCCTGGCACCCTACCAGGGGTGGTACAACCGCCCAGACTAGTGGTACCATCGCCAGACATAGTCTCGAAGACTGTGCCATGACGGTGAGACTTCTTGGGGGTACTATTTGGGCCCCTTATTGGGCCCAACACAATTCTTACATGGGCCTAACTAGCCCCTAATTAGGTTGGCCCAAATCCAAGCCCAATTACGTGCTAACTACGAAACCCGAAGATATTTGCTAGTTCCGATAGAACTTCCGACGAACATCTGGACTTCTGACGAACTCTCGAACTCCCAACGAAATCGCACCCTTGACTCTGGGACTTCATTTTACTTCATGCCTTGCTATCATAGTTAATCCTGCACATGTAAAACACACTTCGATCTAGACAATTAATACTAAGCATTAATCATGTTGTCCGGCATGTCATTGGTCCCTTGACGCTTCGTCTGATTCTTCGGCGCATCGTCCTCTCTTGCAGTCTATTGCCCAATCGGCCAGTTGACTCCGCAACTCCAATATCCTTGGCACAATATCTGCTCTTCTTGGCCCGATGCCCGAATCCACAGCCCGAAACCTTCTGTCAATACGTTGACCGTTCCTCCAGCTCGACATCCAATCTTTTGACATATTTTCCCCTGGCACCACATGATTCTTCCTACTTTAATTCTCTCATCTTGATCGAAGAATCTTGTGTCACTCAAAATGCAGATTAAAACATAAACATTTATCAATTGGTTTCATCATCAAAATCCGAGATTCAACAATCTCCCCTTTTTTTATGATGACAACCAATCGACGATGAAGTTAATCTTAACTCCCGGAGTTTAAACAAACTCCCCCTATCAAATATTCCGTATTGATAGAAACTCTTGGATTCAAAAATCCAAGTAATATGTCATGATCAAATCATGTATGACATCAACATACTTCTTCCCCTTTGTCATCAACAGAAAGGAGAAGTTCCACTTTCTAGGTATTTGACATAACAGTTTCAAATCGTTGCATAATAAATCTCAAGTATAATCATCATGCAATCTAGCAAAAAATTTTGAGTTTTACATCATGTAACCTAGCAATATTTAAGATGTTCAAGAAGGCAACTTTTGCATCTTGAAATATGCAAGTTAGCAATCTTTGCTTCTCTTTTGAGATGAGCAAGCTAACATGTTTTTGCATCTTCTTAACTTATGCAAGCTAACAAGTTTGCCTCTTTTTATGATGTGCATGCTATAAATTCTTTCTCCCCCCTTTGTCATTGGCAAAAAGAGAGGAATAACAAAACAATGGTGCAATTCATCAATTTTCAAATTATGACAAGAATAAAGTGTCATTCTTATTTCAATATGTCATAATTGAGATAAACCTTAAATTTAATTCAAGTTAATGCAATTTTAATCATGATTCTTAGATATGCAATACATCAAATACATCATCATAATAATTTCATAAGTATTGCATGCGTCACTTTTGAATAAGCTAGCAACTTTGCTTCCTAGAAAGTTTTTTTCCTTGCAATTTGTAAGCTAGCAAATATTTGCTTCCTTTGCAATAACACAAACTAACAAAATGTTACATTATTTTACAACATAGAAGCTAACAATTTGAGATGTTCAAGAAACAAGTTCTTTCTTCTCTTTTGAGAAGTGCAATTTTTGCTTTCTTCTTGAACTATACAAGCTAGCTAGCAAGCTAGTGAAATTTGCTCCCCCTATGTCATTGTCAAATAGAAGGGAATAACAATACAATAGTATAATTCATTTCCCTTTACTATAATATTCAAATCATGACAAGGGTTAAGTATCAACCTTATTTCATTATGTTTGTACATCATTATAATTTCAATTTACAACAATCACAATTTTAAAACTTTACATTTCATTTTTCATGCACGATACCGAAATATAAAACAATCATCATTATGAGCATATCATACATGATACTAAAACATTAAAATTTTTAAGCATTTATCAACATTTTGATCATGATACCAAATATTCATCATTTAGAGCATTCATGATACATATTATATGGAATAAATCACATATATTATTATAATAAAAAGCATAAGTATTGCATGCATTCATATCATTACATGAAGAATATAAAAAAGAACTTGGTGATGAGATATTACTTGATGAATACAAGAAATTGTACATAAAAATCATATCATGAGAGATAAGATCATGTAAATATCAAAAGATATGATTCATATATTAAATCTCCTCTTAAATAAAATACCAAGAAGAATCGTAGAAGAATGATTAATGAAAAATCTTGATTCATAATAAATTTTAATTTGTAAATATCAAGGAATCAAGATCATGACTTGGATAAAAATTTATTCAAATTTAAATCATCAAAATTATTTTCAAAGTCCAAGAGATTCGTAAAAATGATACAAATGGATTCATCAAAATCAATAAGATAGAGAAAAATAATTTTCAAGAAAAATATTTTCCTCTTTTTAGTTGTTTCAATTCATATGATTTTATTTCATTCAAGCATGTCTTTTTTTATTTATGCCAAATAAAAATATATATCATCAATCATTTAGGATCAAAAAATAAATTTCGTCATAAAAACCATCAAGATCAATAAACAATAAATTACTTGAAAATTATCATGCATAATTTTAAAATTTATTAAGCATGATCATTATGACATCAAAACATGGTTTTAAAATATTTAATATTTTTATTTCAACATCAAGCAAGGTTTCATTGAACATAATTTTGAATGATTCTTATAAATATCTAAAACTTCATTAGTTTTAATTTATATGATTGACTTTATATTAGTATGTCTAAATTTTTATTTTTATATCAAAACCATACATCATGTTGAAAACCAAAGACAAGGTTCATAAAAAAAATCATCAAGCCTTCCATACAAAAGCTATGCATCGTCATTGAAAAGCAATATGGAAATCATTAAAATATACTTTTTTACTTCTTAAGCACATATATTAGATTAATCTTACTACAATCATTAGATTTATATTTAATATTTTATTGTATTATCATAAAACATATAATTTTCATGATCATTTTCAAAATTACTAGAATGATAAGAATGATCCTAATTTTTGCATTTTTATTTTTAAACATGCAATTAAAAAAATAATTATTCTAAACAAATAAATAAATAAATAAATGTATCATGAAAAGCATCAAGTAATTTTGAAATAAATTAGGGGGATTTCGATTACCTCATCATTGAAAGCGGTTAAGGCGTAGTTTGCCACCTCGCCTTTGTTGATTTTCTCCTCATCTTCGGAGGAGCTAGATTCATCCCAATTTGTGTTCTTCTTCTTGCGTTCAAAGAAAGTAGTTGCGTTTTTTTTATTCTTTAAATTTTGTTTTATTAACTTTTTAATTTTATTTGTGAGGAATTCAAGTTCACCATCACTTGAGCTTATGCTCGAATGGTCTTCAATTGTTCTGTCCCAAATCCTTCCTGTTCTTTGGAAGGTAGTTCTCATGTCCATCAAGTGCGACATTTGTCATTTCATAGGTCATCGAAGACCCTATTAGTTCTTCAAGTGAAAAAATATTTAAATCTTTTGTTTTTTGTATTGCCGTTACTTTCGATTCCAATTTTTAGAAAGAGATCTTAAAATCTTGTTAACGAGTTCAAAATTCGAAAAGCTTTTACCAAGTCCTTTTAGACTATTGATGACATCCGTAAAACGAGTATACATGTCTCCAATAGTCTCTCTTAGTTCCATACAAAACATCTCAAAATCATGCATCAAAAAATTTATTTCAGAATCTTTTACACTACTTGTGCCTTTGTGTGTGACTTCTAATATGTATCAAATCTCAAAAGCCGTTTTGCAAGTAGAAACCCGATTAAACTTGTTTTTGTCGAAGGCGCAAAATAAGGCATTCATAGCCTTTGCATTTAGAGAAAAAGTCTTCTTCTCCAAATCATTCCAACATTTTAAAACCAAATTCGACTATATGCCATAAATCGAGATTCAATGAAAGCAAGAAAACTCTCATTCGAGTTTTCCAATAAGTGTAGTTCGTCCCATTGAAAAAGGGAGGACGAATGAGAGAGTGACCCTCTTGAAAGTCGAAATGAGCCATTTCTCTTGGGTGTTAATCCAAATGAGAAATCACGAGGCTTTGATACCAATTGTTAGGATTAAGAGTCGGGGTCAGCACTAAGGGGGGGGGGGGGTGCGTGAATTAGTGCAGCGGTAAAAATTACGTCTTCAAAATTTCGTTTCGATTAAAACCGTTTTCGACGTAAAACCATTTCATAAAGGTAATACTTTGAAAGCGTACATAAACATATTGAAGGCAGTATGTAAATGGCAAGAAGTAAATGCAAACCAGAGTTTTATAGTGGTTCAACCAATGTGACCTACATCCACTTCCGGCTTCCCCCTCCGACAAGGTCACCAGCATCCACTAGAGGCCTTCCTTCAATAGGCGAAGGCCAATTACCTTTTACACCCCTCTTCTCATTTTCATAGGTTTAGGAGATAACTCTTACAAGCACTCACACTCCTCTTATAGATTTCTAAACTTAGAGTGGAGGAGGAAATTTCTAAAGAGGTTGTAGTAGCGTTTTTCTACTTTTGAACTCTCAGTGCTTGTGTATTTTAACCAGGGATGAGATGGGTATTTACAGGCTTCAAGTTGATTCAAACTTGGAGTCTAAAACTTTTCCATCCTAGGTTCCCCGGGCACGGACGGTACTACCACCTACGCTGGACGGTACCACCGCCCAGTGTCAGTCGACACTAACACTGTCCTGGCGGTACCGCCGCCCAGGTCTGGCAGTACCATCGCTTGAGGGGTAGTATTGGGTGGTACCACTACCTAGACTAGCGGTACCACCACCCAGACTGGCGGTACCACCACCTGACACAATCTCGAAGATTGTGCCATGACGGTGAGACTTCTTGGGGCACTATTTGGGCATCTTATTGGGCCCAACATAGTTCTTACATGGGCCTAGCTAGCCCCTAATTGGGTTGGCCCAAATCCAAGCCCAAGTACGTGCTAACTACGAAATCCTAAGACATTTGCTAAGCTAAACAAGTCCCTATGTCAATTCTTCCGGTGAGCTTCCGACGAACTTCCGATGAACTTCCGACGAACTTCCGTCGATCTCTCGACAATGTTCGGGCAGACTCCTGGCAAGCTCCTAGACTTCATAATGATCTTCTTGGTGAGTTTTGATGAGCTTCTCTAGCAAGCTCCGAGACTTCTCGATTGGTTCCACCAGAACTTTCGACGAACGTCCGGACTTCCGACGAACTCTCAAACTCTCAACGAAATCGCGTCCTTAACTCCGGGACTTCATTTTGCTTCATACCTTGCTATCGTAGTTAATCCTGCACATATAAAACATACTTCGATATAGACAATTAATACTAAGCATTTAATCATGTTGTTTGGCATGTCATTGGTCCCTCGATGCTTTCTCCGATTCTTCGGTGCATCATCCTCTCTTGCGGCCTATTGCCCAATCGGCTAGTTGGCTCCGCAACTCCAATATCCTTGGCATAATATCCACTCTTCTTGGCCCGATGCCCGAATCCATGGCCCGAAGCCTTTTGTCGATACATCGATCGTTCCTTCGGCTCGACGTCCAATCTTCTGACATATTTTCCCCCGGCACAACATGATTCTTCCTGCTTTAATTGTCTCATCTTGATCGAAGCATCCTACATCACTCAATATGTAGATTAAAACATAAACATTTATCAATTGGTTTCATCATCAAAATCTGAGATTCAACAGATGGAGGAACTAAGGCGACTCAACTTGCAGAGGCGAAGTTGGGTTCAGAAGGCCTTGACACAGGGCAAGAGGACGCGAAGGTTAGGTACTCTTGAAGAATATGCCACAGTGTTGCCAGTCAAGTTGCCAGGCAGGAAGCGGTGCGCAGTAGAGATTATGTCGGTAGGGGCAGAGGCCCAAGATCCAAATAATAGTGCACTAATTGCAGTGAAGTCGATAGACTTGGGAGCTACTAGGCAACGGACTATCCTAGAGCGGTGCTTCATCTAGGTGTGACCTAAGAGCGGGTGGATGAAGGTCGAATGCCAAAGGAGCAAACAAAATCGAAGGTGAAAGAGACCTTGTGATGTATTGGCAAAGGCCACACATGGAGGGATCACAATTTGAGTTCATCCCATAAGGATCAGAATGTAATAGAGATGTCACCAGGAGGTGACATGGTGCAACGGATCATGGTGGAATAGTTCGTGGCAATGCGATACACATGACATAGTCCCATGAGGGACTATATCATACGAAGGTATGATCAAGAGCTACTGGAAGCTCAACTTCGGTGAACAACATGATGGTAAGAAGGGCTATGGATTCAAAGATTGAAGGCCATGGTAGCATAGAGGCGGGTCTTCCGTGCGTGGATCGAAAATTGGATTAGATGAAAGCCTTGGTTATCAGCATATGGGAGCTATGTTCCACCAAGGGAAAAGTTTGAATGCAAGTACCAATGAGTCCCATAGGAGGGACTTGATCATGCAGAGGTATGATCGAACTAGTTGGAGATTTAGACTACTCTAGAGCCTATATTCGCTTAAGGGAGCCTGACAAGTCAGAGGACAAGGTCGAGTAAGCGAACGTTGCTACCAACGAAGCTAAGGAGAATAGAATCAGTGCAAACCCTACAACGTGATGGTAGAGGCCATGCATGGGAGTTGCAATCTGTCTTTCCATCGACCAAAGGGAGCTGCTTGGAGAACACAGAAGTGTTGAAGCAAGGGGTCGAAAGGGGCGAGGAAGTGATGACGAGTCCAGAGGGACTTAACTACCCAAAATCAAGCATCAATTAGAATGGAGGTGGACTCGGAGAGTGCCACAAAGACATATCTACTAATCATGAAGAAAAGGGATGCAGATGCGAGGCGACGGATAGTAAGGCCATGGGCATGGTAGCGCCATGGTACCGTAGAGGCAGGACTTCCATGAAAGTTATTGATCCCTTGCTCTCATGGAGGGAGAGCGCTTGGTCATGAAAGGGGCCGAGGATATGGAGCTTGCAGAGGCAAACTCTAAGTACCGAGACAAGACTAAAGGGCAAAGGCCAAGGAACTTCGTAAGACTAGTGTCAACAAGCTTCTCATTAAGATAGCCGAAAGTGAAGGATTTCGGGTCATGCAAGAGTGCACTACCAAGGAACGAAGCAGGCAGTACGCGGTACTATACCTTTGCTACTCAGTGAAGTAGGCGGTTGGGCGGATGGAGAAGACGGTATAATCCCAAAGGCAACCAAAACTATTAGAGACTTACTCTAAGTTAAGGTGAAAACTTCTTGCATTCTAGAAGTTCAATGACATTGAGAAGATGAATCACAGTAGCTAACTCAATGCGAGTGCAAACACTTCGAGTGCTTCAGAAGTGTGAGCAAAGAGCAAGCGGAGGCTAGTAACTAGCTCAATGCATGGAGTACAACCCTTGAGGAGGCGAGCGAAGTTAAGTAACCATTGCCTTCTTAACCCTTAAGAGAATGGGCAAAACCGAGTACCCCAATTCTCTTATCTATCCAACAGAGGAGCTTTGCACAAGTTCAAAGGCCCTTCAAAGATATTAGAAGACAATAGTTATCAAATCCTCACAAATGGTGATCAGTGCCACTAAGAGTAGATTATCTGTTTCATTTCCTAATAGAATGCCAATCGAAAGTGAAAGTAATACAAATCTACTTGGAAGTGACAACTAAGTAAAAGAAGAGTCGATGAGCAAATTTTCTAGACGAAGGACCCAAAACTTTAGAAGTTTGCAAGGCGATGCTCATTAAAACTCCAACAAGCATCCACCCAATTCAACCAATGTGAGGCATTTGAGAGACTGGTGCATAGTAAGAATGGTCTTTTCCTTCATTTGAAGGATCCGCAGGAACCAATAGGGATCAACACAACTTAGCCAATCTCACACTAGAGTCAGAGTCATTAGCGAGTTGAAGCTGCATGGCGGATCAAAGGTTCGATTACTTAAAAACAGCAGTGGAGAGCAGTTGGGAGCCAAGAGGCGCATTGCAGCTGGAGGAAAAGATTGAAGACTCAGCAAAGGCAAGGAGTTGTAGTGTCGGCAAAGGCTTCGATAAGGACGTCGAAGGAATAAGTGGGGGAGAATGTCACGGATAAAGTTCTAAATATGATGTTTGATGTAGTACTTATATATGTCCGTGTCTTTCTATTTGTTCATGCTTTACACAACATATAGAGGGATGGTCGAAGGCTTAAAAGCCCCATTTTAATTGGGTTTGATGGCCTTCTTAGGCTTGTAAATAAAGGTTATGTCATGTGGACACTTGTGAGAGATATTCGGTCTATAGTGGATCATTTTGACCCTTTGTTGTGCAACTGTTCAGAGCTTGTAAAGTCTGTTTGTAATTTGCTTTGTCTATGAAGTTTTTTCATAAATGTTTGTTTGTGGATCCCAAGTGAGGTGTTTTCTCTAACCCGTTTTCTCTTTTGTAGGTCCTAAGGGACCATGGGAGGCTTCGAGTTGGCTGACCTTTGCTAACAGACACGCAAGGGTGCCGCATGACTTAAGTAAAATCAGCTAAGTTCGTGACAACTAGGCAGTACCACTGCCTGACAGTCTCTCGAAGACTGTGTCTAGGACCGACGATTCCATCTATTGGGTCACTATTTGGGTCTTTCACCTGGCCCAACACAGCTCAAACTTGGGTCCAATTGGCTCCTAATTGAGTTGGCCTAATTACATTCTAAACTAACTCAACTAGACTCTAAACTAACTCAATCTAGACATAATTGATTACAAGCGAATCCTATATTGTTCGGCATGTCATTGGTTCTTCCGGCGCTTCATCTAATTCTTCGGTGCATCGTCTTATCCTTTGGTGTATTATCCAATCAGCATGTTGTCTTCTCGCAACATCCGATCTCCTTGGCATAATATCCGATCTTCTTAGTCCGATGCTTGAATTCACGGACTGAAGCCTTCTATAGATATATTGACCGATCCTCCGGCCCGACGTCCAATCTTCTGACATGTTTGCTCCGACCCAATGTCTGATTCCTCCTGCTTTAATCGATTTGCATTTTTTGATCGAAGCTAGTCTTGCGTCACTTAAACGAACATTAGATGACAAACATATTAATTGATTTCATCATCAAAATCCAAGATTCAACAATCTCCCCCTTTTTGATGATGACAATCAATTGATGACGGAGTTAACCTTAACTCCCCCTATCAATATGCTATATTGATAGAACCTTGAATTCAAGTCAAGACAAATTTAATCATGAAATCATTATGAGTCCAAGCAACATGTCATCATAAAATCATGCATAATCCAAATTTCAATACATCATTCCATGCATGATCATCATCATATCTTCTCCCCCTTTGTCATCAACAAAAAGGAGAAAAGTGCAACTAGTATATTTTTGAAATATGCAATTTAGCAAATTTTTCATCATTTTACAAGATAGCGAATTGTCAAGTTTTACTTCTTTTTAAAGTATGAAGGCTAGCAAGTTTTCCTTTCCTTAAAATGGGCAAACTAGCAAGTTTTTCATATATGAAAATTAGCAAAATTTTTCATCTTTTAAGATATAAAAGATGGCCTATTTTTGCATCTTCTTGAAATATGCAAGTTAGCAAACTTTGCTTCTAATTTGAGATGATTAAGCTAGCAATTTTAAGAAGTTTTACATCATGCAAACTAGCAAATTTTACATCATTTTACAACATGCAAGCTAGTGTGTTCTTTCTTCTCTTTTGAGAAGTGCAAGCTAGTAAATTTTATATCTTTTAGAGCATGCAAGCTAGAAATTTTATCTCCCCTTTTGTCATTGTCAAAAAGAAGGGAAAAATATAATTTTGTAATCCTTTTCCCTTTACATCAATTTTCACATTATGACATAAAGGATAACAAGAAAAGTTTGGTGATGAGATATACTTGAAGAGTAAAAATCATATCATGAAAGATAAGATCATATGAATATCAAAATATATGATTCATTTTGATAAATATTCTCTTTAATAAAATACTAGAAATCATTCGAGAATAAAAAGTGAGGGATCTTGATTCATATAAAAAAAACTATCAAGTTTTGATTCCAAGAATTCAGGATCGATCATGAAATAGATAAAACTCATTCAAATAATCAAATCATCAAAATTACTTTCAAGAGATTCATAATAGATTTATCATTTTATTATTGAAAAAAATGATAAGATACAAATAGAGAAATTTTAAAAATGCATTCCCTTTTTAGTTGTTTCAATTCATATGATTGATTACATACAGGCATGCCCAAGTTTTTTATCCCAAATTAAAATATGCATCAATGTTTAACACCGAAAAAGAACTTTCATTATGGCAAAGGTCACAAAAATCATCATGCATCATTTCGAAATATAAACTCATTAAGCATGATTTCAAATCACTATACATCATTAAATTATCAAGACACATTATTTCTTAGAAATATACATAGGATTTATCTTAAGCATTAGATTTAAGTTTAACATTTTATTCCTTTATTATCAAACATGTAATTTTCATGATTATTTTCAAAATTACTAGAAGGATAAGCATGATTCTATTTTTTTTTAATTTATATATAATTTTTCTAAACTAATTTAAAAGCAACTCATAAAATGCATCAAGTAATTTCAAAATAAAGCAAAGGGGTTTTAGTTGTCTCGTCATCGAAAGCCGTTAAGGCATAGTTTGCCACATCGCCTTTGTTGGTTTATTTTTCATCTTCGGATAAACTTGATTCGTCCCAAGCTATATTAAGTATTTTCTTCTTCTTTTGTAGCTTCTTCTTTTTAGGTTCATTTTTATTTTTTTATTCTTGTTATAAGAATTTTTTAAACTTTATTGTGAGAAGTCCAAGGTCATCATCATCATCACTTGAGTCATCACTCAAGTGGTATTCTATTATTCGAAGTGCCAAATTCTTCCTGTCCTTTAGAAGATAGTTCTCATATTCAATACAAGTCATTTTATAGGTCATCAAAGACCCGATAAGTTCTTCAATCGGAAAATAGTTCAAGTCGTTTGATTCTTATATTTTCGTTACTTTTGAATCCCAATTTTTAGAAAGAGATCGTAAAACTTTATTAACAAGTTCAAGATTTGAAAAACTTTTACCAAGTGCTTTTAAACCATTGATGATATCCGTAAAATGGGTGTACATGTCTCCAATGGTTTCGCTTGGTTTCATACAAAACAATTCAAAATCATGCATCAAAAGATTTATCTTAGAATCTTTTACTCTACTAGTGCCTTCATGTGTGGTTTCAAGAGTGTGCCAAATATCAGAAGCGGTTTCACAAATAGAAACACAATTAAATTAATTTTTATCTAAGGCACAAAATAGAGCGTTCATAGCTCTAGCATTTAACGAAAAAATCTTCTTCTCCAGATCATTCCATTCGGTCATTGGTTTAGAAGATTTTTGAAAGTCATTTTTAACAATACTCTATAAATTTAAATCCAAAGAAAACAAGAAAACTCTCATTCAAGTTTTCCAATAAGTGTAGTCCGTCCCATTGAACATGGGAGGACGAATGATAGAAAGTCCCTCTTGAAATCCGAAAAGAGCCATTTCTCTTAGTTGTTAAACTAAATGAGAAAAAATGTAGCTCTAATACCAACTGTTAGGATCGAGTCGACACTAAGAGAAGGGGGGCGGGGAGGAGGGGGGGGGGTGAATTAGTGTAGCAGATAAAAATCACGTCTAGTCAAAAATCTTCATACGATGAAAAATCATTTCAGAAAGATGTTAACTTGAAAGCGTATTCATAAGGTAGTGAAAGTAATAATTCAGTTTACAATTAAATTAAAGAGTAAAATAGAAATGCAAACCAGATTTTTATAGTGGTTCGGTCGTTGTGACCTACATCCACTCCACTGATTCTTCTTTTGTCGAGGCCATTGGCATCCACTAACAATCTTTTTTCAATGGACGAATATCAACTACCTTTTTACACTCGATTCTCCTTTTGATAGGTTCAGGCGAGAACCTTTACACCCCCACTTACTCCTCTCTTAAACCACACTAACACTTAGAGCTTGAGAGGAGTTCTCATAAGATTACAACAGCGTTTTTCTAACTTTTTCTCTTAATTCTTGTGTATGTTAATCAGGGATGAGAGGGATATTTATAGGCCTCAAGTGGATTCAAACTTGAAGCCTATAAGTGTCTCATCCTCGGTATTCGGGGTACTAGCGGTACCACCGCCTGCAACACTGATACTAGATGGGACTATCACCTAGTCTAGCGGTACCATCGCTTGACACCCTGCCACTGGGCAATACTACTGCCTGACAGTCTTTCGGAGACTATGTCTAGGCGGTACCATTGCCCGGACTAGTAGTAACATCGCCTGACATAGTCTCGGAGATTGTGCCACAAATGGTTCCACTTCTTGGGTCATTGTTTGGGCCTTTGACTTGACCTAACACAACCCATACTTGGGCCCAATTGGCTCCTAATTGAGTTGGCCTAATTACATTCTAAATCAACTCAATTATATTTTAAATTAACTCGATCTAGACATAATCGTTTACAAGCGAATCCTATGTTATCCGACATGTCATTGGTTCTTCCGGCAATTCGTCTGATCCTTCAGCGCATCATCCTCTCCTTCAGCGTATTGCCCAATCAATATGTTATCTTCTCGCAACATCTAATCTCCTTGGCGTAATATCCAATCTTCTTGGCCCAATGCCCGAATTCACGGACTAAAACCTTCTACCGACACATCGACCGATCCTTTGGCCTGACGTCCAATCTTCTGACATGTTTGCTCTGCCCCAGTGTTTGATTCCTCCTACTTTAATCGATTTGCCTTTTCTGATTGAAGCTAGTCCAGTGTCACTTAAACACATATTAGATGACAAACACATTAATTGATTTCATCATCAAAATTTGAGATTCAATAAGTATCAGAGCCAAGTTTGTCTCGATTGGTTTAACACCCAAGAGAGATTAAATGGCTTTTGTCTACAATCAAGAGGGTCACTCTTTCACTCGTCCTCTTATATTCAATGGGACGAACTACACATATTGAAAAACGTCTGATTCCTCCTACTTTAATCGATTTGCCTTTTCTGATCGAAGCTAGTCCAGCGTCACTTAAACGCACATTAGATGACAAACACATTAATTGATTTCATCATCAAAATCCGAGATTTAATAAGCATCAGAGCCAAGTTTTTCTCGATTGGTTTAACACCCAAGAGAGATTAAATGGCTTTTGTCTACAATCAAGAGGGTCACTCTTTCACTCATCCTCTTATATTCAATCGGACGGACTACACATATTAAAAAACACGTATAAGGATTTTTCTAATTTCTATGGACTTTGATTTATGAAATATTATAGAATGTGATTTTTAAAAATCCTCTAAACTAGTGAATGAATGAAATGATTTAGAGAAAAAATATTTTCTTTAAATGTGAAAACTATAAATGTTTTATTTTGTGCTTTAGATAAAAATGAGTTTAATTGTGTTTCTATATGCGAAACTATAAATGACATTTGGCACACACTCAAAGTTATACATGAAGGTATTAGTAGAGTTAAAGAGTCTAAAATGAATTTTTTGATATATAGTTTTAAATTATTTCGAATGAAACCAAGTGAAACCATTGGTGACATATACATCCGTTTTTCGGATGTCCTTAATAGTTTGAAACCACTTGGTAAAAGTTTTTCTAATTTTGAACTTGTTAATAAAATTTTACAATCTCTTTCAAAATGTTGAGATCCAAAAGTAATTACAATCCAAGAAGCAAAGGACTTGAATAACTTTTCTCTTGAAGAACTTATAGGGTCATTAATGACTAATGAAATGACTTATATAACTCATGATGAACATGAGAATAATCTTCCAAAAAATAGGAATGATATGACACTTAGAACTAAAGAAGAGTACTCGAGCGAAAGCTCAAGTGATGATGATGACTTGGCATTTCTAATAAGAAAATTTAAAAAATTCATAAGAAAAAACAAAATAAATATTATAAAACAAGATATTAAGAACAAAAAAGAACTAAAAAAGGACACAATTATCTGCTATGAATACAAGAAACTAGGGTACTTTAAAAGTGAATGTCCTTAACTAAAAAAGAAGCTACCAAAGAAGAAGAAAACACTCAACGTAACTTGGGACGAATTGAGTGCATTCGAAGACGAGGAGCAAACCAATAAAGGCGAGGTGGTGAACTACGCATTGATGGCTCTCAATGACGAGGTAAGTGACTCAACCGAAACCCATTTACCTTATAATGAATTACTCGATGCTTTGTATGACTTGTATGATGAATTTAAATTAGTTAGTAAAAAATATAAATTATTAAAAAAGGATCATATTTCTTTCTCTAGTAAATTCAAAAAAATTAAAAAATGAGCATGATAATTGTATGTTAACCTCTTGTACTCAATGTGGAGAGTTAGACTTAGTCAAAAAAGAAAACATGGTTCTATAACAAATATTAAAAAAATTAAAAATTAAAAATAAATATTTAAACATGATATTTGATAATAAAGGTCATGTATATAGAAAATTAGGAATCAGTTTTGTGAGTAACAATACTTAACAAAAGCTGGTTATATTTGTTAAAGGACCCACATTACATGTATCCCCTGAAAATAAATATAATATTTATGGTAATTATGGATATTATGCTTATAAATATTCATTTAAAAAATATAGCTCACACAGATTAGTTTGGGTTCCTAACGGAATCATAAATAATTTTTTGTCATTAGTCAAGATAAGTAAATTATTTCAGGAGAGACCTAATGCTAAATGGGTACCTAAAGCAAACCCTCTCTTTTTTGTAGATATGTCTACAATCAAAAGCTAAGAGCAAGAGAAGTACCTTGATAGTGGATAAAGGCATATGACAAAAAATCCAACACAATTTTCTAAGTTTACTAGCCAAGACGAAGGATATGTCACATTTAGTGATAATAACAAAGGAAAAATTATTGGCAATGAAAATATAGGTAACAAATCAAACATCTTAATTGAAAATATTTTATTAGTAGATGGTTTAAAATGAAACTTACTAAGCATTAGTCAATTGTGTGATAATGGTTTTAATATCAAATTTGAATCTAATACTTGTATTATAGAAATACTACAGAAAAATAGATCTTTGATTACCTTAAGAACTAATAATATGTATACTATTGATCTTGATGAGTTTTTTGATGAAACTTGCTTTTTAATTTTAAATGATGATACATGGCTTTGGCATAGAAGATTAGGCCATGTAAGTATAAAACTAATTTCATAAATTACAACTAAAGAACTTGTAAGAGGTATACTTAAAATTAAATTTACCAAAGATAAAGTTTGTGATATATGCTAACTAGGTAAATAAATAAATAGTAGCTTTAAATCTAAAAATCAAGTAAAAACTTCTAGACCACTATAATTAATCCATATGGATTTATTTGGGCCAATTGATATCACAAGTCTAAGAGATAGTAAATATACTTTTGTGATAGTTTATGATTATAATAGATATATTTGGACATACTTCTTGGCACATAAAAGTGATTGCTTTAAATATTTTTTAAAATTTTGTAAACTAGTTCAAAATAAAAAGGCTTTAATGATTTGTCTATTCGTAGTGATTATGATGATGAATTTAAAAAGTATAATTTTTAAGATTTTTGTGAGTTAAATGGGTATGACCACAATATCTTTACTCCAAGAAACCCACAACAAAATAGAGTTATTGAGAGAAAAAAATAGGAGTTTACAAGAGATGGCAAGAACCATGCTCAATGAACATAGCCTACCTAACTATTTTTGGATCGAAGCCATTAATACGACATGCTATGTCACGAATAAGGTTCTCGTAAGACCATAATTTCTAAAACTCTTTATGAATTATTGAATAATAAAAGACCCAACATTTCATATTTTAAAATTTTTGGTTATAAATATTTTATTTTAAATAAAAAATATGCCTAAGAAAAATTTGATGCAAAGTCTAACGAAAGCATATTTCTTGGATATTCCTCTATTTCTAAAGCTTATCGTGTCTTTAATAAAAGAACTTTAGTTATTAAAGAATCTATTCATGTTGTTTTTAATGAGATTTTTAAATTAAAAAAAATAATTTTGATGATGATTTTGATTTTAATACTTTAAATTTGAATGAAAATTCTCCTCTCCCAAGCAACTTAGATGCATCTACTTCCAAAGAATCCTTACCCAAGGAATGGAAGTATGTAAATGCTCATCCTAAGGAGCTAATTATTAGATATATATCAAAAGGTATTTAAACTCATTTTTCATTTAAAAAATTTTATGCTAATACTATATTTTTATCTCAAATTGAACTAAAATGCATTGATGATACTTTAAAACATAACTTATGAGGTTTTACAATGCATGAGGAGTTAAATCAATTTGAGAGAAATGAAGTATGAAAACTTGTTTCTAGACCTAGTGACCATCTTATAATTGGCATTAAATGGGTTTTTAGAAACAAGCAAAAGAAACTTAGTATCATGGTTCGAAACAAGGCTAGATTAGTAGCCAAAGGTTTCAACCAAGAAGAATGTATCGATTATGAATAAATCTTAGTCCTATGGCAAGACTTGAAACCATAAAGATACTCCTTGCCTATGTTTATTGTAATAATTTTAAGTTATTCCAAATGAATGTTAAAAGTATATTTCTTAATGACTTTATTTTCAAAGAAATTTATATTGAACAACCACTTAGATTTGAGAATGTTATTTTTCTAAACCATGTTTTTAAGTTATCTAAGGCTCTCTATGGATTAAAACAAGCCCCAAGGGCTTGGTATAAGTGACTTAGTTCAGTACTTATTAAGAATGACTTTTTGAAAGACAAGGTCGATACCACATTATTTATTAAAAATTTTAAAAATAAAATTTTTATTATTTAAATTTATATTTATAATATTATTTTTGGTTCTACGAATGAGTCTTTATGTGAATCTTTTGCCAAAAGTATGAGCTAAGAATTTGAAATAATTTTAATAGATGAATTAACATTTTTCTTACGATTGCAAATTAAGTAACTTAGTGATGGAATCTTTGTTAGTCAAACTAAGTATGCTTTAAATCTATTAAAATGATTTAATATGGATAGTGCTAAGGCTATTAATATACTAATGAGCACCTCTATAAAATTAGATATTGACAATGATTGAGAATATTTTGATAAGACTTACAAAGGTATGATAGGAAGTTTACTATACCAACTAGATATGAGATTATATTTTGTGTTAGACTTTGTGCTAGATTTCAATCTAATACTAATTAATCTCATTTTAAAGCTATTAAAAAAAATTTTAGATAACTAAAAGGAACTCCTAATCCAGGATTATGGTAACTAAAATCTAAAAATTTTGAATTAATTGCTTATGTCGATGCTGACTTTGCTAGATATAGAATAGATAGAAAAAATACATCTGGGACTATTAGGATCAAGTTGACACTAAGAGGGGGAGTGAATTAGTGCTTTTATAAAATCATGTTAGTTTGAAAATTCTCGTTCGATGAAAATCGATATTGGAAAAGAGTTTAACTTGAAAGCGTTCATAAGCATAGTGAATAAGTAAATTAGTTTGCAATATGAATGAAAAACATAAAGTAAATGCAAACAAGATTTATGGTGGTTCGGTTGTCGCGATCTATGTTCACTCTCGATTCCTCTTCCGTCGAGGCCACCAACGTTCACTAACGATCTTCTTTCCAACGGACAAAGTTAACTACACTTACAACTCTTTCTCCTTTTGACAGGCTCAGGAGAGAACCATGACACCTCTCTCTTTTAGACCTTATTCCTCCCTCAGAAACCTTCTAACTTTAGGAGGAAGAGACTCACTAACTTTAGAGAGATTATAACACTTTTTTCTCAAGTATATTTTTTTCTTTTCTACTCAATTTTATACTCCTTCAAGTAGAAATAGCTAGGGTATTTATAGACCCCAAATGATTTAAAAAATAGAGTAAAACAGGTCTCATCCCGAATTTCCTGAGTCTTGGTGGTACCATCACTTGTGTTGGGTGGTACTACCGCCTGTAGCATTGACACTAGGCGGTACCATCGTCTGACACTAAGCAGTACCCCCACCTAACACAGTCTGGGAGATTGTGTTTGGGTCGTACCATTGCTTGACCTGGTAGTTCCATCACTTGATAGCGTGGAATAGTGTGCTCTTTACTTTTCTAGGTTATTGGTAGTTTCACCTATCCTTGGGTCACTAAATAAGCTTTCCACTGGCCCAAAATAGTCCTAACTTAGGCCTAATGAGCCCTTATTTGAGTTGGCATGGTGACACCTGAAACCAACTCAATTAGCCATCTAAACTACTTCGATTTAGATAAATTATTATAAATTATAAATCTTTTATTGTTCGGTGTGTCATTGGTTCGTCCGGCGCTTCGTCCAACCCTTCAGTGCATCATCCTCTCCTTCGACGTATTATCCAATGGGTATATTGACCGCCGTAATATTTGATCTCTTTGGCATGATATCTTGTCACGCCCCTCAAAAATATCCATGAGATTTAAAATTTTTCAACACAACACAAATCCATCCAGGATCCAAACACACATTTGAGGACACTGAAAAATATTCTATCAAATTCACATCTATAAAACCTGTGCAGTTTATAATCATATATCACATCACTTGATAATTCACATTTATGACAACCTAAGCCAACTTGTCAAACATGAACAACATTTATAAATCCACAAGCTAAATAAATTATACAATCAGAACTCCAACTATTCACCACAAGTTCATATCATCATACATTAAACTTAACATTCCAAAATCTTAAACATGAGAGGTCCTTTAAACTTATACAAAATCCACAAGTTTAGATTCATCGTCAACATTTCATTAGATGCAGCGTGTGCTTATACAACAAAAACATATATACTAATAAAGATCTGCCCAAAATCTTTTAGCTTTCCACCGCCTCAGCCCAATCTTAACATTTAAGCAAGCGATAAGCTATTCTGAAAAATTTATACAACAATGGGGTGAGCATATAGAGCTCAGCAAGTGACGAACATATCAATGTCAAAAGAGGACAATTTCCAAAGAGATAAAGTTTCGAAATACAAGGCAGAATATAAGAATTTATAGACGTAATATCATTAGATGCAGAATCACAATTGTCATTTCAATCAAACATATTTGGTTCATAACAGATGGGGCATAGAGTAATTGGAGCATATCAACCACGAATGAAACGTTTCGGAGCATATCAATAACAAATGAAACATTTCGGAGCTTATCAATGGCGTATGAAATGTTCCGGAGCATATCAATGGCATATGGAACATTTCAAAGCATATCAACAATGAATGAAACATTTCGGTGCTTATCAATGGCGTATGAAATGTTCCGGAGCATATCAACGGCATATGGAACATTTCGAAGCATATCAACAATGAATGAAACATTTTGGAGCTTATCAATAGCGTATGAAATGTTCCGGAGCATATCAACGACATATGGAACATTTCGAAGCATATCGACAATGAATGAAACATTCCAGAGCTTATCAATGGCGTATGAAATGTTCCGGAGCATATCAACGGCATATGAAACATTTCGAAGCATATTGACAATGAATGAAATATTTCGGAGCTTATCAATGGCGTATGAAATGTTTCGGAGCATATCGATGGCATATGGAATATTTCGAAGCATATCAATAACAAATACCAAACAGAAGCTCAAACGTCGTCTTTGACGTTGCATTAATATCATTCTTATCCAAAGCATGTATAGAAACACATAACCAAAGTTCTGGATATCATATCAAACATACAGAAGGTGAAGTGGGACCATAACATAATATGGTACATCCATTTCTGAATGACCACCAAACATAAGTCTCCCACGTCTGGGAGGTCTCCCACGTTTGGGAGCTCTATCCACCCACGTTTGAGTGAAGTCATAGGGGGCCGACAGAGCATCTCAAGCTCTATGCATAACTCCCTTCACCATTTCTGGCAAAAGTTCACAATATCCCACAAATACCAGAGTACAAAAGGATAGTATGAACAATGAATAGCACATATTGGAAGCACACGCGGAACAACAAAACGTACATGTGCCTTTACGAGTCAATCCGAAGTAAGCAATAATCTTTCACAATTATATTCAGGTTTGAAAGGAATTGAAAGCAAGGGCACATATGGAATCCAAGCAATCATATACAACTCAATTCAGATAAGAAGGTTAGATGAATTTGATATCCAAAGGAAAGAAACTAGAATAGGCATACATCGAAAGCAAATGCGGAACAATGGGTTATACATGTGCCTATATAAGTCAATGTGATATAGCATAAACGTTACACAATATGTTCAGGAATGGTAATAATTTATAGACAAGAGCAAACAAGAATTCAAACATTAATATAAGCCATAATTGAGTGAAGGGAACTGAATAAAATCTATTTCCAAACGAACAAAAACAGAAGATACGAAATCGATCAAAGCTCGATTTCTAGCAGAATTCAAGAGGCACATTGAACAAATGATTCAGATTGTCAATTATGCTCTAATACTCTTAAGAAGGCTATTGTCAAAAGATATATCAATCTATTTTCTGTTGAAACAAGTTTCGTACGAATCATGGTTTCCAACAAGGAGTTACCTTTGATTTGGTAACACAAGGTCAAAAACAAAAACATTGTTTTGCCGAATTTATAGGATCGGATTCAACAGGTAATAGGGTAGGCATTTGAATTCCAAAATTTTCAAACTATATGTCAAAAGAAAGGTCTATAAGTGTAGTTTCAAACGAAATCAGTTTGGTACAAATCAGAATTTCCAACAGGGACTTATAGGTATTTTAGTATCAAAAGGTTAGAAATATTGATCCCTATTTTGCAGCATCTATAGGCTCATTTGAAACAGACGTTTGGGTAAGTATTCAGTATCCAAAATCTACAAAATCAGTGTCAAAAGAAAGATATAAGAGTCTAATTTCAAACGAACTAGGTCTTGCCTGAATCCACATTTGGTGATAAAATTTATAGCTGAAACAGTGCATAGGGGTTAGTTTACCGAAAAATTTTCAAATCCTTGGTTTTATGTCCAAAGAGAGAAATATCAGATTCTAAGCATAAATCTTTCAGAATCAATATAGGAACATAGACTAATACTTCTATAGGATGGGGTTAGAACACTTGCCTTTGAGAATTATAGCCCTAAATGAGAAGATTTGAGCAAGAAACCTTAAAGCCCCAATTTTCTTCTTCTTCTTCTTCTTTCTTTCTTTCCCTGATCATCCACGCAGCTGCCTTCTCTGCTTCCTTAAGAACGAAGGCAGAGAGGCTTAAACGGTGGGATTTGTATTTTTGTATATTTTGCAGTTTAGTCCTTGTATTATTATATTTACGATTAGGTCTTCAGGGTTTACATATAGGTCCTCAGATTTTTTTTTTTGAATAAATCCTCCAAATCTTATGAATAAGTTCTCATATTCATACTTTGACTTTTTATCAAATTTAAAATAGATACTTATATTACAACTAGGAACTTATACGAAAATTCAAAAATAAGGGATGTTACACTCTCCCCCCCTTAAAAGAAAATTTTAGTCCTCTAAATTTATCATACCTCTATCGATGAAAAGATGGGGATAGACCTTTTTCATTTCCTCCTCTAGCTCCCAGATTGTTTCTTCTCCAGAATGATGTTTTCAAATTACTTGAACCAGATGGATGACCCGATTCCTTAGGATCTTTTCTTTCTTATCAACAATCTGAATGGGCTCTTCCTCATAAGATAAATCTTTATCGATTTGCATCAGCTCATACTTAATGATATTAGAAGGATCATATATATACTCTCTAATCATCGAAACATGGAATACATTATGGGTATGACTCAACGATGGTGGCAAGGCAATCCTGTAAGCGATAGAACCAACCCATTCTTGGGCTTAACTTTCCTTTAGGATTTGGTTCTTGATATCTGGTTCATTAGGTACACATACTCTATCCCCAAATCTCAATAGGCCATCCTTTGAAACTTGAAATTTTGGCTTCAATTCCTTTTCTACTTCATTTCTCAAGTAGATTAAACGTGGATCTCGTAATTGTCCTTCCTTAATTTGTTGAATAAGATCAGATTGCACCTAAATGGAGGCCATCAATATCATTGAGTCTTGCTCTTTCCTCATAGCATTCAAATCAAAATTTTCTTCTAATAACTTTCATTGCTTCATGACCAAACTAGCCATAAAACTTGTAGATTTTCTACTAAGTGCATCAGCTACAACATTGGCTTTGCCCGGGTGATAACGGATGGCACAATCATAATCCTTCAGAAGTTCTATCCATCTTCGTTGCCTCATGTTTAACTCTTTCTGAGTGAAAATATATTTTAAACTCTTGTGATCAGTAAAGATTTTAAATTGTCGACCATACAATAATGTCTCCAAATCTTTAGAGCAAAAATAATTGCTGCCAATTCCAAATCATGAGTTGGATAATTCAATTCATAACCTTTTAGTTGCCTAGAAGTATAAGCAATCACTCTCCCTTCCTGTATCAAAACACATCCAAGGCCCTTTCTTGAAGCATCAGTATAAACTACAAATCCCTCACTACCACTTGGAATAGTGAGAATAGGAGCACTAGTCAATCTTCTTTTTAACTCTTGAAAACTTTGCTCACAATCATCACCCCATACAAATTTCACATTCTTTTTAGTGAGTTTGGTGAGAGGTTGAGCGATTCAAGAAAATCCCTCCACAAATCTCTTGTAATAACATGCCATGCCCAAGAAGCTTCTAATTTCTATTACATTTGTTGGTACTTCTCATTCAACTACAGCTTCTATTTTCTTTGGATCAACAGATATACCCTTCCTTGAAATCACATGGCCTAAGAAGGCAACTTCATTCACCCACAATTCACATTTGCTGAACTTTGCATACAACTTCTTTTCTCTTAGTATGGACAATACATTTCTCAAGTGTTCCTCATGCTCCCGATTACTCCTTGAATACACCAATATGTCATCAATGAATACAATTACACAGTCATCCAAGAGCGGTTGAAATATCCTATTCATTAGTTCCATAAAAGCTGCAGGGGCATTAGTCAAACCAAAAGGCATCACCAAGAATTCATAGTGACCATAACGAGTTCTAAGAGTTATTTTTGAAATATCCTCCTCCTTGATCTTCAACTAATAGTAACCTGATCTCAGGTCAATCTTAGAGAATACTTGTGCACCCTACAGTTGACCAAACAAATCATCAATTCTGGGTATGGGATACTTATTTTTTTGATGGTCACCTAATTCAACTGTCTATAATCAATACAAAGCCTCAATGTTCCTTCCATTTTTTTAACTAACACTGGAGCACCCCATGATAAAATATTAAGCCAAATAAAATCTTATTTAATAGTCCTTGCATTTCTAGTTTCACTTACTCAAATGATGTCATTCTTAGAGAGGCTTAGATATTGGGATTGTCCCAAAGACCAAATTAAAAGAAAAGTCACGTTTGGAGGTAATCCGGGCAAGTCATCCTGGGATACATTAGGCAAGGAGATAAATCATGTCCAATACTCTGAAAATAAAAGATCGGCCGATCAAATATGCACAAAATAATCATTTGTTATATACCAATCCATACTGGTATGATAGGAAGATAGCCAATCCATAACAAGTATGATATCAAAACTCCAAATCTCTAGGAGAACTAAATCAGCAAAAAGTTCAAGTTCTCCAATAAAATCAAACAAGAGGACCAGATTCAAGTTCGTTATCAAAGAATCTCCAATGATCATATTTACATATAGCACATAATGCAATGGTCTAGGTTGCCTACCCAAGTGATAAGCAAAATATTACGAATCAAATCGTAGATAGGACCCATGGTCAAACAAATATTTGCATTCTTTCATAAACATGCATAATACCTTCGACTACTAATTCAGAAGTTTTAGAATCATATTCAGTGATAGCATACACTCTGACATGGGCTGATGATTTATGAGGCAGGACTCTTTTTTCTTGTTCAACGGGCAGTCTTTTATTTTATGATCCAACTTTCCACAAGCAAAATAGACTCCAATCACCCGAAAATTTAAATTTGTTTTATAATTTAACTTGTAATTCACACATGATTAAGTCTTTTGTGGTGACTTCCCTTTTCAAATCCAAATGTCTTGACCCTCTTGTTATCACTTTATAATTCATTTCCAATCATATTTTTATTGGTAAACTTGTCCTTATCATTCTTGCCACTGATCTCAAAAAATTCTATTCATTGTTGTCATTAATGATCAGCCTCTACTTCCAATATAAGGTGGCAAAAGAAATCTTTTGATCATCAGAACAATTTTGTACATCAAATATCATCTCCGTTTGCATCATCCATTTTTCTACCACCAAAGAAATTAGGTGCACCATGCTTCTGCGCTACTCTGATTCAATATCCCCGATTTACCCCTTTCATCCCACTTAATTAATCAGAAACAAATGAAATAGGAGGACCAAATGTCCTTATCATCCTAGATTCCTAAAATGCACCAAAGAAAAATTTCCACCAATAACTAAAGTTCATTAGACCTCAATATATTTTGCACATCAACATTTCAAATATTTCAGTAATCCTCAAACCATGCTCTGATACCGCCTCTGTCACGCCTCTCAAAATTATCTATGATATTTAAAATTTTTCAACACAACACAAATCCATCCAGGATCCAAACACACATTTGAGGACATTGAAAAATATTCTATCAAATTCACATCTATAAAACCTGTGCAGTTTATAATCATATATCACATCACTCGATAATTCACATTTATGGCAACCTAAGCCAACTTGTCAAACATGAACAACATTTATAAATCCACAAGCTAAATAAATTATACAATCAGAACTCCAACTATTCACCACAAGTTCTTATCATCATACATTAAAATTAACATTCCAGAATCTTAAACATGAGAGGTCATTTAAACTTATACAAAATCCACAAGTTTAGATTCATCGTCAACATTTCATTAGATGCAGCGTGTGCTTATACAACAAAAACATATATACTAATAAAGATCTGCCCAAAATCTTTTAGCTTTCCACCGCCTCAGCCCAATCTTAACATTTAAGCAAGCGACAAGCTATCCTGAAAAATTTATACAACAACGGGGTGAGCATATAGAGCTCATCAAGTGACGAACATATCCATGTCAAAAGAGGACAATTTCCAAAGAGATAAAGTTTCGAAATACAAGGCAGAATATAAGAATTCATAGACGTAATATCATTAGGTGCAGAATCACAATTGTCATTTCAATCAAACATATTTGGTTCATAACAAATGGGGCATAGAGTAATTGGAGCATATCAACCACGAATGAAACGTTTCGGAGCATATCAATAACAAATGAAACATTTCGGAGCTTATCAATGGCGTATGAAATGTTCCGGAGCATATCAACGGCATATGGAACATTTCGAAGCATATCAACAATGAATGAAACATTTCGGAGCTTATCAATGGCGTATGAAATGTTCCGGAGCATATCAACGGCATATGGAACATTTCGAAGCATACCAATAATGAATGAAACATTTCGGAGCTTATCAATGGCGTATGAAATGTTCCGGAGCATATCAACGGCATATGAAACATTTCGAAGCATATTGACAATGAATGAAACATTTCGGAGCTTATCAATGGCGTATGAAATGTTCCGGAGCATATCAACGGCATATGGAACATTTCGAAGCATATCGACAATGAATGAAACATTTCGGAGCTTATCAATGGCGTATGAAATGTTTCGGAGCATATCAACGGCATATGGAACATTTCGAAGCATATCAACAATGAATGAAACATTTCGGAGCTTCTCAATGGCGTATGAAATGTTCCGGAGCATATCAACGGCATATGGAACATTTCAAAGCATGTCAATAACAAATACCAAACAGAAGCTCAAACGTCGTCTTTGACGTTGCATTCATATCATTCTTATCCAAAGCATGTATAGAAACACATAACCAAAGCTCTGGATATCATATCAAACATACAGAAGGTGAAGTGGGACCATAACATAATATGGTACATCCATTTTTGAATGACCACCAAACATAAGTCTCCCACGTCTGGGAGCTCCATCCACCCACGTCTGAGTGAAGTCATAGGGGGCCGGCAAAGTATCTCAGGCTCTATGCATACCTCCCTTCACCTTTTCTGGCGAAGGTTCACAATATCCCACAAACACCAGAGTACAAAAGGATAGTATGAACAATGAATAGCACATATCGGAAGCACACGCGGAACAACAAAATGTACATGTGCCTTTACGAGTCAATCCGAAGTAAGCAATAATTTTTCACAATTATATTCAAGTTTGAAAGGAATTGAAAGCAAGGGCACATATGAAATCCAAGCAATCACATACAACTCAATTCAGATAAGAAGGTTAGATGAATTCGATATCCAAAGGAAAGAAACTAGAATAGGCATACATCGAAAGCAAATGCGGAACAATGGGTTATACATCTGCCTATATAAGTCAATGTGATATATCATAAACGTTACATAATATGTTCAGGAATGGTAATAATTTATAGACAAGAGGAAACGAGAATTCAAACATTAATATAAGCCACAATTGAGTGAACGGAATTGAACAAAATCTATTTCCAAACGAACGAAAATAGAAGATACGAAATCGATCAAAGCTCGATTTCTAGCAGAATTCAAGAGGCACATTGAACAAATGATTCAGATTGTCAATTATACTCTAATACTCTCAAGAAGACTATTGTCAAAAGATATATCAATCTATTTTCTGTTGAAATAAGTTTCATACGAATCATGGTTTCCAACAAGGAGTTACCTTTGATTTGGTAACACAAGGTCAAAAACAAAATCATTGTCTTGCAGAATTCATAGGATCGGATTCAACGGATAATAGGGTAGGCATTTGAATTCCAAATTTTTCAATCGATATGTCAAAAGAAAGGTCTACAAGTCTAGTTTCGAATGAAATTAGTTTGGTATAAATCAGAATTTCCAACAGGGACTTATAGGTATTTTAGTATTGAAAGGTTAGAAATGTTGATCCCTGTTCTGCAGCATCTATAGGCTCATTTGAAACAGACGTTTGGGTAAGTATTCGGTGTCTAAAATCTACAAAATCAGTGTCAAAAGAAAGATATAAGAGTCTAATTTTAAACGAACTAGGTCTTGCCTGAATCAACATTTAGTGATAAAATTTATAGCTGAAACAGTGCATAGGGGTCAGTTTATCGAAAAAATTTCAGATCCTTGGTTTTATGTCCAAAGAGAGAAATATCATATTCTAAGCAGAAATCTTTCATAATCAGTATAGGAACATAGACTACTACTTCTGTAGGATGGGGTTAGAACACTTGCCTTTGAGAATTATAGCCCTAAATGAGAAGATTTAAGCAAGAAACCTTAAAGCCCCAATTTTCTTCTTCTTCTTCTTCTTCTTCTTCTTCTTCTTCTTCTTCTTTCTTTCTTTCCCTGATCATCCACGTAGCTGCCTTCTCTGCTTCCTTAAGAACGAAGGCAGAGAGGCTTAAACGGTGGGATTTGTATTTTTGTGCATTTTGCAGTTTAGTCCTTGTATTATTATATTTACGATTAGGTCCTCAGATTTTTTTTTGAACAAATCCTCCAAATCTTATGAATAAGTTCTCAGATTTATACTTTGACTTTTTATCAAATTTAAAATAGATACTTATATTACAACTAGGAACTTATACGAAAATTCAGAAATGACGGATGTTACATATCTAATCCTTTGGCCCGATGCCCAGACTCATAGCACAAAGTCCTTTTGCTGGTATGTCGACTGATCCTCCGGCTCGACATCCAATCTCCTAATATGTTTTATTCTAGCTAACGTCAGATTCTTCTTGCTTTAATTGATTTGCCTTTTCTAATCAAAGATAGTCATGCATCACTTAAATGCATATTAGATCATAATTTTATCAATTAGTTTCATCATCAAAATCTGAGATTCAACAATCTCTCTCTTTTTGATGATGATAACAAATTGATGATGGAGTTTAACTAAACTCCCCCTATCAATATGTCATATTAATAGAAACTTTGAATTCATCATTGCATGTATCATGAATATTAAAAGAACTAAGTAATCACATCATTGCATGCATATTAAAATCATGAGTATTTAATGTATAATTTTAAAATATTAAAGTACACCATGCATGATCATTATCATAACTTCTCCCCCTTCGTCATCAACAAAAAGGAGAAGTGTAACTATCAAGTTTTCAAGCTGGTAATTTAGCAAGATTTATACTACTTTAGAACATGCAAGCTAACGAGTTAGCAAGTGTTACTTCATTTTGAAGTATGAAGGTTAATAAGTTCTGATTCTTTTGAGATGAGTAAGCTAGCACTTTTCTCTTGAGATGTGTAAGATAACAAGTTTCTGCTTCTTTAAAATGTATAACCTAACAATTTGCTTCCTTTTAGAATATGAAAGTTAGCAATTTTTGCTTCCTTTTACAAGCAAGCAAGTTTTCTTTCCTTGAAATGTATAAGCTAGCAATTTTTCTTTTCTATACGATATGCAAGATAGCAAGACTTTCTCCCCCATTGTTATTGTTAAAGAGAAGGAAGGAATACAACAGTGCAATTTTCTCTTTTTTACATCAATGATTCAATCATATCATTACAAATCGTAAACACTAAGCAATTATACATAATAAATTTTAAGTCAAAATTTTCTTTTCTATACGATATGCAAGATAGCAAGACTTTCTCCCCCATTGTTATCGTTAAAGAGAAGGAAGGAATACAACAGTGCAATTTTCTCTTTTTTACATCAATGATTCAATCATATCATTACAAATCGTAAACACTAAGCAATTATACATAATAAATTTTAAGTCATAACATCAAGAAGTTAAGTGAAATATCATGTAGGAGGACAATTAATGAAAAATCTTGATTCATAATAAATCTCAATTCATAAATATCAAGTAAAAAAATCAAGATTCATTTGGATAAATCTCTTCTTTAGTGAAAGGAAAAATCTTGATTCATAGAAAACTTTCAAGTTGTAATCAAAGAACTATCATAATTCATTTGGATAATTTTTCTCTTTAGTAAATGGTAAAAAGAAACATAAGAGATCAAATAAGAGATCTTGATTCACAAAAAAATCTCAAGTATCAAATATCGAGAAATCAAGATCATGATTAGGATAAAAATATCTCTATAACTTGATTCATGCATAAAAAATCTCAAGTCATCAAGATCATGATTTATAAACAATAAATCTTAATCCATAAAATTTTCTTGTAAGAAGTGCCAAGTCATCATCATCATCACTTTGGGCATGATACCAAAACAATAAAATTTTAAATCATCATTACTTAGGTATGCATGATACCAAAACATAGTTTCAAGTCATCAAGATATAACATGCACAATTTTAAACCATTATCAAGGTCATAGTTTGTTTACATAAGTCTCTTCTTTAGTAAATGGTAAGAAGAAATCTTCAAAGATAGAAAAGATTTTGATTCTCATAAAAGATACCTCAGATAGAGAAATCAAAAGAAAGTTCATGATTGAATTAGAAAATTTTCATTCAAATTCAATTTGTCAACTCCAAACTCATCATCAAAATCACTTTTCTTACATTTGGTAAATTCATTGAAAATAATGTATATCAATTCCTATGAGATTAAAAATAGCTAAAATTCTTTAGTTTCAATTTATTTAATTTATTTTATACTAGCATGCCCTAGTCTTCCATACAAAAGCATTGCATTATCGTTTAAAACCGAAAAGCAATACAAAAATCATCAAGATCAATAGATTATTGTTTGTGTAACCATAAACCATCTTCAATCAAAAAGATTTATTATAACAAAAATCATCAAGTTTCAATCATGATCTTTCCTTTATTATTGTTTGTTGTAGTAATACATTTTTCGTCTTTTAAGTGAATCTAGCTCTCTATACTTAGTGCAAGAAGTTAATATTCAATTATCATGCTCAATTTTTTTTTAATTTTTTAAAATCACTAGAAAGAAAAGCATGATCTTTTTTTTACTAAATTAAAGACAACTCATGAAATACATCAAGTAATTTTATAGTAAAGGAAAGGGGTTTTGGTTGAGTCATTTACCTCATTTTCGGATGTACTTATTTCATCCTATGTTGCATTAAGTGTTTTCTTCTTTTTTTTGTGCGAGCATCTTCTTCATCAGTTGCGGACATTCACTTTTAAAGTGCCCCAACCGATTGCATTCATAGCAAGTTATTTTATTCTTTTTAAGTTCATTTTTACTTTTGGATTCTTATTTTATGAACTTATTAAATTTTATTATGAGGAGTTCAAGATCATCATCATCATCATTTGAGTCTTCTCCCAAGTGGTCTTCTTTTGTTCGAAGTATCAAATCCTTCTTGTTCTTTGAAAAGTTATTCTCATATTCATCATGTTCGATATAAGTTATTTCATAGGTCATTAAAAACCCGATAAATTCTTCAAGCGAAAAATTGTTCAAGTCTTTTGTTTCTTGTATTGTAGTCATTTTTGGATCTCAACTTTTTAGAAGGGATCTTAGTATTTTATTTACAAGTTCAAAATAAGAAAAATTTTTACCAAGTGCTTTTAAACTATTGACGACATTCGTAAAATGGGTATACATATCAACAATAATTTCACTTGGCTTCATTCAAAATAATTCAAAATCATGCATCAAAAGATTTATTTTAGACTCTTTTACTATATTCGTCCCTTCATGAGTTACTTCTAGTGTGTGCCAAATCTTATGTGCAGTTTCGTATATAGAAACATAATTAAATTTATTTTTATTTAAAGCACAAAATAAAGCATTCATCACTTTAGCATTCAAAGAAAATGTTTTCTTCTCTAGATCAATCCATTCGTTTATTGGTCTAGAGGGTTTCTAAAGCTATTTTCAATAATATTCTATAAATTAAATCCATAGAAAGTAAGAAAACTCTCATATGTGTATTCCGATATGTATAGTCTGTCCCATTTGTTAGGATCAAGAGCACTAAGAGGGGGGGTGAATTAATGCAGCGGAAAACCTTCTACGAAAAATAAAATCTGCGTTCGTTCGTTAAAAGTGATTTTGGCAAGAAAGCCAATTCGTAAATCACTTTAACTTTTGTTTAAGCGAGATGCAGCAGAGATATAAATGCAGTTTGCAGTTATGATTCTAATCAGATAGTAGGCGCAAACTGAAGTATGATATTCGTACGAAAACAAAACTGCTTTACGTCTAAATGCTGATTCATAAATCACTTGATCAAGCGAGATGCAGTTTAAGCA
Source organism: Musa acuminata AAA Group (assembly GCF_036884655.1). Taxonomy (NCBI): domain Eukaryota; kingdom Viridiplantae; phylum Streptophyta; class Magnoliopsida; order Zingiberales; family Musaceae; genus Musa; species Musa acuminata. The sequence goes on along the minus strand of NC_088357.1, from coordinate 15,166,813 downwards.
AGGATATAAAGGCAGTTTGTGGTTGTGATAGAAATCAAAACGTAAACGCAAACAGAAATATGAAGATCGTACGATGAAACTGTTTTATGTCTAAACGCCGATTCGGAAAGTGCAAAGCTTAAAACCCGATCGTATATGTGCAGAAAGCAGTAAGCTTTAGAGGAGGTTTGCAGTAAAGATAATATGCTCAAAGTAAATGCAAATCGAGATTTAGAGTGGTTCGGTCAATCTTGACCTACTCCACTTTTGGCTTCCTCCACCGACGAGGTCACCGACGTCAACTAGAGGCCTTCCTTCAATAGGCGAAGGCCAATCACCCTTTTACAGTTTCACTCCTTTTGACGGGCTTAGGAGACAACCCTTACAGAATTTTCTCTCCTCTCTTTAAAGCTCCGAACTTGGAAGAAAAGAGGGAGAAGAACTTTTGGCCTTTACAATAATTTTGAACTCTAAAAATCACAGAACAAGATCAGGATTTCGGTGTATATTGAGTGCCCTTTCAGTGCTGAATGGGTGGGGTATTTATAGGCCCCAACCTAGTTTGAATTTGGAGCTCAAAACTGTCAATTCCCGAAATTCCGGGATCTGGCGGTTGCACCTCCTGACTAGAGCGGTTGCACCGCCTAGCAGAGCTTAAAGACCGAGCTCAGGCAGTGCCACCTCCTGACTGAGGCGGTTGCACCGCTTAGCCAGAGCTCGGAGACCGAGCCCAAGCGGTGCCACCTCTGTCAGGGGAGGTTGCACCACCCAGTCTCTCTCGGAGACTGAGCCCAGGCGGTGCCACCTCCTAGTCGGGGCGGTTGCACCGCCCAGTCTCGCTCGAAGACTTAGCCCAGGCGGTGCCACCTCTTGGCTTGGACGATTCAACCGCCTGGCAGAAATCAGGGTCTGAATGAGTTGATCCATTCGGCCCAATTTTGGTTTTTCAGAGGCCCAATTGCCCCAAGATTAAGTTAATGGGATCACCTCCCATTTCCAACTTAATCATTGTGCTAACTACGATTTTTCCTAAGATATTTACTGCAACTTGCTCTAGTGCGTCAATCGCATCTTCCGGCGAGCTTCCGACGAACTTCCGTCGATCGTCCGATGAACCCTCGGTGATGCCCCTGCGGACTTTCAGAAAACTCCTGGACTTGCGACGATCCACTTGGCGAGTTCCGACGAGCTTCTTTGACAAGCTCATGGACATCTCGGATTTGTTCCCGTAGAACCTCCGACGACTGTCCGAACTTTCGTCGAACTCTCGAACTCCCAACGTGATCATTGTCTTAACTCCGGTGCAACTCCTGCTGCATATCTTACTTTCATCGTAGTTAATCCTGCACACTTATTTCAATATATAGATTAGATAACAAATGACAATTGACTTCATCATCAAAATCCGAGATTCAATAATCTCCCCCTTTTTGATGATGACAATCAATTGATAATGGAGTTATCCTTAACTCCCCCTGTCTATATGTCATACTTGAGATAAGTCATTCTTAAATTCAGAACCTTTGAATTCAAGAGACATATTAATAAGTTAAAATCATTTATACTTATCAATACTCCCATCATGATTCCCATCATGACGTTTCTCTCTGAAGATGATGTCAAGGCTTGACATTCATTTTCAAATTTTACATAACAGGTTTGAATGATGGTAATAGTAGCAATTCATCAGATTGTAAGATATCAACATGTAAAACTGCGAAGTAAGATTTTGATATCAGTACATGATACAAACAAGGCATAATGCAAATTATAGCAATCATAGCATCAATTCATATATCTCTTGGTGATGCAAGTATGGCATTAATACTCATATATTTCTCGGTGATGCAAGAATGGCATTAATACTCATATATTTCTCCCCCTTTGTCATCAACAAAAAGCATGGTAATTGTGATAGCAGGAGAACAATAAACGAATTTTGAGCATAAGCGTGATAGTTGTTCATGCCTTTACATGTTATTTTCCAAGCATATAAAGGAAACAATGATACATAGATTGCAATACTTCTTCCTTTTTATTTGTTATAATCTTTTTGCATGAAGGAGGAAGGCTATTTGTGATACCAGCTATTTGTGAGTTTACTTTGAGTGAAGTTAAAACCGATGAGAGATCAACTCATGAAGTTAAAGTTGATGAGAGATTGAATCATGCTTCATTTTTACAGGTATCAGGATATGTATGTGAAACAAATCTTTGCAAGTAAAAACACTATCATCCATATTTCAAGATGGAATTCATAAGCAGGAATCATTTCATCAAATCCATTTCAGAAAAATATTTTTCATATAATAAGTGTATGAGAAAATTCGATTTTTAGGATACCAATTGTTAAGCGAATCCGAAAATGAAATTAACACTTTTATGCATTTGGACAAGACTATGCTATTCAATCATGAAGACAAAACATTTTTATTGTTATGAAAATTTTTGTATTCAACATATAATTTCCAACATGTTATTTAGGCATGTAATGGCAGTCAAGTGATTTGATCATTCAATAAAGTCCGAAAACTAGTTCATGTGTTCGGACACATCAACATTCCTAATTCTCTTCTTATAAAATCAAATTGTTCTTCATTTAGAGGTTTTGTAAAAATATCAGCTAGTTGATATTTAGTATCAATGAACTCTATGATTATATTATGATTAGTAACATGATCTCGTATAAAGTGATGTCTAATATCAATATGTTTTGTTCTTGAGTGTTGTATAGGATTCTTCGTTAAGCATATTGCACTTGTGTTATCACATTTAATGGGAATATTTTTAAGATGAATTTTATAATCTTCTAAGGTGTTTTTCATCCATACAACTTGTGCACAGCATGCACTTGCTACAATATATTCAGCTTTGGTTGTTGATAGTGCAACCGAGTTTTGTTTCTTAGATGACCAGGAAACAAGGACATATCCTAAAAATTGACATGTTCCTGATGTGCTTTTTCTATCTAGTTTACAGCCAGCAAAGTCGACATCAGCATAAGCAATTAACTCAAGATTCTTTGATTTTGGGTACCATAATCCTAGATTTGTGGTACCATTAAGATATCTAAGTATTCTTTTAACTGCTTTGAGATGAGATATCTTAGGGTTTGATTGAAATCTAGCACAAAGTCCTACACTGAACATGATATCTGTGTTAGGATCGAGAGCACTAAGAGGGGGAGGTGAATTAGTGCAGCGGAAAACTTTCTGCGATTAAAACGAAACTGCGTTCGAACGATAAAAACAATTTCTGTGTGAAAGTCGATTCTAAGCAAGTTTAAAGTCAATCTATGCAAGCAGTTTGCAGCTATGATGAAAACCAAAATATAGGCGCAAATTGAAATCCGACGTTCGTACGAAGAAACTGATTTACGTCTAAATGGTCTAAACGCTGATACAGAAAGTGAAAGGATTGAAACCCAATCGTAAAAGCGCAGAAGGCAGTAAGCTTCAGAGGAGGTTTGCAGTAAAGATAATATGCTCAAAGTAAATGCAAACCGAGATTTAGAGTGGTTCGGTCAATCTTGACCTACTCCACTTTTGGCTTCCTCCACCGACGAGGTCACCGACGTCAACTAGAGGCCTTCCTTCAATAGGCGAAGGCCAACCACCCTTTTACAGTTTCACTCCTTTTGACGGGCTTAGGAGACAACCCTTACAGAAATTTTCTCTCCTCTCTTTACAACTTTGCACTTGGAAGAACAAAGGGAGAAGAACTTTGGGCTTTACAACAATTTTGAGCTCTAAGAATCACAGAAAAGGATCAAGATTTTGGTGTTAAATTGCTGCCTTTCAGTGCTGAATGGGTGGGGTATTTATAGGCCCTAACCCAGTTCAAATTTGGAGCTCAAAACTGTCAATTCTAGGAATTCCGGGATCAGGCGGTTGCACCTCCTGACTAGAGCGGTGGCACCGCCTGGCAGAGCTCGAAGACTGAGCCTCTGGGCGGTGCTACCTCTGTCAGGGGCGGTTGCACCTCCTGATAGAGCTTGAAGACCGAGCTTAGCCGGTTGCACCTCTTGACTGAGGCGGTTGCACCGCCTGGCAGAGCTCGAAGACTGAGCTCAGGCGGTGCCACCTCTAGTCAGGGGAGGTTGCACCGCCCAGTCTCGCTCGGAGACTGAGCCCAGGCGGTGCCACCTCCTGGCTGGGGCGGTTGCACCGCCCAGTCTCCCTGGGAGACTTAGCCCAGGCGGTGCTACCTCCTGGCTTGGGCGGTTGCACCTCCCACAACAATCCGGGTCCGAATGGGTAGATCCATTCAGCCCAATTTGGGTTTTTCAGGGGCCCAATTGCCCCAAGATTAAGCTAATGGGATCACCTCACATTTCCAACTTAATCATTGTGCTAACTACAATAAATCCTAAGACAATTTCTGCAGCTTGCTCCGGTGCGTCAATCGCTTCTTCCGGCGAACTTCCGTCAATCATCCGATGAACCCTCGGTGATGCTCCTGCAGACTTCCGGCAAACTCCTGGACTTGCGACGATCTACTTGGCGAGTTCCGACGAGCTTCTTTGGCAAGCTAATGGACTTCTCAGATTTGTTCCCACAGAACCTCCGAAGACCGTCCGAACTTCCGTCGAACTCTCGAACTCCCAACGTGATCGTTATCTTGATTCCGGCGTAACTCCTGCTGCATGTCTTACTTCCATCGTAGTTAATCCCGCACATGTAAAACAAAACTTCGATCGAGACAATTAATCCTAAGCAATTAGCCAAGTTGTCCGGTATGTCATTGGTCCCTCGACGCTTCGTTTGATTCTTCGGCGCATCGTCCTCTCCTGTAGCCTATTGCCCAATCGACCAGTTAACTCCGCAACTCCGATATCCTTGGCACAATACCTGCTTTTCTTGGCCCGATGCCCGAGTCCACGGCCCGAAGCCTTCTGTCGATATATCGACCGATCCACCGGCCCGATGTCCAATCTTCTAACATGTTCCTCCAACACAACATGATTTTCCTACTTTAATTGTCTCATCCTGATCAAAGCATCCTACGTCACTCAAAACGCAGATTAAATCATAAACATATATCAAGTAGTTTCATCATCAAAATACAAGATTCAACAATCTCCCCCTTTTTGATGATGACAACCACTTGATGACAGAGTTAAACTTAACTCCCGGAGTTTAAACAAACTCCCCCTATCAATGTGCCATATTGATAGAACCTTGAATTCAAACTGAATTCAAGTCATTGCAATATTCATAATGAATACTTGCAACACGTCATCATGAACTTATGCATAAACTTATGCATAACATGTCATTTCATCAACATACTTCTCCCCCTTTGTCATCAACAAAAAGGAGAAGTACCACAATCAAGTGTTTGTGATACTAGTTCAACTCATTGCATGAAAAACATAATATCAAGTTTTATCATCATGCAGTTTTGAAGCCAGAAAATTTAGCAAATATTACATCATGCTTCGAACATTCAAGCTATCAAGTTTTAGATATGCAAGTTTTACAGCATACAAGATAGCACTTTTAGAACATGCAAGCTAGCAATGTTACAACATTTTAGAACTTGCAAGCTAGCAATTTAGAGATGTTCAAGAAGGAAACTCTTGCTTCTTGAAATATGCAAGTTGCAAGCTAGCAAATTTTTACGATATGCAAGTTTTGCTTCTTGAGATAGGCAAGATAACACTTTTGCAATTTTTGTTTGGCAAGCTTGTGATGTTCAAGATAACAAGCTCTTTCTTCTCTTTTGAGAAGTGTCATTTTTGCTTTCTTTGTAAAGTGCAAGCTAGCAAAATGCCAAACTAGCAAGAGATAATATTTTACATGAGGCAAGCAAACAATTTGGCAAGTGTTACATTTGCATCTTCTCTTTAGATGTGTAAGAAGGTAAACAAGTTTTTACATTTTCTTGACATTTCAAGCTAGCAATTATCGGTGATGTTCAAGCTAGCAATTTCTTCTCTTTTGAGAAGTGTAATTTTTTTTTTTACCTTTTTCTTGAATTGTGCTAGCAATCTATCTCCCCCTTTGTCATTGTAAAAAAGAAGGGAAAAACCCTTTACATCAATTTCTAAATCATGACAAAGGTAAGTAATCATTTTTATTTGTGCATCATTATAGTTTCAATGCACAAATTCATTAACATTACATTTCATTTTTTTATGCACGATACCGAAAAATCAATCATCATCATGAGCATATCAAACATGATATTCAAGCATTCATGATATATCATTTTGGCAACATGATCATAGATATTCAAACGATGGTATCTAAATGTCAGAATTCATTACATCCTATTATGCATGATCATTAACTCCTCATTTGTATTTCATGCATTATTTCATTTCATCTCATAAGGAATATCAAGAAGAGTTATTGGATGATGAGATAAATATTTTATGAATACACGGAATTGTATAAAAATCATATCATAAGTGTTTCATGTATTCATATTATCACATGAAGCATATTATCATTTTTAAGATTCATAACATGAATAACGTTATTACTATTTCATCAAAATCAATTTCGAGATTCACACAATATCATTAATCTCGATAAGATGGGAAAAGCATTTTCTTTTTAAGTGATTCTTTTAACACATCATAAAAAACTCATTCATAATTCAAGTGACTTACAAGATATTATAAATGAATTTATCACATGTATTTCATCGAGAACTCTAGAGATAGAAAATAATTGAAGCATTTAATATGATTGAAGCATGATTCATATTTAAAGTGTATCTTATGTCGTAAATACGAATCAAGCATTTGTCAAATCTGAAATCATCCTAAAAAATTACATTCAATAAATTCATATATGACAAGCATAGATTTATTGAAAAATCAATAAGATAGAGGATTACATTTCAAGTGTTCATCAATTGTAGCATTTCATCACATGGTAAGATGTCAATGCGTAAAATTACGATACAAGTTCTTGATATCTTAACGCATAATGCAAACATGACATAATGCAAATTTGGCAATCATAGCATCAATTCATATAAGCATTGCAAATATGGCAATCATATCAATTCATATATCTCTTGATGATGCAAGCATGGGATAATCATAGCATAGTATTTATAGCATCAATTCATATATTTCTCCCCTTTTTTAAGTGTTTCATCTTAAGTGATCGATTTTATGTTAGCATGCCTTTTCATTTATGTCAAATGAAAACATGCATCAATTTTTAAAGCCACTGTCATTATCATGAAAATCGATAATCCATAATTATCAAGAATCATCATACATAATTTCAAAAATATATACTCATAACTTCAAATTAAATATGATTTAATATACTCAAAATCGAGAAATAACAATGGACATCAACATGACACACATTATTACTTCTTAACCATGATTTCATATTTTCAATCAAAATCATTTTGTTTGTTTATCATAAAATATGTAATTTTATCATTTTCGAAATTACTAGCATGATCATAATATATATATATATATATATATATATATATATATATATATATATATTAAACATTAATTATAAACTAAAAAAGAAAATACATCATGAAAGTAATTTCAAAATAAATTAGGGGGATTTCGATTACCTCATCATTGAAAGTGGTTAAGGCGTAGTTTGCCACATTGCCTTTGTTGATTTTCTCCTCGTCTTCGGAGGAGCTCGATTCATCCCACTTTGTGTTCTTCTTCTGTGGCCTCTTCCTTCGTTCAAGTTTATTGTTTATTTTAGATTTTTGTTTAATAAACTTATTAAGATTCATTTGTCCTCATCACTTCAGTCATCGCTCAAGTGGTATTCATTTGTCCGAAGTTCTAAATCCTTCCTGTTCTTTGGAAGGTGATTTTGTCCATCATGTTCATCATGTGCATTGTGCACCATTTCATATGTTATCAATAAACCAATTAGTTCTTCAAGTGGTAAGTTGTTTAGGTTTTTAGCTTCTTGTATTGCAGTTACTTTTGAATCCCACTTCTTAGAAAGAGAACGCAAAATCTTGTTTACGAGTTCAAAATCCGAAAAACATTTTCCAAGAGCTCTTAAACTATTGACGACATCCGTGAAACGGGTGTACATGTCACCTATAGTCTCGCTTGGTTGTATTCGAAAAAGCTCAAAACCATGCAATAAAATGTTAACTTTCGAGTCTTTGACTCTACTAGTTCCCTCATACGTGATTTCAAGTGTTCGCCAAATGTCAAAAGTCATTTCGCACGTAGAAATCCGATTGAACTCATTTTTGTCCAAAGCGCAAAATAAGGAATTCATAGCCTTTGCGTTTAAAGAAAAATACTTCTTCTCCAAATCCAACCATTCGTTCATCGGTTTAGAGGGAAGTTGAAAACCGTTTTCAATGATATTCCATAAATCCAAATTCAAAGAAATCAAGAAAAATCTCATTCAAGTTTTCCAATAAGTATAGTCCAATCCGTTAAACAACGGTTGACGAAAGACCGATAAGCCCTCTTGAAAGCCTTGAAGAGCCATTTCTCTCGGCTGTAAATCCGAAATAAGAAATACTCCGCTCTGATACCAATTGTTAGGATCGAGAGCACTAAGAGGGGGGGGGGGGTGAATTAGTGCAGCGGAAAACTTTCTACGATTAAAACGAAACTGCGTTCGAACGATAAAAACAATTTCTATGTGAAAGTCGATTCTAAGCAAGATTAAAGTCAATCTATGCAGGCAGTTTGCTACTATGATGAAAACCAGAATATAGGCGCAAACTAAAATCCGACGTTCTGTCACGGACTTAGCTGGTTTTGCCTAAGTCGTGCGGCACCCTTGCGTGTCCGTCCGCAAAGGTCAGCCTCCCCGAAGTCTCCCATTGTCCCTTAGGACCAACAAAAGAGAGAACGGGCTAGAGAGAACGCCTCAATCAGGATCCACAAGCAAACATCTCCGAAAAACACTTCATAGACAATGCAAATTACAAACAGACTTTACAAGCTCTGAACAGTGGCACAACAAAGGGTAAAATGGTCCATTACAGACCGAAAATCTCTCGCACGTGTCCACATGACACAACCTTTATTTACAAGCCTAAAGAGGCCACCAACCCAACTAAAATGGGACTATTAAGCCTTCGGCTGCCCCTCTATATGCTGTACAAGGCATGAACATGCCAAAAGACATGGACATACATAAGCATTACATCAAACATCCTATTTCGAAGTTTGTCCGTGACATTCTCCCCCACTTATTCCTTCGACGTCCTCGTTGAAGCCTTTGTCGATATTGCAACTCCTCGCTTTTGCTGAGTCTTCAATCTTCTGCTCCAGCTACAATGAGCCTCTTGGCTCCTTGCTGCTCTCCGTTGTTGTTTTTGAGTAGTCGAACCTTTAATCCGCCATGCTGCTTCAACTCACCAATGACTCTGACTCTGGTGTGGGGTTGGCTGAGTTGTGTTGATCCTTATTGATTCCTGCGGATCCCCCAAATGAAGGAAAATACCATCCTTACTACGTCAGTCTCTCAAATTCCTCATGCTGGTTGAACTGGGTGGATGCTTGTTGGAGCTTTAACGAGCATCGTCTCACAAACTTCTGAAGTTTTGGGTCATTCCTCCACAAAATTTGCTCATTGACTCTTCTTACACTTAGTTGTCACATCCAAGTAGGTTCACATCACTTCTGCTTTCGATTAGCATTTCGTTGGGAAATGAAGCGGACAATCTACTCTTAGTAGCATTGATCACCATTGGTGAGGATTTGACAACTATTGTCTTCCATTATCTTCGAAGGGTCTTTGAACTTGTGCAGAGCTCCTCTGCTGGATAGATAAGAGAATTGGGGTACTCGGTTTCGCCCATTCTCTTAAGAGTTGAGAAGGCAAAGGTTACTTGACTTCGCTCACCTCCTCAAGGTTGTACTTCATGCATCGAGCTGGTTACTAGCCTTCGCCTGCTCTTTGCTCACACTTCTGAAGCACTTGAAGTGTTTGCACTCCTTGCGTTGAGTTAGTTACTGTGATTCACCTTCTCAATGCCATTGAACTTCTAGAATGCAAGAAGTTTTCACCCCGACTTGGAGTAATTCTCTCATAGGTTTGGTCGCCTCTGGGATTGTACAATCTTCTCCATCAACCCTGTCACCTACTCCACTGAGTAGCAAAGGTACAGCACCGCATACTGCCTGCTTCGTTCCTTGGTTATGCACTCTTGCATGACCCGAAGTCCTTCACTTTCGGCTATCTTGATGAGAAGCACATTGACACCGGTCTTACGAAGTTCTTCGGCCTATGCCCTTTAGCCTTGTCTCGGTACTTGGAGATTGCCTTTACATGCTCTACCTCCTCGGCCCCTTTCATGACTAAGCGCTCTCCCTCCATGAGAGCAAGGGATCAATGACTTTCACGGAAGTCCCGCCTCTACGGTACCATGACACTGCCATGCCCATGGCCCTACTATCCGTCGCCTCGCATCTGCATCCCTTTTCTTCACGATCAGTAGATATGTCTCCGTGGCACTCCTCTGAGTCCACCTCCATTCTAACTGATGCTTGATTTTGGGTAGCTAAGTCTCTCTGGACTCGTCGTCGCTTCCTCGCCCCTTTCGACCCCCTGCTTCAACACCTCTGTGTTCTCCAACCAGTCTGTTTGGTCGATGGAGAGACAAACTGCAACTCCCATGCATGGCTTCTGCCATCACGTTGTAGGGTTTGCACTGATTCTGTTCTCCTTAGCTTCCTTAGTAGCAGCGTTCGCTTACTCGGCCTTGTCCTCTGACTTGTCGGGCTCCCTTAAGCGAATATGAGCTCTCGAGCAGTCCAACTCTCCAGCTGCTTCAACCATACCTCTGTATGATCAAGTCCCTCCCATGGGACTCACTGGTACTTGCATTCGAACTTTTCCTTTGGTGGAACATAGCCCCCATATGCTAATGACCAAGGCTTTCATCCGATGTAAAATTCGATGCACGTCCGGAAGACCCGCCTTTGCGGTACCATGGCCTTCACTCCTTGAATCCATAGCCCTTCTTGCCGTCGTGTTGTTCACCGAAGTGGAGCTTCCAATAGCTCCTGATCATACCTCTATATGATCTAGTCCCTTCCGGGACTATATCGTGTGTATCGCATTGCCACGAACTATTCCACCACGATCCGCTGCACCATGTCGCCTCCTGGTGACATCTCCATTGCATTCTGATCCTTGTGGAATAAACTCGAATTGTGAACCCTCCATGTGTGGCCTCTGCCAATACATCGCAGGGTCTCCTCCACCTTCGATTTTGTTCGCTCCTTTGGCAATCGACCTTCATCTACCCACTCTTGGGTCACACCTAGATGAAGCACCGCTCTAGGACAGTCCGTCGCCTAGTAGCTCCCGAAGTCCACCGACTTCATTGTAATTTGTGCACCATTGTCATGATCTTGGGCCTCTGCCCCTACCAGCACAATCTCCGTTGCGCACCGCTTCCTTCATGGCAACTTGAATGACAACACTATGGCATATTCTTCAAGAACACCCGCCTCTGCGTCCTCTTGCCCCGTGCTAAGGCCTTCTATACTCAACTTCGCCTCCGCAAATTGAGTCGCCTTAGTTCCTCTATCAAATGCTTCTCCGAGATAAGGTGCATGTGCCCCGAAGCTCCCTTCGTCTTTGGCACCATGCAAGATGAGTCCGCTCCGTCAGAATGAAGGACCCATGGAACAACATGATCTTACTCTTGCCTCTGCAAGAGTTCATGTCCTTGACCTCTGTCTAAGGAAAGCACTGTGCCTCTGCTCCATGTTCCAACTTCTATGATGGCTCCCTTCAAGCGGCTTGAGTACTTCGCTAAGTTACCCCCAAGTTGCTCCGCTCTTCGTTTTTGCATTGAGTTGATGGTGGCCCTCGCGCCCACCATTCTGTTGGGAAATCATTGGGGGGTGACATCATATGCGCAGCGGAAGAACAAGAAAACAAAATCCCCGATTCCCAAAAAGATGTTCGTCGTCGTATGAAGATTGGTGCGCAAAAATCCGCAAAACACAAAAATGCGTATAGAGATTGTGTTACCTAGGGAGATCGTATATCCCTGTTTCCTTGCAGATCCTTAGGAGATCCTTAGGAGAGGGTGAAGGAGGTCAAGCGTCCTCCTCTCTAGCGGTGATCCACACAGCAGGGTTGCGACGACGCTCCTCAAAACTCCAGGCCTACTCTGAGGTGGAGAGGGAGAGGAGAATAGGAAAGGCAAGCAAAGACTCTAGCCTATGAGGCTGTGAATCCCTCCTATTTATAGAGATCCCGTGTCAAACCCTAATGGGTCCTTCCCTAGTGGGTATTGGATCTACATCCAATAAGACAAGGGCTCCGTCGGATATCTCATATCCAAACCTCTACTCATCGCAATGCCTACCATATGTGTGTGACCCTCTAGGCCCAATATCGAGCTGGCCGTGAGTCATACCTGTCAGAACTCCTTCTAACTCAGTGAATTATTATCTCTGTAATAATTCACTCGACTCATCGACTACGGATGTACTAAGCCACTACGCCGTAGTCCCCAGACGATACAGGGGAATCCAATCCATTGGACCTATCTGTCCTCAGTTACCATGTACCTATAGTCCCTCATCCATCTAATATCCCAGAGACCGTATATCGAGCATGGTGTTGTTAGACCCATACGGTTTCTACTCGAGTCTTGCTCTAATCGGATTCTCCCGGAGAACTCTTTCTCTCTCAACCCGAATGACCCTGGCCAGGGATTTGTCTGAGCAAGAACACACGGGATATTCCTCTCATGACGCCGAGAGTGGATGATCCTCTATCGACACTCAATAGCCCTTGTAAGGTCGACTACCACTCCCAATGACCAGCTATACTAGATCTGGGGACAGCCAAACCTATAAGTCTGGTATCAAAGAGTGGAGCACTCAAACAGGACATCCTTGTTGTCTCAAGTCTAAGGACCAGATACACCACTAGGACTACGGAATCGCTGTCTGACAATAAGGCATCATCAACCATCCAGCATTCCGTAAGCGGATCAATTAGTGAACTCATTCTCCAATGAGCACCTGTAATGTATCCCTAGTGTCCCTACACGAGCAGCTATGAGACCAGCTGCATCCATCATATGGACGGGTATACAGCACACCAGTCTATCTGGTTATCACGATGTCCCTCTCGAGTAACCTATGACCGGGATTATTTAGGATATGTGTTTAAAGGTGAATCGATCTCATTATCGTGATCTCATCACGATCCGATTCCCATTGCACAAATCCAAGGACATCACAATATATATATGCATTTATGCAATAGTTATAAAGTGATATATGCCAAAATATAATAAGCAAAAAGATTCTGTATCAAGTCACACGTGCCATCACTCACGTGATTGGCTTGCTGGGCACCTATGACTAGCAATCTCCCACTTGACCTAAAGCCAATCACCTATGTGTCTGATCCCCATCAGACCCCTGTGACGCTCAAAGACAATCTGAGACAACGGCTTTGTCAGTGGATCTGCAATGTTATCTTCGGATGGAACTCTTTCCACTACTACTTCTCCTCGGGTTACGATCTCTCTTATAAGCTGGAACCTACTCAGAACACTTCTGATGAGACCCGGGTTCCCTTATTTGAGTAATCACCCCATAGTTGTCGCAATATAAGGAAGTCGACTTGTCGCTATCTGTATCGACTCCCAAATCTGTGATGAACTTCTTCACCCAGACTCCCTCCTTTGCTGCATCTAATGCAGCAATGTACTCCGCCTCTGTGGTCGAGTCAGTAGTGGTATTTTGTTTGGAACTCTTCCAGCATACTGCTCCTCCATTCAAGGTGTACACATACCCTAAATTCGACTTGCTATCATCGACATCAGACTGAAAACTTGAGTCAGTGAAGCCTTCAACCTTAAGGCTATTACCTCCATATACTAGTAAAAGATCCTTAGTCATTCTCAAGTACTTAAGGATACACTTTACTGCTTTCCAGTGCTCCAAGCCTGGATCCGCCTGATACCTGCTCGTGACACTTAGAGCATGCGCTATATCAGGCCTAGTACATAGCATGGCATACATGATATACCATATTGCTGAGGCATAAGGTATCATATCCATGTTCGCCCTTTCTTAGAATTTTCAATGCCAAACATTTTGACAATGGTTTCTATGTACCTGGACTGAGACAAGCCAAGCATCCTCTTGGATCTATCTCTATAGATTCTAATCCCCAAGATATAGGATGCTTCCCCTAAGTCCTTTATGGAGAAGTGTCTAGATAACCAAGTCTTTACTGTGGATAGCATTCCTGCATCATTCCCAATGATGAGGATGTCATCCACATATAACACCAAAAAGGTGATAGCGCTCCCACTTACCTTCCTGTACACACAAGGCTCATCTTCGTTCTTAACGAAGTCATAAGATCTGATTGACTCATCAAATCTTATGTTCCAACTTCGGGAAGCTTGCTTTAGTCCATAAATGGATTTAAGCAACCTACACACTTTATCTGAGCAGTTCTTGGACACGAATCCCTCAGGTTGCATCATATACACCTCCTCCTCGAGGTTCCCATTGAGGAATGCGGTTTTCACATCCATCTGCCAGATCTCATAATCATAGTATGCTGCAATAGCCAATAGAATTCTGATGGATTTTAGCATTGCTACGGGTGAGAAGGTTTCGTCGTAGTCAACACCTTGTCTTTGACGATACCCTTTAGCCATTAGCCTTGCTTTATAGGTCTCTACCTTTCTATCTACTCCGATCTTTTTCTTAAAGATCCATTTGCAACCGATGGGTACAATACCTTCGGGCGCATCAACTAGGTTCCAAACCTTATTGGAGTACATAGAATCCATCTCAGAATTCATGGCTTCTTGCCACTTCCCGGAGTCTATACTCATAATAGCCTCCTCATAGGTCTGAGGATCAATATCCTCAGCATCCTCTCCTCTAATATGTCCCACATATCTCTCAAGAGGATGAGATACTCTATCAGACCTGCATAAAGTTGAAACTTGTGTATTAGGTACCTGAACAGACTCGGGCTGTAGAGTGGTGCTTGAGCTTGGTTCTATAACTTCGCTCAACTCTATCATTCTCCCACTGTCTCCGCCAAGAATGTGTTCCTTCTCAAGGAACACTGCTCTCTTAGTTACAAAGACCTTTTTGTCCTCGGGATGATAGAAGTAATACCCACAAGTTTCCTTGGGGTACCCCACAAATATGCATCGCTCTGTCCTTGATTCTAACTTATCGGGGTTGTGTTTTTTAACGTGGGCTGGGCAGCCCCAAATTTTAACAACCTTAAGATCAGGCTTCTTCCCTTTCCATATCTCATATGGTGTAGACACTACCGACTTAGTTGGAACTCTGTTCAGAAGGTAAGCTGCGGTTTCTAGGGCATATCCCCAGAATGAGATGGGTAGGTCAGCGAAACTCATCATGGACCGTACCATATCTAATAAAGTACGATTTCTCCTTTCAGAGACACCATTGAGCTGAGGTGTATAAGGAGGTGTCCATTGGGATAATATCCCATGGTCCTTGAGGAATTGAGTAAACTCTGTACTTAAGTACTCACCTCCTCGATTTGATCGAAGAGTTTTGATACTCTTTCCAGTCTGGTTCTCCACCTCATTCTTATACTCTCCGAATTTCTCAAAGGCCTCGGACTTGTACTTCATTAAGTACACATATCCATACCTTGAGAAATCATCAGTAAATGTAATGAAGTAGGAGTAACCTCCAATGGCATGAGTTGACATGGGTCCACATACATCACTATGTATGAGTTCCAACAACTCAGTGGCTCTCTCTCCAGTTCCACTAAATGGAGAGTTGGTCAATTTTCCACGAATGCAAGGCTCACAAGTTGCATAAGACATATAGTCGAATGGATCTAGATATCCATCATTTAGCAACTTTTGAATCCTTCTTTCATGGATGTGACCTAGCCTACAATGCCACAGGTATGCACTGTTCAACTCATCTCGTTTCCTTTTTGGACACATTTACATTCATGATATGTGGAGTGGTGTCTAACATAAATAAACCATTATGCAATGTTCCTTTCGTGATGATCTTATCATCTAATAATATCGAACAACCATTGTTCTCAAAAACAAATTTATATCCACTAACTGTTAAACATGAAATGGAGATAATGTTTTTGATAATAGAAGGAACAAAATAACATGCATCTAATGCAATAAAAGCTCCACTAGGCAGATGTAGGGCGACCTCGCCAACAGCTAATATAGTAACTTTTGCTCTATTACCCATCTTGAGGTCCATCTCGCCTCTCTCTAGTCTCCTAGGCCTTGCCAGAACCTGCAACGAATTGCATATATGATAAGCACTACCGGTATCCAATACCCAAGTGTTATCATAAGAGTCTGACAAATGGAGACTGATCATGAATGTACCTGAAGCTTCATCAAGCTTTTGTTTCGCCCTTTCTACAAGGTACTCTTTGCAGTTTCTCTTCCAGTGCCCATCTTTACCACAGTGGAAGCACTGGCCTTTGTCCTTTGTTGGGTCTTTCTTAGCAACCTTTGCTTTACCTTGTTTGCCCTTGCCCTTTCCCTTCTTAAGGGACCTTTCTGCTTTCCTTTTCTTTCTGGTCTCACCAGTGTAGAGAACTGGCTTTTCTTTCTTAATAGTACTCTCTGCCTCCCTCAATATATTGAGGAGCTCTGGGAGAGTCACCTCAAGCTTGTTCATATTAAAATTCATTATGAACTGTGTAAAGGAATCTGGTAGGGATTGAAGCACAATGTCCACACACAAGTTATCCTCTAGGACCATTCCTAGACCTATGAGTTTCTCTATCCACTCAATCATCTTTAGGACATGGTTCTGAACCGGTGTCCCCTCAGTCATCTTAGCGCGGAAAAGGCTCTTGGATATCTCATATCGTTGAGTCTTTCCCTGTTCCTCAAACAATTTGCGGACATGTAAGAGAATAGATCTGGCATCCATCTTTTCATGTTGTCTCTGTAACTCTGGAGTCATAGAGCCCAACATATAGCACTGAGCAAGAGTGGAGTCATCAATGTACTTCACGTAGCGAGCGATCTCATCCTCGCTTGCCCCTTCTTCGGGTGTAGGCATCACTGTATCAAGGACGTACACGGTTTTCTCCGCTGTGAGAACAATTCTCAAGTTATAGAGCCAATCTATATAATTTGGACCAGTGAGGCGGTTGACATCAAGTATGCCACGTAAGGGATTTGAAAGCGACATTTTCTGAAAATAAAGATATAGCAGAAATGAATAACATGCAGATTTTGTAAGAAATAAACTATCAAGATATGGACTTCTATCTTAATATGCTCCCACTATTTTACTAACGAGTCACGCGACACCCTCAGCACGTGAAACGGAAGTCTCCGGCAGACTTCTAGTGGGGATCAGGATCCAATCAGCGTCTTAGTGTAACCTCGAGGGACTCGACCAATCACACTAAGCCTAAAAGGTAGGCAACTCTTGCCGATCACAACTCCTTGTGATTCCCGTCCTGTTCGGCCTCCGAATCACCATGGCCTCGAGGGACTCGACCAACCATGATGCTCGGTTAAGTCAACACCTTCGTTACAAGATGAGTCTGATTTGATGATATACCCTCGAGGGACTCGACCAAGCATACCATGCCCTCAGGTCACCGGTGACATCTCTATGTCGTAAGCAAGATAGCGAATCGCGATATAGGTGAGTCTCGAGGGACTCGACCAACTCAACCTACACCGGGAATCGGTTCCTACTCATAACGATGGAAGGCCACGTGGGTCAATCTAATTGCCTCACGTTTACCGACTTAATATTATCGAGAGATGTTTCTATGATTTGGTCTCCTAATATGACATGTCACACATATACATATTTAATATATATCTACATCGCATGCAAATATATATACATATCTAGTATATGTATAAGCAATCACACCAGATGATCATGGACCACAACCTAATATGATTAGGCCCGAGCCAGTAGGCCTAATCACTCACATCAAGATCTATGTGTGCAACGGTGCATCTCCATGCCCTGTGATCGTCCATCTTATCCTCGTCGGTTTCATCGACATCTTGATGCATCTCCATGCATCACGATCGTCCGTCTCGTGGGTCGCGCTATCGCATCCACGCTCCCGCTGCGCCTCCTCATGTGATTACAACTTAATCATAGGCACGCAGGCCCGACAATAAACGAAAAATATAATGGAGGTTCGCAGATCTCAATAATAATAATCACAAATACACACATCACATAGTCCATGATCATCCGTCCACACATCATACATCACATGTATAAATAATCATCATCATGTAGGACTACTAGATAATAATAAAAATAATAATCAACTAAACCTTTTAATTAATTAATATTTTATGAAATCAGGGATATATAGGGAATTTCTCAATTCCTAAGGGTATTTTCGTAATTTTAACAAAAGACAGAAACTAGAATTTGTCAAATTCCGAGGGGCAAAATTGTCTTTTTCCCAGAAAACCCTAATGCCCTTTTCCCTTTTCGCTGCTGTCGCCGCCACCACCCTGCCGGCGGCGGCCTTTGCGGCGGGGCGAGGGCACTGCCCTCGCCTGCAGGCGGCACGCCCGCTGGCGGCGATGCCGCTGCGGGTGGGCACCCCCTTCGGGCGCCGCTGCCTCCGCAGGCGGTGCTGTACCGCCGGGCGGCCGCCCTTGTGGGGGGGTTTCGCCCGCGGGAGCAGCGGCGGCAGGCGTCGCGCGTCGCTGCCCTGCGGCGGCAGGCGCCGCTTCCTTTCGGCGGCAGGCGCCGCTGCCCTACGGTGCCTCTGCCCGTGGGTTGCCAGCCCCGCCGGCAGAAAGCCTGCTGCAAGCAGGCCGTCGGCCGGCTGCTGCAGACGCAGCCCCTGCGCTGCCCGCCTTCGGTTGCGCTGCACGCACGCAGATCGAGGGCAGCAACTGTTGTTGCCCTTTCTCACTTCTGCGTCAACGATTTTGACGTCAAAATTCTTCCTAAACACAATACACGCAGTTCAAAACCAATCATTCGCACGAACAACCTGGCTCTGATACCACTGTTGGGAAATCATTGGCGAGCGACATCATATGCGCAGCGGAAGAACAAGAAAACAAAATCCCCGATTCCCAAAAAGATGTTCGTCGTCGTGCGAAGATTGGTGCTCAAAAATCCGCAAAACACAAAAATGCGTATAGAGATTGTGTTGCCTAGGGAGATCGTATATCCCTATTTCCTTGCAGATCCTTAGGAGAGGGTGAAGGAGGTCAAGCGTCCTCCTCTCTAGAGGTGATCCACACAGCAGGGTTACGACGACGCTCCTCAAAACTCCAGGCCTACTCTAAGGTGGAGAGGGAGAGGAGAATAGGAAAGGCAAGTAAAGACTCTAGCCTATGAGGTTGTGAATCCCTCCTATTTATAGAGATCCCGTGTCAAACCCTAATGGGTCCTTCCCTAGTGGGTATTGGATCTACATCCAATAAGAAAAGGGCTCCGTCGGATATATCATATCCGAACCTCTACTCATCGCAATGCCTACCATATGTGTGTGACCCTCTAGGCCCAATATCGAGCTGGCCGTGAGTCATACCTGTCAGAACTCCTTCTAACTCAGTGAATTATTATCTCTGTAATAATTCACTCGACTCATCGACTACGGATGTACTAGGCCACTACGCCGTAGTCCCCAGACGATATAGGGGAATCCAATCCATTGGACCTATCTGTCCTCAGTTACCATGTACCTATAGTCCCTCATCCATCTAAAATCCCAGAGACCGTATATCGAGCATGGTGTTGTCAGACCCATACGGTTTCTACTCGAGTCTTGCTCTAATCGGATTCTCCCGGAGAACTCTTTCTCTCTCAACCCGAATGACCCTGGCCAGGGATTTGTCTGAGCAAGAACACATGGGATATTCCTCTCATGACGCCGAGAGTGGATGATCCTCTATCGACACTCAATAGCCCTCGTAAGATCGACTACCACTCCCAATGACCAACTGTACTAGATCTAGGGACAGCCAAACCTAGAAGTCTGGTATCAAAGAGTGGAGCACTCATACAGGACATCCTTGGTGTCTCAAGTCTAAGGACCAGATACACCACTAGGACTACGGAATCGCTGTCTGACAATAAGGCATCATCAACCATCCAGTATTCCGTAAGCGGATCAATCAGTGAACTCATTCTCCAATGAGCACCTGTACTGTATCCCTAGTGTCCCTACACGAGCAGCTATGAGACCAGCTGCATCCATCATATGGACGGGTATACAGCACACCAGTCTATCTGGTTATCACGATGTCCCTCTCGAGTAACCTATGACCGGGATTATTTAGGATATGTGTTTAAAGGTGAATCGATCTCATTATCGTGATCTTATCACGATCCGATTCCCATTGCACAAATCCAAGGACATCACAATATATATATGCATTTATGCAATAGTTATAAAGTGATATACGCCAAAATATAATAAGCAAAAAGATTCTGTATCAAGTCACACGTGCCATCACTCACGTGATTGGCTTGCTGGGCACCTATGACTAGCACATTCCACGGGTCAGCCCTCCCTTGAGTCTGATCTCTATATCGACTCCAAGTGTGCCTTCATTTAAGTTGCTTTTAGGTCGCTCCCCCACTTGATCTTGCAATGCATCCACCAATGCATTCTCTCAAGCGAGATCATGCGACGACTCCTCACCGCTTGCTCAGTCCATCGAGCTTCGTGGAGTTGTTGTTTGTTGAGGTACTCCTCCTTAACATGTGAGGTCCGTCTCACATGATTCTCCCTCTGGAGAGCCGGGACTTATCCCTCCTGGATAACTATCCTGTTGGAGCAACATCTCTCTTCGTTTCGGAGACCACCATCCCCTTGGACTACTCCGATCTGCTGAACAAACTGTGCATTGTTCTGCCTCCTGCAAACGCACTTGCTAGATTGTGACTCTCCGTCAATATAGTCCCCACTACACCCCTCAAGGCCTAGCAACATGCTGAACTCGTTGCACACTTCAGCCTCCTACGGATGTATCTTTCACATGCCGAAGAGAAAGTTTCAATGCTCCATGGCGCCGAGTTTCGGTCACCTTGGGATGGCCACGAACATTCTATCGTCCGCATACAAGCCCATGCATGAGTACCAAATTCTTCGAGTTAGCAATTCCCCTCACCTCTGTGAGCTTTGCATAACTCTTTTGGTCGCTGAGCAACTCATTCCACCTTGCATGGTCTCATCCTTTACCAAGCGCCTCGCTTGCCTTGAGCACCATCAAGTATGGTTGTCAACGTTAAGCCGTAGCTCAAACTCAGCCATCCCAACCTTTGTGCGCTCCACATTCTTCCAAGCTTGCCTGTTCTTGTGGTGCCTCTTGCGCGAAGGGTTGGCCATTCCTCTGAATGCCAATGTCAGATGCCCGCTCCTCTGAGCGACTCCTTTTCCCTATATCTCCATGCCCGTTTTCCCCCAAACGGTCGCGCGTGTGCTGACTGCCCTCAACACAGCCCCGCTAGGTCCCTCACGTTTGCATGCTAAGTGTTTCTATGAGTGCTTGTCCCGCTCTGATACCATCTGTCACGGACTTAGCTGGTTTTGCCTAAGTCGTGCGGCACCCTTGCGTGTCCGTCCGCAAAGGTCAGCCTCCCCGAAGTCTCCCATTGTCCCTTAGGACCAACGAAGGAGAGAACGGGCTAGAGAGAACGCCTCAATCGGGATCCACAAGCAAACATCTCCGAAAAACACTTCATAGATAATGTAAATTACAAACAAACTTTACAAGCTCTGAACAGTGGCACAACAAAGGGTAAAATGGTCCATTATAGACCAAAAATCTCTCGCACGTGTCCACATGACATAACCTTTATTTACAAGCCTAAAGAGGCCACCAACCCAACTAAAATGGGACTATTAAGCCTTCGGCTGCCCCTCTATATGCTGTACAAGGCATGAACATGCCAAAAGACACGGACATACATAAGCATTACATCAAACATCCTGTTTCGAAGTTTGTCCATGACAGTTCGTACGAAGAAACTGATTTATGTCTAAATGGTCTAAACGCTGATTCAGAAAGTGAAAGGATTAAAACCCAATCGTAAAAGCGCAGAAGGCAGTAAACTTCAGAGGAGGTTTGCAGTAAAGATAATATGCTCAAAGTAAATGCAAATCGAGATTTAGAGTGGTTCGGTCAATCTTGACCTACTCCACTTTTGGCTTCCTCCACCGACGAGGTCACCGACGTCAACTAGAGGCCTTCCTTCAATAGGCGAAGACCAACCACCCTTTTACAGTTTCACTCCTTTTGACGGGCTTAGGAGATAACCCTTACAGAAATTTTCTCTCCTCTCTTTACAACTTTGCACTTTGAAGAACAGAGGGAGAAAAACTTTGGGCTTTACACAATTTTGAGCTCTAAAAATCACAGAAAAGGATCAAGATTTCAGTGTTAAATTGCTGCCTTTCAGTGCTGAATGGGTGGGGTATTTATAGGCCCCAACCTAGTTCAAATTTGGAGATCAAAACTGTCAATTCCCGGAATTCCGGGATCAGGCGGTTGCACCTCCTGACTGGAGCGGTGGCACCGCATGGCAGAGCTCGAAGACTGAGCCTCTGGGCGGTGCTACCTCTCTCAAGGGTGGTTGCACCTCCTGACAGAGCTCGAAGACCGAGCTCAGGCGGTTGCACCTCCTGACTGAGGCGGTTGCACCGCCTGGCAGAGCTCGAAGACTGAGCTCAGGCGGTTCCACCTCCTGTCAGGGGAGGTTGCACCACCCAGTCTCGCTCAGAGACTGAGCCCAGGCGGTGCCACCTCCTGGTTAGGGCGGTTGCACCGCCTAGTCTCCCTGGGAGACTTAGCCCCGGTGGTGCTACCTCCTGGCTTGGGCGGTTGCACCTCCCACAGCAATCCGGGTCCGAATGGGTAGATCCATTCGGCCCAATTTGGGTTTTTCAGGGGCC
Source organism: Musa acuminata AAA Group (assembly GCF_036884655.1). Classification (NCBI taxonomy): domain Eukaryota; kingdom Viridiplantae; phylum Streptophyta; class Magnoliopsida; order Zingiberales; family Musaceae; genus Musa; species Musa acuminata. The sequence continues at coordinate 15,143,957 of NC_088357.1, read as the reverse complement.
CAATTGCCCCAAGATTAAGCTAATGGGATCACCTCCCATTTCCAACTTAATCATTGTGCTAACTACGATAAATCCTAAGACAATTTCTGCAGCTTGCTCCGGTGCGTCAATCGCTTTTTCCGGCGAGTTTCCGACGAACTTCCGTCGATCATCCGATGAACCCTCGGTGATGCTCCTGCGGACTTCCGGCAAACTCCTGGACTTGCGACGATCCACTTGGCGAGTTTCGACGAGCTTCTTTGGCAAGCTAATGGACTTCTCGGATTTGTTCCCGCAAAACCTCCGACGACCGTCCGAACTTCCGTTGAACTCTCGAACTCCCAACGTGATCGTTATCTTGATTCCGGCGCAACTCCTACTGCATGTCTTACTTCCATCGTAGTTAATCCTGCACATGTAAAACAAAACTTTGATCGAGACAATTAATCCTAAGCAATTAACCAAGTTGTCCGGCATGTCATTAGTCCCTCGACGCTTCGTCTGATTCTTCGACGCATCGTCCTCTCCTGCAGCCTATTGCCCAATCGGCCAGTTGACTCCGCAACTCCGATATCCTTGGCACAATACCTGCTCTTCTTGGCCCGATGCCCAAGTCCACGGCCCGAAGCCTTCTGTCGATACGTCGACTGATCCACCGACCCGACGTCCAATCTTCTGACATGTTCCTCCGGCACAAGATGATTTTCCTGCTTTAATTGTCTCATCCTGATCAAAGCATCCTGCGTCACTCAAAACGAAGATTAAATCATAAACCTATATCAAGTAGTTTGATCATCAAAATACAAGATTCAACAATCTGGTCTAGTTGTAGTGAGGTAAAGTAAACTTCCTATCATGCCCCTATAAGTTTTTTGATCGAAGCTTTCTCCACTTTCATCGATTTCTAACTTAGTGGAGGTGCTCATAGGAGTGTTAATAGCTTTTGAGTTATTCATATTAAACTTTTTTAGCAAATTCATAGCATATTTAGTTTGACTAATAAAGATGCCATTGCTTAGTTGTTTGATTTGTAAGCCTAAGAAGAATGTTAATTCTCCCATTAAACTCATTTCGAATTCAAGACTCTTAGTTTTAGCAAAAAATTCACAAAGAGATTTATTCGTAGAACCAAAGATAATATCATCAACATAAATCTGAACAATGAGAAAATCATTTTCAAAATTCTTGATGAACAATGTAGTATCAACCTTGCCTTTTGTGAAATTATTTTTGATAAGAAAAGAACTAAGTCTCTCATACCAAGCCCTCGGAGCTTGTTTTAAACCATAGAGAGCTTTAGTTAATCTAAACACATGATTATGGAGGCTATTATTTTCAAATCCAGGAGGTTGTTCAACATAGACTTCTTCGGAAATAAAGCCATTAAGAAAAGCACTTCTAACATCCATTTGAAACAACTTAAAATTATTACTACTAGCGTAAGCAAAGAGCATCCTTATGACTTCTAATCGAGCCACAGGAGCGAAGATTTCTTCGTAATCGATACATTCTTCTTGGTTGAAACCTTTGGCCACTAATCTAGCCTTGTTTCTAACCACGATACCATATTCATCTTGCTTGTTTCTAAAAACCCATTTAGTACCAATAACCAAATGGTCATTTGGCCTAGGAACAAGCTGCCACACCTCATTTCTCTCAAATTGATTTAATTCATCTTGCATTACGATAATCCATGAATCATCTTTCATGGCTTCGTCAACACATTTGGGTTCGATTTGGGAGAGAAAAGCGGCATTGGAACAAAAAATTTTAAGAGAAGAACGTGTTTGAACCCCCTTTGATGTGTCTCCTAAGATTAGCTCCTTAGGATGAGCATCTACATACTTCCAATCCTTGGGTAAGGATATTTCGGAAGTGGATGCATCCAAGTTGCTAGTTGGAGACGGGGTTTCATTTAATTTCAAGGAATCAAAATTAACATCATCATCAAAATCGTTTTTCCTAATTTCGAAAATCTCATTAAAAACAACATGAATGGATTTTTCAATAATTAAAGTTCTTTTATTGAAGATACGAAAGGCTTTAGAAACCGAAGAATAACCAAGAAAGATTCCTTCATCGGATTTAGCATCAAATTTTCCTAAGTTATCCTTTTCATTCAAGATAAAACACTTACACCCAAATACTTTAAAATATGAAACATTGGGTTTTTTGTTGTTCCATAACTCATAGGGAGTTTTGGTGAGTAAGGGTCTTACTAGAACTCTATTCAAAATATAGCATGCAGTATTTACGGCTTCGGCCCAAAAATATTTGGGTAGGCTATGTTCATTCAACATGGTTCTTGTCATTTCTTGTAAATTTTGATTTTTTCTTTCTACTACTCCATTTTGTTGAGGATTTCTAGGAGTAGAGAAATTATAGTTGTATCCATTGAGTTCACAAAATTATTGGAAATCATGGTTTTGAAATTCACCACCGTGATCACTTCTAATTAACGAAATCATAGAACCCTTCTCATTCTGAACAAGTTTACAAAACTTGGTAAAATATTTAAAGCATTCATTTTTCTGTTTTAAGAAGTAAGTCCATATGTATCTGCTATAGTCAACCACAATGACGAAAGCGTATTTGCTACCTCCTAGGCTTGATATAGAGATTGGTCCGAACAAGTCCATATGGATCAATTGTAAGGGCCTAGAAGTGCTTATTTAATTCTTAGATTTGAAACTGCCCTTAATTTGTTTACCTAATTGGCAAGCATCGCATACATTCTCTTTGATGAACTTGATATGTGGAATACCTCTTACAAGTTCTTTAGATGATATTTGAGTGATTAGTTTCATGCTAACATGACCTAATCTTCTATGCCATAGCCAAGCATCCTCATTCAAAACCGAAAAACACATTTCATTACACAAATCATTGATGTCAATAGTATATACGTTATTTTGTTTTAATGCAATCATAGACGTGTTTTTGTGTGGTTTTTCAATGATGCAAGCATTAGATTCGAATCTGACAATATATCCTTTATCACATAATTGACTAATGCTCAAGAGGTTATGTTTTAAACCATCAACTAACAAAACATCTTCAATAAAGAAGTTGGATTTGTTACCTATGGTTCCTTTGCCAATGATTTTACCCTTGTTGTTGTCTCCGAAGGTGACATAGCCTTCGTCTATGCTAGTGAGCTTAGAGAATTGAGATGGATCTCCAATCATATGCCTTGAGCATCCACTATCAAGATACCATCTCTTGCTCCTAGCTTGCGATGGTATAGGTTTCTACAAGAAAGGATGATCTTTAGGTACCCATTTGCTTTTGGGTGCCTCAAAAATAGATCTACAATGTTTATCATATTGCATAGAATTTATCATGGTTCCTTTTAGGAACCCAAATTAATTTGTTCGGACTAATTTTCTTGAATGGACAATAATGCGTTTTGTGTCCAAGTTTGCAACAAAAGTTGCATTTGTCTTGGTGTCGAACATGTAAGATGGGACCTTTTATGAAGGTGGTTGGATTTTGGTGAGGACTTCTCACAAATCCGATTCCACTTCTTTTGGGAACGTGACCCTTGTTTGCAAGGATTATATTCAAGGACTTGCTACCAACCTCGAATTTCTTCAAGGTGTCCTTAAGTAGCAAGTTTTCCTTTTGGAGAGTTTTTAGATCATGGCATTTTATGCTTGAACCTAAACTATCATGATATTCAGCTTTTAACTTATCGAAATTACAAGTATCGAAATTGCTCCTTTTTTAGCAATTTGTATTTTCTACTAATAATCTTGCATTCATCAAATAAATCATGGAAGATATTTAATAATTCATCAAATGATAAATCCGCATCTATTAAATTCGTTACCTCCTCTCCGATGGCCATTAAGGCGTAATGAGCAACATGCTCGGTGTTGGACTCCTCTTCTTCGGACGCGCTCAAGTCATCCCATGTTGCTTTGAGCGCCTTCTTCTTTGATATTCTCTTTTTGACTTGGGAACAATCACTCTTGTAGTGTCCCGGCTTCTTGCACTCATAGCAAATAACTTGGTCCTTCTTGGGTTCAAGTTTATTTTTTATGTCATTCTTAAACTTGTTTCTTTTATTGAATTTTTTAAATTTTCTTTTTAAATTTAAATTTTTTAAATTTTTTATTTTTCATCGTTACAGTCCTCATCACTTGAGTTTTCTCTCAAGTGGTCTTCTGAAGTTCTAAGTGCCATATCCTTCCTGTTCTTTGGAAGGATGTCTTCTTGCTCTTCATGAGCTTTGCAAGTCATCTCGTAGGTCATTAATGACCCGATTAGTTCTTCAAGAGGGAAGTTGTTTAGATCTTTCGCCTCTTGAATAGTAGTGACTTTAGGATCCCAACTCTTACGAAGGGATCTTAGAATCTTATTTACGAGCTCAAAATCCGAAAAAAATTTTCTGAGTCTTTTTAGACCGTTGACGACATCCGTGAAACGGGTAAACATGTCGGCAATAGTCTCACTCGGTTTCATCCGGAAAAGTTCGAAAAAGTATAACAAAAGATTGATTTTTGACTCTTTCACTCTACTTGTGCCTTCGTGAGTCACTTCGAGTGTGTGCCAAATATCAAATGCGGTTTCACAAACCGAAACACGGTTGAACTCATTTTTATCAAGCGCACAAAATAAGGTATTCATAGCCTTTGCATTAAGAGTGAAAGCCTTCTTCTCCAATTCATTCCAATCGATCATTGGAAGAGAAGACTTCGAAAATCCATTTTCAACAAGATTCCAAAGTTCAAAATCCATAGAAATAAGAAAGACCCTCATTCGGGTCTTCCAATAGGTGTAGTCCGTCCCATTGAACATGGGTGGACGTGTAATAGAATGGCCTTCTTGGTTTCCGGCGTATGTCATCTCTCTTGGGTTTTAATCTGTTTAAGAGTTAACCCCGCTCTGATACCAATTGTTAGGATCAAGAGCACTAAGAGGGGGGGGTGAATTAGTGCAGCGGAAAACCTTCTACGAAAAATAAAATCTGCGTTCGTTCGTTAAAAGTGATTTTGGTAAGAAAGCCGATTCGTAAATCACTTCAACTTTTGTTTAAGCGAGATGCAGCAGAGATATAAATGCAGTTTGCAATTATGATTCTAATCAGATAGTAGGCGCAAACTGAAGTATGATATTCGTACGAAAAAAAAAAACTGCTTTACGTCTAAATGCTGATTCGTAAATCACTTGATTAAGCGAGATACAATTTAAGCAAGGATATAAAGGTAGTTTGCAGTTGTGATAGAAATCAAAACGTAAACGCAAACAGAAATATGAAGATCGTACGATGAAACTGTTTTACGTCTAAACGCCGATTCGGAAAGTTCAAAGCTTGAAACCCGATCGTATATGTGCAGAAAGCAGTAAGCTTTAGAGGAGGTTTGTAGTAAAGATAATATGTTCAAAGTAAATGCAAACCGAGATTTAGAGTGGTTCAGTCAATCTTGACCTACTCCACTTTTGGCTTCCTCCACCGACGAGGTCACCAACGTCAACTAGAGGCCTTCCTTCAATAGGCGAAGGCCAACCACCCTTTTATAGTTTCACTCCTTTTGATGGGCTTAGGAGACAACCCTTACAGAATTTTCTCTCCTCTCTTTAAAGCTCAGAACTTGGAAGAAAAGAGGGAGAAGAACTTTTGGCCTTTACAACAATTATGAACTCCAAAAATCACAGAACAAGATCAGGATTTCGGTGTATATTGAGTGCCCTTTCAGTGCTGAATGGGTGGGGTATTTATAGGCCCCAACTCAGTTTGAATTTGGAGCTCAAAACTATCAATTCCCGGAATTCCGGGATCTGGTGGTTGTACCTCCTGACTAGAGCGGTTGCACCGCCTGGCAGAGCTCGAAGACTGAGCCTCTAGGCGGTGCCACCTCCTGTCAGGGGCGGTTGCACCTCCTGCCAGAGCTCAAAGACCGAGCTCAAGCGGTGCCACCTCCTGACTGAGGCGGTTGCACCGCTCAGCCAGAGCTCGGAGACCGAGCCCAAGCGGTGCCACCTTTGTCAAGGGAGGTTGCACCGTCCAGTCTCGCTCGGAGACTAAGCCCAAGCGGTGCCACCTCCTGGCTGGGGCGGTTGCACTGCCCAGTCTCGCTCGGAGACTTAGCCCAGGCGGTGCCACCTCCTGGCTTGGGCGATTCAATCGCCTGGCATAAATCAGGGTCCGAATGGGTTGATCCATTCGGCCCAGTTTGGGTTTTTCAGGGGCCCAATTGCCCCAAGATTAAGTTAATGGGATCACCTCCCATTTCCAACTTAATCATTATGCTAACTATGATTTTTCCTAAGATATTTACTACAACTTGCTCCGGCGAACTTCCGTCGATCATCCGATGAACCCTCGGTGATGCTCCTGCGGACTTCCAGAAAACTCCTGGACTTGCGACGATCCACTTGGCGAGTTCCGACGAGCTTCTTTGGCAAGCTCATGGACTTCTCGGATTTGTTCCCGTAGAACCTCCGACGACTGTCCGAACTTCCGTCGAACTCTCGAACTCCCAACGTGATCATTGTCTTGACTCCGGCGCAACTCCTGCTGCATATCTTACTTTCATCGTAGTTAATCCTACACACTTATCTCAACATATAGATTAGATAACAAATGATAATTGACTTCATCATCAAAATCCGAGATTCAACACCATTAAACATAGGAGAACGAATGATAGAGTGACCCTCTTGAAAGCTAAAAAAAGCTCTCTCTCTTGGGTGTTAAATCAAACAGAGTGAAACTTAGCTCCGATACCAACTGTTAGGATCAAGTCGGCACTAAGAGGGGGGGTAAATTAGTACTTTCATAAAATCACATCGATTTGAAATTCTCATTCGATGAAAACCGATATCGAAAAAGAGTTTAACTTGAAAGCTTTTATAAGCATAGTGAATAAGTAAATCAATTTATAATATGAATAAAATATATAAAGTAAATGTAAACTAAATTTATAGTAGTTCGATCGTTGTGACCTACGTCCACTCCCGATTCTTCTTCTGTCGAAGACACCGGCATTCAATAATGATCTCTTTTCCAATGGGCAAAAATCAACTATCCTTACAATTCTTTCTCCTTTTGATAGGCTCAGGAGAGAACCTTTATACCTATCTCTTTTAAACCTCACTCCTCCCTTAGAAATCTTCCAACTCTACAAGGAAGAGACTCACTAACTTTAGAGAGATTATAACACTTTTTTCTCAAGTATATTTTCCCCATTTTCTATTTAATTTCATACTCCTTTAAGCAGGAATAGCTGAGGTATTTATATACCCCAAATGACTTTAAAAATGAAGCTAAAAAAGGTATCATCCCAGGTTTCTCGTGTCCTAGTGGTACCATCGCTTGCAGCACTATCACTAGGCGGCACCACCTCCTAGACTAGTAGTACCACCGCTTGAAATTGGGCTATAATACTACCCAGTCTGGCAGTACCACTACCAAATATAGTCTGAGAGATTGTGTCTGGGCAGTACTATCGCTTAACCTAGTAGTACCACCGCATGACATCTTGGAAAAATGTGCTCTTGACTTTTTCAGGTCATAGGCAGTTCCACCTATCATTAGGTCATTGAATGAGATTTCCACTAGGCCCAAAACAATCCCAACTCAGGCTCAATGGGCCCCTAATTGAATTGGCATGATTACACCCAAAACTAACTCGATTAGCCCTCCAAACTACTTCAATCTAGACAAATTATTATAAAGCTTAAATCCTTTATTGTTTGGCATGCCATTGGTTCATTCGATGCTTCGGTGCATCATCATCTCCTTCAGTGTATTATCCAATCAATATGTTGACCTCCACAATATCCGATTTCCTTGGCATAATATCTGATCCTTCGTCCCAATGCCAGAACTCATGGCACAAAGTCCTTCTACCGGTACGTCGACCGATCCTCTAGCTCGTCGTCCAATCTCCTAACATATTTCACTCTTGCCCAATGTCAGATTCTTTCTACTTCAATTAATTTACCTTTTCTGATTGAAGATAGTCTTGCGTCACTTAAAACGCACATTAGATCTTAACTTTATTAATTGGTTTCATCATCAAAATCTGAGATTCAACAAGAACATGTCAACTCTTAGGTCATGCACTTGATACAAAACATCAATTAACAGATATTTTTATAAAACTATTGAATGAGGAACAATTTGATTTTATTAGAAGAGAATTAAGCATGTTAAATCTTTCAAATACATGAATTCTTCTTATATATTTTGTGAATCATTATCTTAATTTCTTGATTTTTATGACTTCAATTTTTTTTTAATCAAGATCATTTTCTATAATTCTCTCTTTTCACTATTTACAAAAGAAGACTTGTTAAAATTATTCTGTTAGGATTGAGTCGGCACTAAGAAGGTGGGTGAATTAGTGCAGCGATAAAATCACATTGATTTAAAAAATCTTCATATGATAAAAACTCGTATCGGAAATGTTTAATTTTGAAAATGTACAGAAGCATAATAAAAGTAAGAAATTAGTTTACAATTTAAAGTAAAGGACTTAAAGTAAATGCAAACCAGATTTTTATGTTGCTCCAATTCCAAATCATACATGGCAACTAAAGCAAGCAAAACAGGAATAGAGCTATGTTTAACAACAGGTGAAAATACGTCATTAAAATCAACACCATGTACTTGACTATAGCCCTTTGCAACCAATCGTGCTTTGTACCTTGCATCTTCAACCCCTGGAATACCTTCCTTCCTTTTGAAGACCCATTTGCATCCAACAATTTTCTTACCCGAAGGTAGCTTCACAATATCCCAAGTTCTATTCCGATTGAGAGATTCTATTTTTTCATTCATCACAATCAACCACTTAGCGGAATTATCATAAGAAACTGCATCTGAGGTAGTAGGCTCACCAACTTCACTTGTTTCTTCTACAACAGACAAAGCATATGCAACCAAATTTGCATATCTTTGTGGTGGTCGAATATCTCTCCGTGGTCTATCATTGGCTATGGAATATTGCTCTTCCTCTAGAACATCTTCGTTAGTAGACTCAGGACCATATACTAGCATTCTTTGAGTAGAAGAGTTCGACTGAAAAGAATTAGAACTCCCAATCTCAAGCTCCACCTGCTTCTGCGCACTATCATTTATACAACTAGTAGATTTCTCTTTGGAAAATAATATAGATAATTCATCAAAAGTAACATCTCTACTGATTACAAATTTTGGGGATTTGGGATCAGAACACCATAATCTGTATCCTTTCACCCCAGAAGCATACCCAAGGAAAATGTACTTTTTAGCTCGAGGCTCTAATTTTCCTTCATTTATATGCATGTATGCTGGACACCCAAAAATTTTTAAATCAGAATAATCAGCAGGAGTACCTGACCAAACTTCCTCCGGAGTTTTAAAGTTAAGTGCTGCAGAAGGAGCGCGGTTGACAACGTAACAGGCCATATTAATCGCCTCTGTCCAAAAGTCCTTTGTCAACCCTGCATTTGAGATCATACACCTTGCTCTCTCCAAGAGTGTTCTGCTCATACGTTCGGCCACACCATTTTGCTGAGGCGTCATCCTAACAGTGCGATGCCGAACGATTCCTTCATTTTTGCAGAATTCTTCAAAGTCACATTCATAAAATTCTATGCCATTATCTGTTCGAAGCCGCTTAATCTATTTACCTGTTTGCTTCTCAATCAAAACCTTCCATTGTTTAAAGGTTAGAAAAACATCATTTTTATGCTTCAAAAAATAAACCCAAACTTTCCTGGAATAATCGTCAATGAAAGTCAACATATACCTGGCACCACCCTTAGACTGAACATAAGCTGGACCCCAAAGGTCTGAATGAATATAGTCAAGAGTACATTTTGTTTTGTGAACTGCTGGAGAATTGAAGCTGACTCTTTTCTGCTTTCCAAAAATGCAGTGTTCACAAAAATCCAGTGGCCCAGTACTCTATCCGCAAAGTAGACCCCTTTTACTCAATATGCTCAAACATTTTTCACTCATATGACTCAAACGCATATGCCATAATTTGGTGTTGTCAGAATCAGACAATGATAATGACGAGACTGCAACTGAGCCTGTGATAGTAGTTCCCTACAAAATATATAAGCTACGAGACCTACAAGCTTTCATAACAACAAGAGCACTTATAGAAACTTTCATAACTCCACCTTCAGCTGTGTATTTACACCCAAGGGCCTCTAGGGTGCCTAAAGAGATGAGATTCTTTTTTAAATCAGGAACATGTCTAATATTAGTAAGTGTCCTCACAATACCATCATGCATTTTAATTCGGATTGTGCCTCTACCAACAACATCACATACGACATTATTGCCCATCAAAATAATTCCACCATTACAAGATTCATATGTGGAAAACAAATCCCTATTAGGACACATGTGATAAGAACAACCCGAATCTAAAATTCATTCATTTTTAGACATCGTCCTGTCATCAGTAGCAAAGAAAATATTTTCAACATTCTCATCAGATGCTACACTAGCTTCAGCAGACTAAGTAGTTTTCTTAACAAGTTTTTCCTTTTGCTTTAATTTATTTTTCAATTTAAAGCAATCAGCCTTAATGTGCCCCATTTTATGATAATATCTGCATTACAAATTTTATTTTATGATAATATCTGCATTCCAAATTTCTATGTCTAGATTTAGATCTACTACTGTCAAATTCTCTTTTATCCATTCTACCCCTGACAACCAGACCCTTAGCCTAATTCCCTCTACTTTCCCCAGTGATATTCTTGTCTATCTGCTTCTTAGATTTCAGTGCAGATTTAATTTCTTGATACGAAACTGTTTCTTTTCCATAAATCAAAGTATCACGGAAATGCTTAAAAGATTGGGGAAGTGAACACAAAAGTAACAAAGCCTTATCCTCATCATCAATTTTTGCACCTATATTCTCCAAATCCATAACCAAAAAATCAAACTTATCAAGATGTGAGAGTATAGATGTATCTTTAGTCATCCGAAGTATATACAAACTCTGCTTCAAATAGAGACGATTCTCCACTATCCTCTTCATGTACAAGGCTTTAAGCTTGTCCCACATGCTCTTAGCCATAGTCTTCATAGCTACCTCTCGTAAAACCTCATCAAAGAGATTTAGAATAATGCTGGATCGGGCCTTCTTATCCATACCCACAAAATCTTCCTTTGATGTACCATCTGGAATGTTCTCAGCTCCCTGTAGTGCCAAATCAACTCCGTCTTGAACCAGAATGGCCTCCATCTTGAGTTGCCACATGCCGAAGTTGACATTTCTGTCGAATTTCTCGATAATGTTCTTTGTTATTGTCATCGTTACCAAAAGATCCTAAAACCAGGCTCTGATACTAGTTTGTTAGAGCTAGCCTCAGGATATTTACCAAAGGATAATTTTGGCAACCCAACAAAGACAATAAAGCGAAAAGATAAAAGTGATAAGAACACCAGATTTACGCGGTTCGGTCAATTAACTTTGACCTACACCCACGGACGAAAGAGGAGCAAATCACTACTATGAAAAAAGGACTATTACAAATGCCTTAGTTAGATGTTCCTAGGCCATAAAACAACCGAAAATACTAAACAAGAAAAATCCAAACTATAAGTCCAAACTATTTAACTGAGTGTGGACTTAAACCAAAGTAAATACTTAGGTTTTCTTGTGGTGCATCTAACTTCAAAGCCCAAACTCTTATTTATAGTTCCAATAAGAGATAACAAGTCTGATTTTCCCGATGTGGGACTATGAGACTTACCAAACCAGAACAAAGCAAAAGAACCTAGATATTGCTAGGATCGCTGCTCGTAGGGGCCTCCCTAATTGTGTTACTCATAGCCATCCTCGTGGTGATCTACTGCACTTGTTCTAGAAGGTCACGTGAGCATCAGCCTGCCTCAAGCTTGTCAGCATTGAGTCTCCAGCCTTTCACTTATAATGAGCTCAAGGAAGCAAGCGATGGCTTCAGAGAGGAGCTAGGCAGGGGTGGTTCCAGTGTGGTATACAAGGGGTTCTTGCAAAACGAGGCTCGAACTTGTGTCGCAATCAAGAAACTCGATAAGATATTTCCAGAGACACACAAGGAATTCATGAACGAAGTAGAAACCATTGCCAAAACATACCATAAGAATCTGGTGCGGTTGCTGGGATTCTGCTACGAAGGAGCCGAACGGCTTCTGGTTTACGAGTACATGAGCAAAGGTTCATTGATGGGATTCCTCTTTGCAAATGAGAGGCCAGAGTGGAACCAAAGGATCCCGATCGTGCTTGGAATCGCAAGGGGCCTCCAATAATTGCACGAAGAGTGCTTCAGTCAAGTCATCCATTGTGACATAAAGCCTCAGAACATATTGTTGGATGACAATTTCACTGCAAGGATATCGGATTTTGGCTTGGCCAAGCTTCTGAGGATAGATCAGACTCGGACAAAGACAAATATTAGGGGAACCAAAGGCTACGTCGCACCCGAGTGGTTCAGGAACACAGGGATAACAACGAAGGTTGATGTGTACAGCTTTGGTGTGGTGCTGCTGGAGATCATATGTTGCAGAAGGAATGTGCGACCTGAAGCGCAAAACGACGAGGAGTCCATACTGGCATACTGGGTAAATGATTGCTTCAGAGATGGTAGATTGGACTTGGTCGTCGAGGGTGATGACCAAGCAATTTATGATATGAAGAGGGTGGAAAGGTTCGTGAAGGTGGCCCTTTGGTGCATCCAAGAGGATCCTTCGCTGAGGCCAACGATGCAGAAAGTAACGCAGATGCTAGATGGTTCGACGGCAGTCCCTGGACAGAGACCTATTCCTCTTACATCAGCTCGATTCAGTGAGACCTACCTGTCCCTTGGTTTTGCATAATGACTCTCGTGGCGTATTTCTGACATGCTTTTCCATCTATTTATGCTCGGTGTTTGACGTGGGAGTATCTAATTTATTATAATTTACACCTATGGATTTTGTTGATGTTATGTTATTTTTTTCAATCCACAATGTTATCTCATAGTCTTCAACTCAGCCCACAGCTCATGAGCATATTCCCCGTATATAACTGTTTCAAAGTACTTTTCTTTATAACTAAAGATCGCATTAAAGGAATTAGTTACCAACTATAAAACACTTAATCTCATAATTTTCTATGCATGAAGGGTTGTTTCATGCACTAGTATTTATTTTGATATTTTAGGGTTAGAAAAGAGTTTAGAAACTAATAATATTTTGGCAGAAGCTCTCTTGGAATTCTTTCTAAAACTCTGTATCTCTTGGATGCTTCTTTGAATAGTAAGTTTTTTGTTTTCAGTTTTGTTTCCTTATTTATTATTCTTGGGGTGGTGAACTTTCTATATCCCTTTGTGATTTTAAACTTAGTGGTGAACTATTTTTCGATCTTATTAAAGTTTTATCGTGAGTTCGTTCCTTTTTTGTTCGAAAAACTTATTCCAATAAATACAACTGTACCATCGACTTTCTTTCAAAATCTATTTTGTATTCCCCCCTCTATCAGAATGAAAAAGATATAGTTAGTGAATGTAGTGGTCATGAAGATGATGTTGAGTCATTGAAGCTATAGCTATGAAGATTGCTACGTAGTCTACAAGAAAAAAATGAAATCATTAAAGAACTTCGAAGTAGGAACAACTAGCATGAAAATGATGTCTAAAAGTTTACTTCTGATGATGATAGAGCGAAGTCCAAGATAAGTGGCAGAACAAATACAACCTAAGATTGGATATTCCGAAGTTTGAAGGTAAAATCAATGTCGATGACTTTATCGATTGACTTAATACAGTAGAAAGAATTTTCGATTATCATGAATCACCATAACAAAAAAAAAGTAAAACATGTGACACTCAAACTCAAAAATAATGTATCTTTTTTTATGAAAAATTTTGAAAAAGTAAAGAGAATATGAGGGGAAGAGTAAGATCATGACATAGAAGAAAATGAAAAGGGAGCTAAAGTTGAAATATTTACCTGACAACTATAGGTAAGAGATCTTTCTTAAAATCCATAATTTCAAGCAAAAAAATCATAGTGTGGAAGAGTATACTACATAATTCAATAATCTTATGTTAAAAGAAGAGCTTGTGAAACAAAAAAAACAAACCATTGCAAGATACTTAGGAGGTTTGAAATATGAGATTACTAAAGTAGTTCAACTGTAGCCATATTAGTTTTTAAATGATATGAGCAAGCTAGTTTTAAAAGTTGAAAAGCAGTAGAAGTTTGAAAAGAGTTCTCGGTACGAGTCAAAAGAAGACTATATAAAAGGAGAAAATTTTAAGCCTACTATCTAGTTCAAGATGGTATCAAAGGTGCAAGATAAAGGCGAAGGATCCGTTAGCACCAAACAAACACCTAATTCTTCTATTCTAAGTGACCGAAAATATTTTAAATATTATGGTTTTAGGTATATTGATTCAGATTATCCAAATATAAGGATTGTTACTTTGGTTAAAGATCATAGTGATGGAGAATAAGATAAAACCGACGATGAAACAAAATATGATGATGATGAGGAAGAGGTTACTTATGTTGATCATGGTTTGTCTATTGTATTACAACATAGCTTACAAGTGTCCTATGTGGCCGAGGATGAAAGTTAGGTGAGAAAGAATGTGTTTCACACTAAATAGACTTCTCATGGTAAGATGTGCTTAGTCATTATCGATAGTGGCAACTTTAAAAATGTGGTATCTTTAGAGATTATGCAGAAGCTAAAGTTGGACACAACCCTTCATCCGTATCCTTACCAATTATGTTAGTTACAAAAAGGAAATGACATCAAGGTAACTAAAAGATATTTAGTTTCATTTTCTATTAGCAAGTTTTATAAAGATGAAGTATGGCGTGATGTTGCTGTTGGGGAATCTTGGGGGGCGATATCACACGCATAGCAAAAGAATATAAAACTAAAATCCCCAAATTTCCAAAGTTGTGTTCATCGTCGTGCGAAGATTGGTGCACAAAAATTTACGAAACTTAAAACTATATATAGAATAGATTGTATTACCTAGGGAGATCGTATATCCCTGAATCCTTACAGATCTCTAGGTTAGTTGATCTCTATCTAATAATCTCTTATGGGCTTTTATTGGATCTTGTCCATGGGATCCAATAATTCAGAGGCTTATTGGATATCTAATAAGATAGGGGCTTCAGCGGATATC
The DNA here is from genome assembly GCF_036884655.1 of Musa acuminata AAA Group. Taxonomy (NCBI): domain Eukaryota; kingdom Viridiplantae; phylum Streptophyta; class Magnoliopsida; order Zingiberales; family Musaceae; genus Musa; species Musa acuminata. Next base: position 15,128,855 of record NC_088357.1, on the reverse strand, counting down.
TCATATCCAAACCTCTAATCATCGTAACACCTACTATATGTGTGTGACCCTCTAGGCCCAATATCGAGCTGGCCATGAGTTATACATGCCAGAACTCCTTCTGGCTTAGTGAATTATTATCTTCATAATAATTCACTCAACTAGACGACTCCAGACGTACTAGGCCACTACGTCGTAGTCCCCATACGATACAAGGGAATCCAACCCATTAGACATATCTGTCCTCAGTTTCCATGTACCTATAGTCTCTCATCCATCTAATATCCCAGTGATCATATACCAAACACGGTGCTATCAGACCCATACGGTTTCTACTCGAGTCTCGCTCTAATCGGATTCTTCCGGGGAACTCTTTCTCTCTCAATCCTAATGACCCTGGCCAGGGATTTTTTTGAGAAAGAACACATAGGATATTCCTCTCATAACACCGAGAGTGGATGATCCTCAATCGATACTCAATAGCCCTCATAAGGTTGACTGTCACTCCCGATGACGAGTTGTGCTAGATCTGGGATATCCAAACCTATAAGTCTGGTATCAAAGAGTGGAGCACTCATACAGAAAATTTTTGGTGTCTCAAGTCTAAGGACCAGATACACTACTGGGACTACAAAATCATTATTGACAATAAGGTATCATCAACCATCCAGCATTCCGTAAGTGGATCAATCAGTGAACTCATTCTTCAATGAGCACCTGTACTGTATCCCTAGTGTCTCCACATGAGCAGCTATAAGATTAGCTACATCCATCATATGGATGGGTATACAACACACTAGTCTGTCCGGTTATCTCGATGTCCCTCTCGAGTGACCTATAACCAGGATTATTTAGGATCTGTGTTTAAAGGCAGATCAGTCTCATTATCGTGATCTCATCACAATCCGATTCTAATTGCACAGATCCTATGATATGACAATATATATATATATATATATGCAACAAGCAATATAAAGTGATAAATGTCAAAATATAATAAGCAAAAAGATTACGTGTCAAGTCACACGTATCATCACTTACATGATTGACATGCAAGACACCTATGACTAACAATCTCCCACTTGACCTGAAGCAAATCACCTATGTGTCTGATCCCCATCAAACCCCTGTGACGCTCAAAGATAATTTGAGACAACGTCTTTGTCAATGGATCTGCAATGTTATCTTCGAATGGAACTATTTCCACTCGTACATCTCCTCAGGTCACAATCTTTCTGATTAGGAGGAACCTCCTTAGAATACTTTTGATGAGATATAAGTTCCTTCACTTGAGCAATCGCCCCGTTATTATCGCAATATAAGGGAATCTGCTCCTCGCCGCCTAGCACGACTCTCAGATTTATGATGAACTTCTTCATCCAGACTCCCTCTTTTGCTGCCTCTGCTACAGCAATGTACTTCACCTTTGTGGTCGAGTCAGTAGTAATATCTTGCTTAGAACTCTTCCAACACACTGCCCCTCCATTCAAGGTGTACATATACCCTGAATTCTACTCGCTATCATCGACATCGGACTAAAAACTCGAGTCCATAACCTTCAACCTTGAGGCCACACTATCTTCATATACTAGTAAAAAGTCCTTAGTTCTTCTCAAGTACTTAAGGATATACTTTACTGCTTTCCAGTGCCCCAAGCCTAGATCCGCCTGATACTTGCTCGTGACACTCGAAGCATACGCTTACATCAGGCCTTGTACATAGCATGACATACATGATAGACCCTATTGCTGAGGTATAGGGTATCCTATCAATGTTTTCCCTTTCTTTAGGAGTCTTTGGAGACATACTCATAGAAAGCGATATCCTATGTCTCATCGATATGAGACATCTCTTGAAATTTTTCATGCCAAATCTTTTGACAATGGTGTCTATGTACTTAGATTAGGATAAGCTAAGCATCCTCTTGGATCTATCTCTATAGATCTGAATCCCCAAGATATTGGATACTTCCCCTAAGTCATTCACGAAGAGGTGTCTAGATAACTAAGTCTTTACTGTGGATAGCATTCATACATCATTCCCAATAATCAAGATGTCATCCACATATAACACCAAAAAGGTGATAGCGCTCTCACTTACCTTCCTGTAAACACAAGGCTCATCTTCGTTCTTAACGAAGTCATAAGATTTAATTGCTTCATCAAATCTTATGTTCCAACTTCGGGAAGGTTGCTTTAGTCTATAAATGGATCTAAGTAACCTACACACCTTATCTGGGTAGTCCTTGGACATTAATCCCTCGGGTTGTATCATACACACCCCCTTCTCGATGTTTCCATTGAGGAATATTGTTTTCATGTCCATCTGCCAGATTTCATAATTATAGTGCGCTACAATAGCCAATAGAATTCGGATGGATTTTAGCATTGCTACGGGTGAGAAGGTTTCATCATAGTCAACATATTACCTTTGATTATACCGCTTAACGACTAGCCTTGCTTTATAGGTCTCTACCTTTCGATCTACTCCAATCATTTTCTTAAAGATCCACTTGCAACCGATGGGTATAATACCCTTGGGCGTATTAACTAGATTCCAAACCTTGTTGGAGTATATGGAATCTATCTCAGAATTCATGGCTTCTTGTCATTTCTTGGAGTCTATACTCATAATAGCCTCCTCGTAGGTCTGAAGATCAATATCCTCAACATCCTCTCCTCCAATATATATATATATATATATATATATATATATATATATGCAACAAGCAATATAAAGTGATAAATGTCAAAATATAATAAGCAAAAAGACTACGTGTCAAGTCACACGTGTCAAGTCACACGTGTCATCACTTACATGATTGACTTGCAAGACACCTATGACTAACAATCTCCCACTTGACCTGAAGCAAATCACCTATGTGTCTGATCCCCATCAAACCCCTGTGACGCTCAAAGATAATTTGAGACAACGTCTTTGTCAGTGGATCTGCAATGTTATCTTCGAATAGAACTATTTCCACTCGTACATCTCCTCAGGTCACAATCTTTCTGATTAGGAGGAACCTCCTTAGAATACTTTTGATGAGATATAAGTTCCTTCACTTGAGCAATCGCCCCGTTATTGTCGCAATATAAGGGAATCTGCTCCTCGCCGCCTAGCACGACTCTCAGATTTATGATGAACTTCTTCATCCAGACTCCCTCTTTTGCTACCTCTGCTGCAGCAATGTACTTCACCTTTGTGGTCGAGTCAGTAGTAATATCTTGCTTAGAACTCTTCCAACACACTGCCCCTCCATTCAAGGTGTACATATACCCTGAATTCTACTCGCTATCATCGACATCGGACTAAAAACTCGAGTTCATGTAACCTTCAACCTTGAGGCCACACTATCTTCATATACTAGTAAAAAGTCCTTAGTTCTTCTCAAGTACTTAAGGATATACTTTACTGCTTTCCAGTGCCCCAAGCCTAGATCCACCTGATACTTGCTCGTGACACTCGAAGCATACGCTTACATCAGGCCTTGTACATAGCATGACATACATGATAGACCCTATTGCTGAGGTATAGGGTATCCTATCAATGTTTTCCCTTTCTTTAGGAGTCTTTGGAGACATACTCATAGAAAGCGATATCCTATATCTCATCGATATGAGACATCTCTTGAAATTTTTCATGCCAAATCTTTTGACAATGATGTCTATGTACTTAGATTAGGATAAGCTAAGCATCCTCTTGGATCTATCTCTATAGATCTGAATCCCCAAGGTATTGGATACTTCCCCTAAGTCATTCACGAAGAGGTGTCTAGATAACTAAGTCTTTACTGTGGATAGCATTCATACATCATTCCCAATAATCAAGATGTCATCCACATATAACACCAAAAAGGTGATAGCGCTCTCACTTACCTTCCTGTAATCACAAGGCTCATCTTCGTTCTTAACGAAGTCATAAGATCTAATTGCTTCATCAAATCTTATGTTCCAACTTCGGGAAGGTTGCTTTAGTCTATAAATAGATCTAAGCAACCTACACACCTTATCTGGGTAGTCCTTGTACATTAATCCCTCGGGTTGTATCATACACACCCCCTTCTCGATGTTTCCATTGAGGAATATTGTTTTCATGTCCATCTGCCAGATTTCATAATTATAGTGCGCTACAATAGCCAATAGAATTCGGATGGATTTTAGCATTGCTACGGGTGAGAAGGTTTCATCATAGTCAACATATTACCTTTGATTATACCCCTTAACGACTAGCCTTGCTTTATAGGTCTCTACCTTTCGATCTACTCCAATCATTTTCTTAAAGATCCACTTGCAACCGATGGGTATAATACCCTTGGGCGTATTAACTAGATTCCAAACCTTGTTGGAGTATATGGAATCTATCTCAGAATTCATGGCTTCTTGTCACTTCTTGGAGTCTATACTCATAATAGCCTCCTCGTAGGTCTGAAGATCAATATCCTCAACATCCTCTCCTCCAATATGTCTCACACATCTCTCAGGAGGATGGGATACTCTGCCAGACATACATAAAGTTGGAACTTGTGTGTTAGGTACCTGAACATACTCGGGTTGTAGAGTGGTGCTTGAGCTAGGTTCTCCAACCTCACTCAACTCTATCATGCTCCCACTATGTCTGCCAAGAATGTGTTTCTTCTCAAGGAACACCGCTCTCTTGGCTAGAAAGACCTTTTGGTCCTCGAGATGATAGAAATAATACCCACAAGTTTTCTTTGGGTATCCCACAAGATTTCAACTTATCGGGGTTGTGTCTTTAAACATAGGCAGGGTAGCCCCAAATCTTAACAACCTTAGGATCGGGCTTCTTCCCTTTCCATATCTCATATGGTGTGGACACTATCAACTTAGTTGGAACTCTATTTAGAAGGTAAGTTACGGTCTCCAGGGTATATCCCTAGAATGAGATGGGTAGGTCAGCGAAACTCATCATGGACCGTACTATGTTTAACAGTGTACGATTCCTCCTTTCAGATACACCATTTAGTTGAGGTGTCCATTGGGATAAAATCACATGGTCCTTGAGTAACTGGGTAAACTTTATACTTAAGTACTCACATCCTCGATCTGATCGAAGAGTCTTGATACTCTTTCCAGTCTGGTTCTCCACTTCATTCTTATACTCTTTGAATTTCTTAAAGGCCTCGGACTTATACTTTATTAAGTACACATATCCATACCTTGAGAAATCATTAGTAAAGGTAATGAAGTAGGAGTAACCACCAATGACATGAGTTGATATGGGTCCACATACATCACTATGTATGAGTTCCAATAGCTCATTGACTCTCTCTCAAATTCCACTAAATGGAGAGTTGGTCAGTTTTCCATGAAGGTAAGGCTCACAAGTTGCATATGACTAATAGTCGAATAGATCTAGTTATCCATCCTTCAGCAACTTTTGAATCCTTCCCTCATGGATGTGACCTAGCCTACAATGTCACAGGTATGCACTATTCACCTCATCTTATTTCCTCTTGAATACACTTACATTCATGATATATGGAGTAGTGTTTAGCATAAACAAACTATTATGCAATATTCCTCTCTCTAATCTCCTTGAATTTGCCAAAATCTATAACAAATTACAAATGTGATAAGTAATACTAGTATCCAATACCAATACATTATCATAAAAATCTAACAACAGGAGATTGATCATGAATGTACCTGAAGCTTATCTAAGCTTCTGTTTCACCCTCTCTGTAAAGTACTCTTCCAGTACCAATCTTTGCCATAGTGGAAGCACTAGCCTCTATCCTTCGCTAGGACTTTCATATCAAACTTTACTTTACCTGGTTTGCCCTTGCCCTTGCCCTTGCCCATCTTAAGGGACTTTTCTACCTTCCTTTTCTTTCTGGTCTCACCAGTATAGAGAATTGGCTTCTCTTTCTTGATAGTGCTCTATGCTTCCCTCAACATTTTGAGAAGCTCCGGAAGAGTCACCTCAAGCTTGTTCATATTAAATTTCATTATGAACCGTGAAAAAGAATCTGGTAGGGACCGAAGCACAAGATCCACACACAGGTTATCCTCTATGACCATTCCTAGACCTGTGAATTTCTCTATCCACTCAATCATCTTTAGGACATAGTTCTGAACTGGTGTCCCCTCAGTCATGCTAGTCATATGTGCCCTACAAGCTAATCATGCGAGTGATGGCATGTGCGACTTGATAAGCAATCTTTTTACCTATTATATTTTGGCATTTATCACTTTATATTGCTTGTTGCATATATGCATAATATATATTGTGATGTCTTTGGATCTATGCAATGAGAATCGGATCGTGATGAGATCACGATAATGAGACTGATCCGTAATTAAACACAGATCCTAAATAATCTCGATCATAGGTTACTCGAGAGGGACATCGAGATAATAAGATAGACTGGTGTTCTATATACCTGTCCATATGATGGATGCAGCTGGTCTCATAGCTACTGTTGGGAAATCATAGGGGGGGCGACATCATATGCACAGCGGAAGAACAAGAAAACAAAAATCCCCGATTCCCAAAAAGATGTTCATCGTCGTGCGAAGATTGGTGCGCAAAATCCGCAAAAACACAAAACTGCGTATAGAGATTGTGTTACCTAGGGAGATCGTATATCCCTGTTTCCTTGCAGATCCTTAGGAGAGGGTGAAGGAGGTCAAGCGTCCTCCTCTCTAGCGGTGATCCACACAGCAGGGTTGCGACGACGCTCCTCAAAACTCCAGGCCTACTCTGAGGTGGAGAGGGAGAGGAGAATAGGAAGGGCAAGCAAAGACTCTAGCCTATGAGGCTGTGAATCCCTCCTATTTATAGAGATCCCGTGTCAAAACCCTAATGGGTCCTTTCCCTAGTGGGTATTGGATCTGCATCCAATAAGACAAGGGCTCCGTCGGATATCTCATATCCGAACCTCTACTCATCGCAATGCCTACCATATGTGTGTGACCCTCTAGGCCCAATATCGAGCTGGCCGTGAGTCATACCTGTCAGAACTCCTTCTAACTAAGTGAATTATTATCTTTGTAATAATTCACTCGACTCATCGACTACGGAAGTACTAGGCCACTACGCCGTAGTCCCCAGACGATACAGGGGAATCCAATCCATTGGACCTGTCTGTCCTCAGTTACCATGTACCTATAGTCCCTCATCCATCTAATATCCCAGAGATCGTATATCGAGCATGGTGCTATCAGACCCATACGGTTTCTACTCGAGTCTCGCTCTAATCGGATTCTCCCGGAGAACTCTTTCTCTCTCAACCCGAATGACCTTGGCTAGGGATTTGTCTAAGCAAGAACACATGGGATATTCCTCTCATGATACCGAGAGTGGATGATCCTCTATCGACACTCAATAGCCCTCGTAAGGTCGACTACCACTCCCAATGACCAGTTGTACTAGATCTGGGAACAGCCAAACCTATAAGTCTGGTATCAAAGAGTGGAGCACTCATACAGGACATCCTTGGTGTCTCAAGTCTAAGAACCAGATACACCACTAGGACTACGGAATTGTTGTCTGACAATAAGGCATCATCAACCATCCAGCATTCCGTAAGCGGATCAATCAGTGAACTCATTCTCCAATGAGCACCTGTACTGTATCCCTAGTGTCCCTACACGAGCAGCTATGAGACCAGCTGCATCCATCAAATGGACGGGTATACAGCACACCAGTCTATCCGGTTATCACGATGTCCCTCTCGAGTAACCTATGACCGGGATTATTTAGGATATGTGTTTAAAGGTGAATCGATCTCATTATCGTGATCTCATCACGATCCGATTCCCATTGCACAAATCCAAGGACATCACAATATATATGCATTTATGCAATAGTTATAAAGTGATATACGCCAAAATATAATAAGCAAAAAAGATTCTGTATCAAGTCACACGTGCCATCACTCACGTGATTGGCTTGCTGGGCACTTATGACTAGCAATCTCCCACTTGACCTAAAGCCAATCACCTATGTGTCTGATCCCCATCAGACCCCTGTGACGCTCAAAGACAATCTGAGACAATGGCTTTGTTAGTGGATCTGCAATGTTATCTTCGGATGGAACTCTTTCCACTGCTACATCTCCTCGGGTCACGATCTCTCTGATAAGGTGGAACCTCCTCAGAACATGCTTAGATTTCTGATGAGACCTAGGTTCCTTCGCTTGAGTAATTGCCCCGTTGTTGTCGCAATATAGGGAAATCGGCTCCTCACTATCCGGCACGACTCCCAAATCTGTGATGAACTTCTTCAACCAGACTCCCTCCTTTGCTGCATCTGATGCAGCAATGTACTCCGCCTCTGTGGTCGAGTCAGCAGTGGTATCTTGCTTGGAACTCTTCCAGCACACTGCTCCTCCATTCAAGGTGTACACATACCCTGAATTCGACTTGCTATCATCGACATCAGACTGAAAACTTGAGTCAGTGTAGCCTTCAACCTTAAGGCTATTACCTCCATATACTAGTAAAAGATCCTTAGTCCTTCTCAAGTACTTAAGGATACACTTTACTGCTTTCCAATGCTCCAAGCCTGGATCCGCCTGATACCTGCTCGTGACACTCAGAGCATGCGCTATATCAGGCCTAGTACATAGCATGGCATACATGATAGACCCTATTGCTGAGGCATAAGGTATCATATCCATGTTCGCCCTTTCTTCTGGAGTCTTTGGGGACATACTCGTAGAAAGCGATATCCCATGTCTCATCGGTATGAGACCTCTTTTGGAATTTTCCATGCCAAACCTTTTGACAATAGTTTCTATGTACCTGGACTGGGACAAGCCAAGCATCCTTTTGGATCTATCTCTATAGATTCTAATCCCCAAGATATAAGATGCTTCTCCTAAGTCCTTCATGGAGAAGTGTCTAGATAACCAAGCCTTTATTGTGGATAGCATTCCTATGTCATTCCCAATGATGAGGATGTCATCCACATATAACACCAAAAAGCTAAAAGCGCTCCCACTTACCTTTCTGTATACACAAGGCTCATCTTCGTTCTTAACGAAGTCATAAGATCTGATTGCCTCATCAAATCTTATGTTCCAACTTCGGGAAGCTTGCTTTAGTCCATAAATGGATCTAAGCAACCTACACACCTTATCTGGGCAGTTCTTGGACACGAATCCCTCATGTTGCATCATATACACCTCCTCCTCCAGGTTCCCGTTGAGGAATGCGGTTTTCACATCCATCTGCCAGATCTCATAATCATAGTGTGCTGCAATAGCCAATAGAATTCTGATGGATTTTAGCATTGCTACGGGTGAGAAAGTTTCGTCGTAGTCAACACCTTGCCTTTGACGATACCCCTTAGCCACTAGCCTTGCTTTATAGGTCTCTACCTTTCCATCTACTCCGATCTTTTTCTTAAAGATCCACTTGCAACCGATGGGTACAATACCTTCGGGTGCATCAACTAGGTTCCAAACCTTATTGGAGTACATAGAATCCATCTCAGAATTCATGGCTTCTTTCCACTTCCCGGAGTCTATACTCATAATAGCCTCCTCGTAGGTCTGAGGATCAATATCCTCTACATCCTCTGCTCTAATATGTCCCACATATCTCTCAGGAGGATGGGATACTCTATCAGACCTGCGTAAAGTTGAAACTTGTGTATTAGATACCTGAACAGACTCGGGCTGTAGAGTGGTGCTTGAGCTTGGTTCTCCAACCTCGCTCAATTCTATCATTCTCCCACTGTCTCCGTCAAGAATGTGTTCCTTCTCAAGGAACACTGCTCTCTTAGCTACAAAGACCTTTTGGTCCTCGAGATGATAGAAGTAATACCCACAAGTTTCCTTGGGGTATCCCACAAATTTACATCGCCCTGTCCTTGATTCTAACTTATCGGGGTTGTGTCTTTTAACATGGGCAGAGCAGCCCCAAATCTTAACTACTTTAAGATCAGGCTTCTTCCCTTTCCATATCTCATATGGTGTAGACACCACCGACTTAGTTGGAACTCTGTTCAGAAGGTAAGCTGCAGTTTCTAGGGCATATCCCCAGAATGAGATGGGTAGGTCAGCGAAACTCATCATGGACCGTACCATATCTAATAATGTACGATTTCTCCTTTCAGAGATACCATTGAGCTGAGGTGTATAAGGAGGTGTCCATTGGGATAATATCCCATGGTCCTTGAGGAAGTGAGTAAACTCTGTACTTAAGTACTCACCTCCTCGATCTGATCGAAGAGTTTTGATACTCTTTCCAGTCTGGTTCTCCACCTCATTCTTATACTCTCTGAATTTCTCAAAGGCCTCGGACTTGTACTTCATTAAGTACACATATCCATACCTTGAGAAATCATCAGTAAATGTAATGAAGTAGGAGTAACCTCCAATGGCATGAGTTGACATGGGTCCATATACATCACTATGTATGAGTTCCAACAACTCAGTGGCTCTCTCTCCAGTTCCACTAAATGGAGAGTTGGTCAGTTTTCCACGAATGCAAGGCTCACAAGTTGCATATGACACATAGTCGAATGGATCTAGATATCCATCATTTAGCAACTTTTGAATCCTTCTTTCATGGATGTGACCTAGCCTACAATGCCACAGGTATGCACTGTTCAACTCATCTCGTTTCCTTTTGGACACATTTATATTCATGATATGTGGAGTGGTGTCTAACATAAATAAACCATTATGCAATGTTCCTTTCGTGATGATCTTATCATCTAATAATATCGAACAACCATTGTTCTCAAAAACAAATTTATATCCACTAACTGTTAAACATGAAATGGAGATAATGTTTTTGATAATAGAAGGAACAAAATAACATGCATCTAATGCAATAAAAGCTCCACTAGGCAGATGTAGGGCGACCTCGCCAACAGCTAATACAGCAACTTTTGCTCCATTACCCATCTTGAGGTCCATCTCGCCTCTCTCTAGTCTCCTAGGCCTTGCCAGAACCTGCAACGAATTACATATATGATAAGCACTACCGGTATCTAATACCCATGTGTTATCATAAGAGTCTGACAAATGGAGACTGATCATGAATGTACCTGAAGCTTCATCAAGCTTTTGTTTCGCCCTTTCTGCAAGGTACTCTTTGCAGTTTCTCTTCCAGTGCCCATCTTTACCACAGTGGAAGCACTGGCCTTTGTCCTTTGTTGGGTCTTTCTTAGCAACCTTTGCTTTACCTTATTTGCCCTTGCCCTTTCCCTTCTTAAGGGACCTTTCTGCTTTCCTTTTCTTTCTGGTCTCACCAGTGTAGAGAACTGGCTTCTCTTTCTTAATAGTACTCTCTGCCTCCCTCAACATATTGAGGAGCTCTGGGAGAGTCACCTCAAGCTTGTTCATATTAAAGTTCATTATGAACTGTAAAAAGGAATCTGGTAGGGACTGAAGCACAATGTCCACACACAAGTTATCCTCTAGGACCATTCCTAGACCTGTGAGTTTCTCTATCCACTCAATCATCTTTAGGACATGGTTCTGAACCGGTGTCCCCTCAGTCATCCTAGCGCGGAAAAGGCTCTTGGATATCTCATATCGTTGAGTCCTTCCCTGTTCCTCAAACAATTTACGGACATGTAGGAGAATGGATCTGGCATCCATCTTTTCATGTTGTCTCTGTAACTCTAGAGTCATAGAGCCCAACATATAGCACTGAGCAAGAGTGGAGTCATCAATGTACTTCACGTAGCGAGCGATCTCATCCTCGCTTGCCCCTTCTTCGGGCGTAGGCATCACTGTATCAAGGACGTACACGATTTTCTCCGCAGTGAGAACAATTCTCAAGTTACGGAGCCAATCCGTATAATTTGGACCAGTGAGGCGGTTGACATCAAGTATGCCACGTAAGGGATTTGAAAGCGACATTTTCTGAAAATAAAGATGTAGCAAAAATGAATAACATGCAGATTTTGCAAGAAATAAACTATCAAGATATGGACTTCTATCTTAATATGCTCCCACTATTTTACTAACGAGTCACGCGACACCCTCAGCACGTGAAACGGAAGTCTCCGGCAGACTTCTAGTGGGGATCAGGATCCATTCAGCGTCTTAGTGTAACCTCGAGGGACTCGACCAATCACACTAAGCCTAAAAGGTAGACAACTCTTGCCGATCACAACTCCTTGTGATTCCCGTCCTGTTCGGCCTCTGAATCACCATGGCCTCGAGGGACTCGACCAACCATGATGCTCGGTTAAGTCAACACCTTCGTTACAAGATGAGTCTGATTTGATGATATACCCTCGAGGGACTCGACCAAGCATATCATGCCCTCAGGTCACCGGTGACATCTCTATGTCGTAAGCAAGATAGCGAATCGCGATATAGGTGAGTCTCGAGGGACTCGACCAACTCAACCTACACCGGGATTCGGTTCCTACTCATAACGATGGAAGGCCACGTGGGTCAATCTAATTGCCTCACGTTTACCGACTTAATATTATCGAGAGATGTTTCTATGATTTGGTCTCCTAATATGACATGTCACACATATACATATTTAATATATATCTACATCGCATGCAAATATATATACATATCTAGTATGTGTATAAGCAATCACACCAGATGATCATGGACCACAACCTAATATGATTAGGCCCGAGCCAGTAGGCCTAATCACTCACATCAAGATCTATGTGTGCAACGGTGCATCTCCATGCCTTGTGATCGTCCATCTCGTCCTCGTTGGTTCCGTCGACATCTTGATGCATCTTCATGCATCACGATCGTCCGTCTCGTGGGTCCCGCTATGGCTTCCACGCTCCCGCTGCGCCTCCTCATGTGATTACAACTTAATCATAGGCACGCAGGCCCGACAATAAACGAGAAATATAATGGAGGTTCGCAGACCTCAATAATAATAATCACAAGTACACACATCACACGGTCCATGATCATCCGTCCACTCATCATACATCACATGTATAAATAATCATCATCATGTAGGACTACTAGATAATAATAAAAATAATAATCAACTAAACCTTTTAATTAATTAATATTTTCTGAAATCAGGGATATATAGGGAATTTCTCAATTCCTAAGGGTATTTTTGTAATTTGGACAAAAGACAGAAACTGGAATTTCTCAAATTCTGAGGGGCAAAACTGTCTTTTGCGCAGAAAACCCTAATTCCCTTTCCCCTTTTCGCTGCTGCGCCACCGCCGCCGCCACCCTGCTGGCGGCGGCCTGTGCGGCGAGGGCGAGGGCACTGCCCTCGCCTGCAGGTGGCACGCCCGCTGGGGTCGCTGCCGCTGCAGGTGGGCGCCCCCGCGGGCGCCGCCGCCTTCGCGGGCGGTTCTGCCCGCGAGTCAGCGCCCGCAGGTGGTGCTGCCTCGCTGGCGGCCGCCCCTGCGGGGTTTTTGCCCGTGGGAGCAGCGGCCACAAGCGCCGCTGCCCTGCGGTGCCTCAGCCCGCGCTGCTCAGTGGCCGCAGGCGCTTCTACCGAGCGGGCTGCCAGCCCCGCCGGCCGCAAGCCTGCTGCAAGCAGACCGCCGGCCGACTGCTGCAGGCACAGCGCTTGCGCATGCGCCGGCGCTATGCTGCCTGGCTGCGGCTGCGGCTGGCTGCAGGCATGCAGATCGAGGGCAGCAACTGTTGCTGCCCTTCCTTGCTTTTGCGTCAACGATTTTGACGTCAATATTCTTCCTAAACACAACACACGCAGTTCAAAAACCAATCATTCGCACGAACAACCTGGCTCTGATACCACTGTTGGGAAATCATAGGGGGGGCGACATCATATGCGCAGCGGAAGAACAAGAAAACAAAAATCCCCGATTCCCAAAAAGATGTTCATCGTCGTGCGAAGATTGGTGCGCAAAATCCGCAAAAACACAAAACTGCGTATAGAGATTGTGTTACCTAGGGAGATCGTATATCCCTGTTTCCTTGCAGATCCTTAGGAGAGGGTGAAGGAGGTCAAGTGTCCTCCTCTCTAGCGGTGATCCACACAGCAGGGTTGCGACGACGCTCCTCAAAACTCCAGGCCTACTCTGAGGTGGAGAGGGAGAGGAGAATAGGAAGGGCAAGCAAAGACTCTAGCCTATGAGGCTGTGAATCCCTCCTATTTATAGAGATCCCGTGTCAAAACCCTAATGGGTCCTTTCCCTAGTGGGTATTGGATCTGCATCCAATAAGACAAGGGCTCCGTCGGATATCTCATATCCGAACCTCTACTCATCGCAATGCCTACCATATGTGTGTGACCCTCTAGGCCCAATATCGAGCTGGCCGTGAGTCATACCTGTCAGAACTCCTTCTAACTAAGTGAATTATTATCTCTGTAATAATTCACTCGACTCATCGACTACGGAAGTACTAGGCCACTACGCCGTAGTCCCCAGACGATACAGGGGAATCCAATCCATTGGACCTGTCTGTCCTCAGTTACCATGTACCTATAGTCCCTCATCCATCTAATATCCCAGAGACCGTATATCGAGCATGGTGCTGTCAGACCCATACGGTTTCTACTCGAGTCTCGCTCTAATCGGATTCTCCCGGAGAACTCTTTCTCTCTCAACCCGAATGACCCTGGCCAGGGATTTGTCTGAGCAAGAACACATGGGATATTCCTCTCATGATACCGAGAGTGGATGATCCTCTATCGACACTCAATAGCCCTCGTAAGGTCGACTACCACTCCCAATGACCAGCTGTACTAGATCTAGGAACAGCCAAACCTATAAGTCTGGTATCAAAGAGTGGAGCACTCATACAGGACATCCTTGGTGTCTCAAGTCTAAGAACCAGATACACCACTAGGACTACGGAATTGTTGTCTGACAATAAGGCATCATCAACCATCCAGCATTCCGTAAGCGGATCAATCAGTGAACTCATTCTCCAATGAGCACCTGTACTGTATCCCTAGTGTCCCTACACGAGCAGCTATGAGACCAGCTGCATCCATCAAATGGACGGGTATACAGCACACCAGTCTATCCGGTTATCACGATGTCCCTCTCGAGTAACCTATGACCGGGATTATTTAGGATATGTGTTTAAAGGTGAATCGATCTCATTATCGTGATCTCATCACGATCCGATTCCCATTGCACAAATCCAAGGACATCACAATATATATGCATTTATGCAATAGTTATAAAGTGATATACGCCAAAATATAATAAGCAAAAAAGATTCTGTATCAAGTCACACGTGCCATCACTCACGTGATTGGCTTGCTGGGCACTTATGACTAGCAGCTACTTGTGTGGGGACACAAGGGATACTATACAAGTGCTCATTGGAGAATAAGTTCACTGATTGATCCGCTTACGAAATGCTGGATGGTTGATAATGCCTTATTATCAGACAGCGATTCTGTAGTCCCAGTGGTGTATTTGGTCCTTAGACTTGAGACACCAAGGATGTCCTGTATGAGTGCTCCACTCTTTGATACCAGACTTATAGGTTTGAATGCTCTAGATCTAGCACAACCGGTCTTCGGGAGTGGTAGTCAACCTTATGAGGACTCTTGAGTGTCGATAGAGGATCATCCACTCTCAATGTCATGAGAGGAATGTCCCATGTGTTCTTGCTCAGACAAATCCTTGGCCAGGGTAATTCGGATTGAGAGAGAAAGACCTCTCCAAGAAAATTCGATTAGAGCAAGACTCAAGTAGAAACCTATTAGGACTCTAGCTAGGAGAGTCCTAATTGAGAGGGATTCTCATGTAAAACCTACCTAAGCCGACCCCTATTAAAGAGGTGAAGAGGCGGGCTAGGGTTAGGAGGTTGTTTCTTAGAGATGAATTAGGAGTTGTAAAGGAATAGGAGTCTTGAGTAGAAGTCCTATTAGGAGTTGGTTAAAAGTAGGAGTCTTGAGTAGGAGTCCTATTAGGAGTTAGGGTTTAGAAACCCTATAAATAGCCATGTATTCCTCCTCTTTTGATAAGCAATAGATGAATCTTTGCTGTAGCCTTTGAGCAGCAACTTGGAGGGAGGAACCCCTATAGAGTTCCAAGGAGGCCGATCCCCTAAAGAGATCAATCGCAAGTTTAGAATCTGCAAAGGTTCTAACACCTGGTATCAGAGCAGCCTTCTTGGCATCTCGCTACCCTTCCACAGCCATCCATCAACCCTCGACAACCACCCAAAGCAATTCCCACAATTGCTTAAGAGATTGTTGCCAAATTCCGTCGTCATCTCCACCACCACGGATCATCCTTTGATCTCCCCGTGAATTGCAATAGGTTCTGGTTTTCTACCTTACTGCTGCTGCAATTTAGTTATCTTTATTTGAAAATCCTAAAAAAAATTATTCCTATATTGCTGCATAAACTTTTCGTCATAAAGTTTTCATCTCTACGACGAAAGATACATTGCAGAATTCCAACCGTATAGCACCGTCTATTTGATCTTGCTACTATGTTTTTTCAATCCAAATCTCTATGAAATTTTTATGACATCTTTGACATTTCCTAACAGCAGATTTCCTTTGGTTTTGTCAAAAAATTCTCAATATAAACTATTGATATTTTACGTCTAATCTGCTATACTTGAAAATCTGCACTGTAAAATTTCAGCCGCATAGCACTGTTTGTTTGATCTTGATACTATGTTGTTTCTATCCAAATCTATACGAAATTTTTATGAAAGCTTTGACACTTCCTAATATTAGAATTCCTTTTGGTTTCATCAAAAAATTCTCAATATAAACTACTGATTTTTTACGTCCAATCTTCTATACTTAAAAATCTGTACCGCAGAAAATTTCAACCGCATATTGTTGCCTTAACCCATCTATTTGCAATCTTTTTTGAATGAAATTTCTTATACACTTCATAGATCATCTTGGCTTCCATCTAAGATTGATCTATTAAGAAATTTATCTCTAAAAACGATTTTGTGTTGCTATAAATTTTCGTCGTATCCCGTTGAAATTTCTCGACGGGAATTTTGCAATCACAACTTGCACCAATTTTCTTACTGTTATACTACTGAAATTTTCTTAATTAAATTAGATATCCTTACTATCATATAAACTATGATTTTGCTATCAATTCCCTCCTCAATTCTCTCAAGTTTTTGATGGAAATTACGTCGAGAAACCGTTGTTTCTTCGACGATAATTCTACTCTTACAAGACAGCACATACTTGCTGTAACTTTCACTTATTTCTATCAAACCTTTGCTACCATCTATCACAGATCCAAAACTTTCATCTATAGCCCTAAAGCTCCACTAAATCACACCCTCAAACTGCACCCAAAATAGCCACAAAATAAGCCTAAACCGTAGCCTACATCCACCAATCTACCAACCCTTTCGACCATCACCTCTCTCAACCAATACATGCCTTTAACCCGACAACAAAAGAGAGATCTTAACATCACAGATTTGGCGGCATATACTATGGCATCTAAGGAGGTAATCAATGCTAAATTAGAAGCCTTCGAGGCACGAATGGAGGATAAGATTCGGACACTCTTTACCGAGCTCAGATTGGGTCGACCACTAAGCCCGAAGAAATCACATCAAGGAGAGAGCTTTGCCCAATCGCACCAAGCCCAAAGATATGACTTCCAAGAGAGGGGAAGCTCTATAACCAACCCCAACTATCCATGCATAAGAGTGGACTTCCCTAGATGGGAAGAAGGAGACCCGATTGGTTGGATCTCGCACGCGGAGCGATATTTTCGGTACTATAAAACAACGGATGCATCTATGGTGAAAATTACAGCTATACATCTTGAAGGGGATGCTATACAGTGGTTTGACTGGTTTGAACATACTTATGGAGTCCTTTCATGGCGACAATTCAAAGAAGGACTGCTAATCCGCTTCAAACCAACCGATTACGAGAATATTGACGGACAACTAGCAAAGATCCGACAAACCTCTACCATTCAGGAGTACCAAACCAGGTTTGAAAGGTTATCTAATCAAACTCATGATTGGTCTCAAAAACAGCTATTGAGGACCTTCATTGAGGGCTTGAAGTCGGAGATCTGAGGAGAAGTTAAAGCGCGATAACCATATACGCTTATGGCAGCCATCTCTTTCGCATGACATCAAGAGGAGCAATTGAACCATGAAGCTCAGAGGACTAGGGTTGCTCCTCAACCAGTAATATTGAAGCCCTTAGCCCCCCCTACTATCGACCAAGTCCCTACACCAAAGAGGTTAACAAGAAAAGAGCTTCGGGAGCAATATGCGAAGGGGTTATATTAGCATTGTGACGAGCCATGGAGCCGTGAGCATCGCTGTAGTAAAGGGAGACTTCTTATGATTGAACCAATAGAAGAAGAGGTCATTGAACATCCAAAAGAGAGCCTTGAACATGAAGAAGAAGATGCAGAAGAAGAGCCACAACCGACCGAAGTTACGGTACATACACTAGCCGGCTACTCAAACCCGCAAACGATGAAAGTTGGAGGTCTTCTTAAACAACAACCGATCACTGTTCTCATCGACACGGGCAGTACTAATAACTTTCTAAACAGTAAGATTACTATCCAGATGGCCTTACCTATCGAGAATTGCAACAGGTTTGACGTTAAGGTCGCCGAAGGATGGATTTTGAAGTATGATCGTAGGCGCCCGCAAGTGAAACTGTTGCTGATCATGAGGCCTTACCAAGAGATAATTGCATATTTCTTCCTTCTCCCTCTTGATGATCATGAGGCCATGCTCATAATTAAATGGTTGACGACATTAGGTGATATTTCTTGGAATTTTACGCAACTAATTATAAAATTTTACAGTAAGGAGAAACAGGTGATATTGAATGGGAAACGTGGGGGCGACGTAACGACAATTTGCTCACAACAAATAGAGAAGGTTTTGCATAAAGCATGGAGCAGATTTTTGGTACAACTTGAGTAGCAAACTAAGGGAGAGCCAATAGAATTTGAAGATCTAAACCTACTTCCTTTGCTTGCTGAATTTTTAGATATATTTAACGAACTGTACAACCTACCTCTTACCTGTCGGCATAATCATTATATAACGATTCTTTTAGGTAAACCTCCAGCAAATACTCGACCATATTAATATCTACATATCCAGAAGGATGAAATAGAAAGGATTGTGAAAAAGATGCTCGAAACAGGAGTTATTCGGCCAAGATGCAACCTCTACTCTTCACCGGTGCTACTTATACGCAAGAAGGACGGAACATGACGAATATGCATTGATTACTGAGCTCTCAATGGCATAACCATCAAGGATAAATATCTTATTCCAATAGCAGATGAATTGCTAGATGAAAGGGAGCACAAATCTTCACAAATCTTCACAAACCTAGCAATTGCTAGATGAATTGCTAGGTTTACGTGGGTGATCTGGGTATCATCAAATATGAGTGTGCGAAGAAGACATACCGAAAACCACCTTTTGAACAAACAATAACCACTACGAATTTTTGCTTTCTTCAACAGAAGGTGGAATATCTTGGGCATATCATATTAGAGGAAGGTGTGATAGTGGACCCTTTCAAAATTGAAGCAATGCAAAACTGGCCTACCCCGAGGAACATAAAATTACTACATGGCTTTCTGGGTTTAATAGGCTACTATCACAGAGCCTCCGCTGCCTTCGATAAACTTAAGGCAGCCATGACGACAACGCCGGTGCTAACACTATCAGATTTCAACCGACCCTTCATTATTGAGGCCGACTCATCTGGAGTCGGAATTGGAGCCTTTCTCATGCAAGATGGTCGACCACTCGCATACACTAGCAAGGCATTATCTCCCTCCCATCAAAATAAGTCAACATATGATAAGGAGATGCTCGTCATTGTGCGCGTAGCAACGAGGTGGAGACCCTACTTGATTGGTCGACGATTTCAAATTAAAACTGACCATAAAAGCGTAAAGTACTTTTTGGAGCGAAGGATATCATCCCGTGAACAACAAAAATGGGTAAAAAAACTTCTTGGATTTGATTATGAAATAACTTACAAAAAGGGGAAAGAGAATGTTCTTGCAGATGCGCTTTCACAACTACCCGAGCAAGCAAAAGTTTCGGTCATTTCACTTCCGACCAGCGACTTCCTTGAGGATATTAAGATGGAATGGCAGGAAGATTCAGAGACTAGTAAGATTATAAAAAAAAAATTGGAGGAAGCACCAAGCTCCGTGGCTCATTACAATTGAGACTTAAAAGAATTACACTATAAGGGATGCATTGTGCTTATGATAAATTCTACTTGCATCTTCACGAGCAGATTTTGGACAAAGTTATTCCATATACAGGGTACTATATTGAAAAGGAGTATGACATATCACCCACGAATCAACGGCCAAACAAAAGTTGTAAATAGGTGCTTGGAGACAGCCCAAAGCCACCCACCAAATATGACTATCCAAGGAGAACTCCAGACCCAGCCAAGTGCTATTATTGATCGACGGATCGTGACTCGCTGACGTTGACCCACTACTAAAGTGCTAATACAGTGAGTGAACCTACCAACAGAAGATACCACTTGGGAGAACTATGACGACTTGAAGATCAAATTCTCAAAATTCATTAATCGTTAGCCTCGAGGACAAGGCTGATTTGAAGAGGGCGGGTCTATTAGGACTCTAGCTAGGAGAGTCCTAATTGAGAGGGACACTCATGTAAAACATACCTAAGCCGACCCCTATTAAAGAGGTGAAGAGGCCGGCTAGGGTTAGGAGGTTGTTTCTTAGAGATGAATTAGGAGTTGTAAAAGAATAGGAGTCTTGAGTAGAAGTCCTATTAGGAGTTGGTTAGAAGTAGGTGTCTTGAGTAGGAATCCTATTAGGAGTTAGGGTTTAGAAACCCTATAAATAGCCATGTATTTCTCCTCTTTTGATAAGCAATAGATGAATCTTGTTTACAGCCTTTGAGCAGCAACTTGGAGGGAGGAACCCCTATAGAGTTCCAAGGAGACCAATCCCCTAAAGAGATCAACCCCAAGTTTAGAATCTGCAAGGGTTCTAACAAAACCATATGGGTATGACAGCACTATGCCCAGTATACGGTCTCAGGGATATTAGATGGATGATGGACTATAGGTACACGATAACTGAGGACAGACATATCCAATGAATTAGATTCCCCTGTATTGTCTAGGGACTACAGCGTAGTGGCCTAGTACGTCCGTAGTCGATGAGTCGAGTGAATTATTATGGAGATAATAATTTCCTGAGTTAGAAGGAGTTTTGATTGGTATGACTCACGGCCAGCTCGTTAATGGGCCTATAGGGTCACACACATATGGTAGGTGGTGCGATGAGTAGAGGTTTAGATATGAGATATCCGTCGGAGCCCCTATCTTATTAGATATCCAATAAGCCCTTGAATTATTGGATCCTATGGATGAAATTCAATAAGAGCCCAAGAGAGATTATTGTATAGAGATCAACTAATCTAAGAGGCTTGGGTAGTTGGATGAAGATCCAATACCCAATAGGGGAGGATTCATTAGAGTTAAGTTGATAGGGGACCTCTATAAATAGGAGGGATTCAATGGTTCATAGGCTAGAGCCTTTGCTTGCCTCTCCTATTCTCCTCCCCCTCTCCACCTTAGAGCAAGTCTGGAGTTTTGAGGAGCGTCGCCGTAGCCCTACTGTGTGGATCATCGCTAAAGAGGAGGGCGTTTGACCTCCTTCACCCTCTCTTAGAGATCTGCAAGGATTCAGGGATATACGATCTCCCTAGGTAACACAATCTATTCTATACACAGTTTTAAGTCTCACGAATTTTTACGCACTAATCTTCGCACGACGACGAACATCTTTTTGAAAAATTAAGGATTTTATTTTTATATTCTTCCGCTACGTATGTGATGTCACCCCCAAGCTAGGTTGTTCGTGCGAAAGAATGATTTTGAACTGCATGTATTGTGTTTGTGCAATGCTTTTGATGTCAAAATTTTTGATGCAATAGGCGAGGAAGGGCAGCGGCTGTTGCTGCCCTTGCTGCGCTCGAAGATGGCAGCTTGCCATCTTCGTGCAGGCAGGCTGCCTGTAGCGGCAGCCGCTTGCGGGCACAGCGCCCGCAAGCAACCAGCATCACTCGCCCGCAGGCAACCGGTCCGCGACGACGACGGTTGAGGGAGTAGCCCCCATGGGTGGAACCGCCCTCAAGGGAGGCGGTGCCCGTAAGGGCGCCCGTGGGCAGGGGCAGCACCCCCGCCCCCGCCGCATAGAGTCACCGTCGGTAGGGTGACGACGGCCGCAACAAGCAAGGGGAGGAGGGCAGTTAGTGTTTCTGGGAAAAGGATAGGTTTGCCCCTCGAAATTTTATAAATTCTAAATTCTATCCTTTATCCAAATTATGAAAATACTCCTCAAAATTTAATAAATTTCTTACATGTCCTTGATTTCAAAAAATATTAATTAATTAAAATTTTTAATTTATTATTATTATTATTTTTATTATCTAGTAGTCCTATATGATGATGATTTATACATGTGATGTATGATATTTGGACGGATGATCATGGACCGTGTGATGTACTTGTGATTATTATTATTGGGGCTTGCGAGCCTCCATTTTATTTCTCATTTATTGTCAGGCTTGCGTGCCTATGATTAAGCTGTAATCACACGAGGAGGCATAGCGGGAGCATGGAAGCGATAGCGAGACCCACAAGACGGACGATCGCGATGCATGGAGATGCGTCGAGATGCTGACGGAATCGACGAGGACGAGTTGGACGATCACAAGGCATGGAGATGCATCGCTGCACATATGATCTTGATGTGAGTGATTAGGCCCATTGGCTCGGGCTTGATCATATTAGACTGTGGTCCATGATCATCTAGTGTGATTGCTTATACACCTACTAGATATGTATATATATTTGCATGTAATATAGATATATATTAAATATGTATATGTGTGACATGTCATATTAGGAGACCAAATCAACAAAAACCCCTTTCTTGATAATATTAAGTCAGTAAATATGAGACAATTAGATTGACCCACGTGACCTTCCATCGTTATAGGTAGGGACTAATTCCCCATGTAGATTGAGTTAGTCGAGTCTATCGAGGCTCACCTATATCACGATTCGCTATCTTGCCTACGACATAGAGATGTCACTAGTGACCTGAGGACATGGTATGATTGGTCAAGTCCCTTGAGGGTATATCATCGAATCAGACTCATCTTGTAACAATAGTGTTGACTTAATCGAACATCATGGTTGGTTGAATCCCTTGAGACCATGGTGATTCGGAGGCTGAACAGGATGGGAATCATAAGGAGTTGTGATCGGCAAGAGTTGCCTACCTTTTGGGCTTAGTGTGATTCGTCGAGTCCCTCAAGATTACACTAAGATGCTGATTGGATCTTGATCCCCACTAGAAGTCTGTCGGAGACTTCCGTTTCACGTGCTGAAGGCGTCGCGTGACTTGCCAGTAAAATAGTGGGAGCATATTAAGATATAAGTCTATATCTTGATTATTTATTTTATGCAAAATCTGCATATTATTTATTTATGCTACATCTTTATTTTTAAAAAATATCGCTTTCAAATCCCTTACATGACATACTTGATGTCAACCGCCTCACTGGTCCAAATTATACGGATTGGCTCCGTAATTTGATAATTGTTCTCACGGTGGAGAAAATCGCGTACGTCCTTGATATAGTGATGCCTACGCCCGAGGAAGGGGCAAGCGAGGATGAGATCACTCACTACGTTAAGTACATTGATGACTCCTCTATAACTCTTGAGTTATAAGGACAACTTGAAAAGATGGATGCCAGATCCATTCTCCTACATGTCCGTAAACTATTTGAGGAACAGGGAAGGGCTTAGCGATATGAGATATCTAAGAGCCTCTTCCATGCTATGATGACTAAAGGGACACCAGTTCAGAACCATATCATAAAGAAGATTGAGTGGATAGAGAAACTCATAGGTCTAGGAATGGTCCTAGAGGATAACTTGTGTGTGGATATTGTGCTTCAGTCCCTACCAGATTCCTTTTCACAGTTCATAATGAATTTTAATATGAATAAGCCTGAGGTGACTCTCCCGAAGCTCCTCAATATGTTGAGGGGGTCAGAGAGCACTATCAAAAAGGAGAAGCCAGTTCTCTACAATAGTGAGACCAGAAAGAAAAGGAAAGCAGAAAAGTCCCTTAAGAAGAGCAAGGGTAAGGGTAGGCTAGGTAAAGCCAAGGTTGCTAAGAAAGACCCAGCAAAGGACAAAGGCCAATGTTTCCACTATAGCAAAGATGGGCATTGGAAGAGGAACTGAAACGAGTACCTTACAGAGAGGGCAAAACAGAAGCTTGGAGAAGTTTCAAGTACATTCATGATCAGTCTCCATTTGTCAGACTCTTATGATAACACATGGGTATTGGATACCGGTAGTACTTATCAGATCTATAATTTATTGCAGGTTCTGACATGGCCTAGGAGATTGGCGAGAGGCAAGATAGACCTCAAGATGGGCAATGAAGCAAAAGTTGCTGCAGTACCTGTTGGCGAGGTCACCCTACATCTGCTTGGAGGAGCTATTATTGCATTAGATGCATGTTATTTTGTTCCTTCTATTATCAAAAACATTATCTCAATTTCATGTTTGATAGTTAGTGGATATAAAATAGTTTTTTAGAACAATGGTTGTTCAATATTATTAGATGATGAGATCATCATGAAAAGAACATTGCATAATGGTTTATTTATGTTAGACACTACTCCACATATTATGAATGGAAGTGTGTATAAGACGAAGCGAGATGAGGTGAATGTGCATACCTATGGAATTATAGGCTATGTCACATCCATGAGGGAAGGATTCAAAAGTTGCTAAAAGATGGATATCTAGATCCATTCGACTATGAGTTGTTACGAAAAGAGTCGACACTAAGAGGGGGGGTGAATTAGTGTAGTGGTAAAAATTATGTCAGTTCAAAACTTTCATACAATAAAATCTGATTTCAAAGAAAATCATTTCGGAGAGATCTTTAAATTGAAAGCATATAGAGGTGTAGTTGATATAAAGCAACGAAGTCAGTTTACAGTTAAGATAAAAAGCAAAACAAAAATGCAAACCGATTTATAGTGGTTCGGTTGTCGTGACCTACATCCACTCCTTCGATTCCTCTTCCGTTGAGGCCACCGGCATCCACTATCCATCTTCCTTTAATAGGAAAAGATCAACCTCCTTCTTACACCCCTCTTCTCCTTTTCACAGGTTTAGGAGACAACTATTACAAGCACACACACTCCTCCTAAACAGAATTCTAGACTTAGACTAGAGGAGGAGATTTCTCAAGTGATTGCAACAACATTTCTTCACTTTTAAACTCTATTTGCTTATGTATGTTAACCAAGGATGAGAGGGGTATTTATAGGCTTCAAATTGATTCAAACTTGGAGCCTAAAAATATCTCATCTCGGGTTTCCTGGGTCAGGGCGATACCACCGCCGGTGCTAGGTGGTACCACCGCTTGTGTCAGTCTGACACTAACACTGCACTAGGCGGTACCACCGCCCAAT
Organism: Musa acuminata AAA Group; assembly: GCF_036884655.1. NCBI lineage: Eukaryota > Viridiplantae > Streptophyta > Magnoliopsida > Zingiberales > Musaceae > Musa > Musa acuminata. Next base: position 15,103,444 of record NC_088357.1, on the reverse strand, counting down.
CTGGTGGTACCACCACTTGGCACCCTGCTAGGGGCGGTACCACCGCCCAGACTGGCGGTACCACCGCCTAACACAATCTCGAAGACTGTGCCATGACGATGCCACTTCTTGGGTCACTATTTAGGCCTTTCATTGGGCCCAACACAGTCCTTACATGGGCCCAATTGACCCATAATTGAGTTGGCCCAAATCAAATCCCAATTACGTGCTAACTACAAAATCTAAGACATACTTAAGCTAAACAAGTCTGTAAGTCTTGGTTTCTTCCAGCGGGCTTCCGGCAATCTTCCGACGAACTTCCGACGATCTCTCAGCAATGTTCCAGCGGGCTCCTGGCAAGCTCGTGGACTTCACTATGATCTTCTTTGGTGAGTTGCAATGAGCTTCTCTGGCAAGCTCCGAGACTTCTCAACTGATTCCTGTAGAACTTCCAACGAACGTTTGGACTTTCGACGAACTCTCGAACTCCCATCGAAATCACGTTCTTGACTCTAGGACTTTATTTTGCTTCATGCCTTGCTATCGTAGTTAATCATGCACATGTAAAACACACTTCGATCTAGATAATTATTACTAAGCATGAATCATATTGTCCGGTATGTCATTGGTCCATCGACGCTTCATTCGATTCTTCGGCTTATTGTCCTCTCTTGCGGCCTATTGCCCAATCGGCCAATTGACCTCCGCAACTCCAATATCCTTAGCGTAATATATGCTCTTCTTGGCCCGATGCTCGAATCCATGGCTCGAAGCCTTCTATTGATACGTTATCCGATCCTTTGGCTCGACGTCCAATCTTCTAACATTTTTTTCCTCTAGCTCAACATGATACTTCCTGCTTTAATTGTCTCTCCCTGATCGAAGCATCCTGCATCACTTAAAACGCAGATCAAATCATAAATACTTATCAATTGGTTTCATCATCAAAATACGAGATTCAACAATCTTTCCCTTTTTGATGATGACAACCAATTCATGATGGAGTTTAAACAAACTGCTAGAGTTTAAACAAACTCCCCTTATCAATATGTCATATTGATAGAACCTTGAATTCAAGCTGAATTCAAGTCATTTTAAATTTCATCATGAATATTTATAACGCGTCATCATGCATAACATGATCATACTTCTCCTTCTTTGTCATCAACAAAAAGGAGAAGTGTAACTTTCAAGTGTTTGGACATACAAGTTCAAATCGTTGTAACATAATTTCAAGTTTTATCATCAAACAAGCTAGCAAATTTAGCAAGTGCTACGTCATATTAGCCACGTTCAAGCTATCAAGTTTTAGATATGCAAGGTAGTAAGATAGCATATTCTACAACATATAAGCTAGCAAAATGAGATGTTCAAGAAGGCAACCTTTGCTTCTTGAAATATGCAAGTTTCTAAATTTTGCTAGATGTGCAAGTTAGCATGTTTTGCTTCTTGAGATAGGCAAGATAGCACATCTTTTTTCATGCAATTTGCAAGTTAGCAAATTTTTGCTTCTTTTGCAATGTTTGAGCTAGCAATTTTGTTTCCTTTGCAAAGTACAAGTTTCTAAATTTTGCATCTTGAGCTAGCAATTTTTCTCCCCCTTTGTCATTGTCAAAAAGAAGGGATGAATACAATTTTGTATCTCTTTTTCCCTTTTTAATAATTTTTAAACTATGACAAAGGTAAATAGTATATATGAAAATTCAAGTCATGAATGTCAAAATAATTTTTCATCATGAATATTTCATCATTGCATGCATCATTATCATAAGTTGAAGTATAGCATGCATAATACCAAATCATCATGTATATTTTTAAAATATAAAATATATGTTTCCAAATCATCATTCTTAATTACATCAATATTCCAGTCATTATTTCAATAATAAAAAATGAAAGATTAAGTCTAAAATTCAAGAGATCAAGATTATAATCCGGAAAATGTATAAAAAGAATTTATGCATTTGAAAGATCTAACATGTCTAAGTTTATCATTCAAGCAAGCAATTTTCTATCTCCTCTTTCTTATTGTAAAAGAAACTTAGGAGAAAAAGATTTCAATTCGTGAATATAAAATCTTATGATTCACATAGAAAATCTCCCCTTTAGTAAAATTCCAAGAAAAATCGTAGGAGTACAAAGAAGAGATCTTGATTCACAATAAATCTTAATTTATAAATATCAATGAATCAAGATCATGATTTTGATAAAACTCATTCAAATTCAAATCGACAAAATCATCAAAATCATTTTCAAGAGATTCATTAGTCTCTCCTTTTTGAAAAGTCGATAAAGTAGAGAAATTTTTCAAGGAGAAGGCTTTCTTCGTTTTAGTGATTCAATTCATAAGATTGATTTAATAGAAGTATGCCTTTTTCATTTATGCCAAATAAAAACATGTATCATTCATTAACACCGAAAAAGAACTTTCCAAAGATCACAAAAATTATCATTCAAAAGTTCGAAATATAAACTCATTAAGCATGCTTTCAAATCATCATTATATTTTCATTAAGACATCAAGCATGGTTTCAATTAAAATTGAAAATACACATTATTTCTTCTTGAAAAACATACATAGGATTATTATTAGATTTAAATCTAACATTTTATTCCTTTAACATAAAATATGTAATTTTCATTATCATTTTCAAAATTACTAGCATGATCCCAATTTTTATATTTTTATTACATTATCAAACATGTAATTTTTTTAAAAAATTTATATAATTTTTTTAAAACTAAATTAAAAATAACTTATGAAGAACATCAAGTAATTTCAAAGGAAACTAAGGGAGTTTTGTTTGAGTTGTTTACCTCGTTGTAGAAAGCCGTTAAGGCATAGTTTGTCAATTCACTTTTGTTGATTTTCTCTTCGTCTTCGGAGGAGCTCGATTCATCCCAAAGTTCTTCTCTCTTCTTGCGTTCATAGCAAGTAGTTGCGTTCTTTTTGTTCTTTAATTTTTGTTCCATAAACTTTTTAAATTTCATAGTGATGAGTTCAAGTTCACTATCACTTGAGCTTATGCTTGAGTGGTCTTTAATTGTTCTAAGTCCAAAATCCTTCCTGTTCTTTGGAAGGTTGTCCTCAAGTTCGTTTTGTGCATTGTGCGCTATTTCATAGGTCATCAAGGACCTTATAAGTTCTTCAATTGGAAAATGGTTCAAGTTATTTGATTCTTGTATTGCCATTTCTTTAGAGTCCCAAGTTTTAGAGAGCGATCGTAAAATCTTGTTTACAAGTTCAAAATCTGAAAAACTTCTACCAAGTGCTTTTAAACCATTGACGACATCTGTAAAACAAATGTACATGTCAACAACGGTTTCGCTTGATTTCATATGAAACAATTCAAAATCATGAATTAAAAGATTAATATTTATAATTTTTTATCTACTAGTACCTTCATGTGTGGTTTCAAGAATGTGCCAAATATCGAAAGCCGTTTTGCACAAAGAAACCCGATTAAATTCATTTTTGTCTAAGGCACAAAAGAGAGCATTCATAGCTCTAGCATTTAGAGAAAACGTCTTCTTCTCCAAATCATTCTAATCGTTCATTGGAGGAGAAGACCTTTGAAATATGTTTTCAACCATATTCCATAAATTTAAATCAATAGAAAGCAAGAAAACTCTCATTCGAGTTTTCCAATAAGTGTAGCCTGTCCTATTGAAAAAAGGAGGACGAATGAGAGAGTGACCCTCCTGAAAGTTGAAAAGAGCCATTTTTTTTTTATGTTAAACCAAATATGAAAAACGAGGCTCTAATACCAAATGTTAGGAAAAGTGTCGGCACTAAGAGGGTGGGGTGAATTAGTGGAGTGGTAAAAATTACGTCGGTTTAAAACTTTCATACGATAAAATCTGATTTCGACGAAAACCATTTCAGAGAGATCTTTAAATTGAAAGCATACAAAGGTGTAGTTGATGCAAAGCAAGGAAGGTAGTTTGCAGTTAAGATAAATAGCAAAACAGAAATACAAACCAATTTATAGTGGTTCGGTCGTCGTGACCTACATCCACTCCTCCGATTCCTCTTCCGTCGAGGCCACTAGCATCCACTATCAATCTTCCTTTAATAGCAAAGATCAACCTTCTTCTTACACCTCTCTTCTCCTTTTCACAAGTTTAGGAGACAACCTTTATAAGCACACACACTTCTCCTAAACAGAATTCTAGACATAGACTAGAGGAGGAGATTTATCAAGTGATTGCAATAGCGTTTCTTCACTTTTAAACTCTCTGTGCTTATGTATATTAACCAGTGATGAGAGGGATATTTATAGGCTTCAAGTTGATTCAAACTTGGAGTCTAAAAACATCTCATCCCGGGTTTCCTAGGTCCGGGCGGTACCACCGCCTATGCTGGGCGATACCACCGCTAGTGTCAGTCTAACACTAACACTGCACTAGGCGGTACCACTGTTAGGATCGAGAGCACTAAGAGGGGGGGGGGTGAATTAGTGCAGCGGAAATCTTTCAGCGATTAAAAACGAAAGCTGCGTTCGTTCGATAAAAACTATTTTGATGCAAAAGCCAATTCTAAGATTACTTATGATTAAGTGCAGTTTATGTCTAAACACAGTTTGCGTCTAAGCGCAATTTATGCAGTTTGCAGTTTGCGTCTAAATGCAGATTACGTCTAAGCGCAGTTTGCATCTAAGCGCAGTTTGCATCTAAGCTCAGATTGCGTTTGAGCGCAGTTTGCGTCTAAGCGCAGTTTACGTCTAAACTCAGATTGCGTCTAAGCGCAGTTTGTGTCTAAGCGCAATTTGCGTCTAAGCGCAGATTGCGTTTAAGCGCAGTGTAGTTTGCGTCTAAACGTAGTTTTACGTCTAAACACAGTTTTACGTCTAAACATAGTTTTACGTCTAAACATAGTTTGCGTCTAAACGCAGTTTTACGTCTAAACGTAGTTTTACGTCTAAACGCAGTTTATGTCTAAACGCAGTTTTACGTCTAAACGTAGTTTTATGTTTAAAAGTAGTTTACGTCTAAAACACAGTTTTACGTCTAAACAGAATCAAGACGTAAACGTAAACTGCAAAGAAACTTGTTCGCAGAAATCATTTTGCAGTTATAAATAGAATCAAGACGTAAACGTAAACTGCAAAGAAACTCGTTCGCAGAAATCAGTTTGCAGTTATAAACAGAATCAAGACGTAAACGTAAACTGCAAAGAAACTCGTTCGTAAAAGCGCAGAAGACAGTTTACAGTTATAAATAGAATCAAAATGTAAGTGTAAACCGCAATGTAGAGATCGTACGAAAACACCGATTTACGTCTGAATGCAGATTTGAAAAGAACAGAACTTAGAAACTTGTTCGTAAAAGCGCAGAGAGCAGTAGCTATGTAGGAGGTTTGCAGTAATGATAAAGTGCTCAAAATGAAAGCAAACCAGAGATTTAGAGTGGTTCGGTCAATCTTGACCTACTCCACTTTTGGCTTCCTCCACCGACGAGGTCACCGACGTCAACTAGAAGCCTTCCTTCAATAGGCGAAGGCCAACTACCCTCTTATAGGTTCACTCTTTTTGACGGGCTTAGGAGACAACCCTTACAGAAGTTTTCTCTCCTCTCTTTACAACTCAAACTTGAAGAATAAAAAGAGGAGAACTAGCAGTTTTGAGCTCTAAGAAACACAGAAAGATAGCAAGATTTCAAGTGTGTGTTCTGTGCTTTTAGTGCTGAATGGGTGGGGTATTTATAGGCCCCAACCCAGTTCAAATTTGGAGCTCAAACGATCAAATCCCGGAATTCCGGGATCAGGCGGTTGTACCTCCTGACTAGAGAGGTTGCACCACCTGGCAGAGCTCGAAGACTGAGCCCAGGCGGTGCCACCTCTTGACTGAGGCGGTTGCACCTCTCTGCTAGAGCTCGAAGACCGAGCTCAGGCGGTGCCACCTCTCTGTCAGGGAGGTTGCACCGCCCAGTCTAGCTCGAAGACTGAGCTCAGGCGGTGCCACCTCCTGGCTGGGGAGGTTGCACTGCCCAGTCTCGCTGGGAGGCTTAGCCCAGGCGATGCCACCTCCTAGCCTAGGCGGTTGCACCTCCTAGTGCAATCAGGGTCCGAATGGTTAGCTCCATTCGGCCCAATTTCAGTCTTTCAGGGGCCCAATTGCCCCAAGATTAAGCTAATGGGATCACCTCCCATTTTCCCACTTAATCAATGTGCTAACTATGATTAGATCTAAGACAATTTCTACAGCTTTGCTTCGGTGCATCAATCGCTTCTTCCGGCGAGTTTCCGGTGAACTTCCGTCGATCATCCGATGAACCCTCGGTGATGCTCCTGCGGACTTCCGGCAAACTCCTGATCTTTGCGACGATCCACTTGGCGAGTTCCAACGAGCTTCGCCTGGCAAGCTTCTGGACTTCTCGGATCTGTTCTCGCAGAACCTCCGACGACCGTCCGAACTTCCGTCGAACTCTCGAACTCCCAACGTGATCATGAACTTGACTCCGGCGCAACTCTTGTTGCTTGTCTAACTTTCATCGTAGTTAATCCTGCACACTCAAAACAAAAACTTCGATCGAGACAATTAATCCTAAGCAATTAACCAAGTTGTCCGGCATGTCATTGGTCCCTCGACGCTTCGTCCGATTCTTCGGCGCATCGTCCTTTCCTGCAGCCTATTGCCCAATCGGCCAGTTGACTCCGCAACTCCGATATCCTTGGCACAATACCCGCTCTTCTTGGCCCGATGCCCGAGTCCACAGCCCGAAGCCTTCTGTCGATACGTCGACCGATCCACCGGCCCGACGTCCAATCTTCTGACATGTTCCTCCGGCAAAACATGATATTCTTGCTTTAATTGTCTCATCCTGATCGAAGCACCCTGCGTCACTCAAGACGCAGATTAAATCATAAACATATATCAAGTAGTTTCATCACCAAAATACGAGATTCAACCACCACCACCTGGTACCAGGCCATTGGGCGGTACCATTGCCTAGACTGGCGGTACCATCACCTAGCACCCTACTAGGGGTGGTACCATGTTAGGACTCTAGCTTGGAGAGTCCTAATTGAGAGGGACATTCATGTAAAACTGTTAGGACTAGCTAGTAGAGTCCTAATTGAGAGGGACATTCTGTTAGGACTCTAGCTAGGAGAGTCCTAATTGAAAGGGGCATTCATGTAGGAGGTTGTTTCTTAGAGAAGAATTAGGAGTTGTAAAGGAATATGAGTCTTAAGAAGGAGTCCTATTAGGAGTTGGTTAAAAGTAGGAGTCTTAAGTAGGAGTTCTATTAGGAGTTAGGGTTTAGAAGCCCTATAAATAGTCATGTATTCCTTATCTTTTCATAAGCAATAGATGAATCTTTTCTGCAACTTTTGAGCAGCAACTTGGAGGGAGGAACCCCTATAGAGTTCCAAGGAGGCCGATCCCCTAAAGAGATCAACCCCAAGTTTAGAATCTGTAAGGGTTCTAACACCTGGTATCAGAGCAGCGTTCTTGGCATCTCGCTGCCCTTCCACAGCCATCCATCAACCCTCTACAACCATCCAAAGCAATTCCCACAATTGCTTAAAAGATCGTCACCGAATTCCGCCATCATCTCCACCACCGCGGATCATCCTTTGATCTCCCTATGAATTGCAACAGGTTCTGGTTTCCTACCTTACTGCTGCTACAATTTAGTTATCCTTATTCGAAAATCCAAAAAAAAAAAAAAATTTGTTCCTATATTGCTGCATAAACTTTTCGTTACAAAGTTTTCATCTCTACGACGAAAGATACATTGCAGAATTCCAGCCGCATAGCACCATCTGTTTGATCTTGCTACTGTGCTTTTTCTATCCAAATTTCTACGAAATTTTTATGACATCTTTGACACTTCCTAACAGTGGATTTCCCTTTCGTTTCATCAAAAAATTCTCAATATAAACTACTGATCTTTTATGTCCAATCTGTTGCACTTGAATTGCAGAATTCAAGCCGCATAGCACCATCTATTTGATCTTGCTACTATACTTTTTCTATCCAAATTTCTACGAAATTTTTATGACATCTTTGACACTTCCTAACAGTGGATTTTCCTTTAGTTTCATCGAAAAATTCTCAAAATAAACTACTGATCTTTTATGTCCAATCTGCTGCACTTGAAAATCTATGCTGCAGAAAATTTCAGCTGCATATCGTTGCCTTAACCCATCTATTTGCAATCTTTTTTTAATGAAATTTCTTATACACTTCATAGATCATCTTGGCTTCCATCTAAGATTGATCTATTAAGAAATTTATCTCTAAAAATGATTTTATGTTGCTACAAATTTTCATCGTAACCCGCTGAAATTTTTCGATGATAATTCTGCAATTGCAACTTGCACCAATTTCCTTGCTATTATACTGCCGAAATTTTCTTGATTAAATTAGATATCCTTGCTGTCATATAAACTGTGATTTTGGTATCAATTCCCTCCTTAATTTTCTCAAGTTTTTGGTGGAAATTACGTCGAGAGATCGTTGTTTCTTCGACGACAATTCTACTCTTACAAGACAGCACATACTTGCTGCAACTTCCACGGATTTCTGTCAAACCTTTGCTACCATCTACCACAGATCCAAAACTTTCATCCACAACCCTAAAACTCTGCCAAACCACACCCTCAAACTGCACCCAAAACAGCCACAAAACAAGCCTAAACTGCAGCCTACATCCACCAATCCACCAACCCTTTCAACCATCACTTCTCTCAACCTATACATGCCTTTAACCCAACAACAAAAGAGAGATCTTAACATCATAGATTTGGGGGCATATACTATGGCATCTAAGGAGGCGATCAATGCTAAATTCGAAGCCTTGGAGGCGCGAATGGAGGATAAGATTCGGATGCTCTTTACCGAACTCAGATTGGGCCGACCACTAAGCCCGAAGAAATCATATCAAGGAGAGAGCTTTGCCCAATCACACCAAGCCCAAAGAGATGACTTCCAAGGGAGGGGAGGCTATATGATTGACCCCAACTATCCATGCATGAGAGTGGACTTCCCTAGATGGGAAGAAGGAGACCCGATTGGTTGGATCTCGCGCGCGGAGCGATATTTTCGATACCACAAAACCGCGGATGTATCTATGGTGAAAATTGCAGCTATACATCTGGGGATGTTATATAGTGGTTTGACTAGTTTGAACATACTTATGGAGTCCTTTCATGACGTCAATTCAAAGAAGGACTGCTGATTCGCTTCAGACCAACCGATTACGAGAATATTGGCGAACAACTAGCAAAGATCCAACAAACCTCGACCATTCAGGAGTACCAAACCAGGTTTGAAAGGTTATCTAATCAAACTCATGATTGGTCTCAAAAACAGCTATTGAGGACCTTCATTGAGGGCTTGAAGCCGGAGATCCGAGGAGAAGTTAAAGCGCGACAACCGTATACGCTTATGGCAGCCATCTCTTTCGCACGACATCAAGAGGAGCAATTGAACCATGAAGCTCGGAGGGCTAGGGTCGCTCCTCAACCAGTAATATTGAAGCCCTCAGACCCCCCTACTGTCGACCAAGTCCCTGCACCAAAGAGGTTAACAGGAGAAGAGCTTCGGGAGCGATATGCGAAGGGGTTATGTTGGCATTGTGATGAACCGTGGAGCCGTGAGCATCGCTGTAGTAAAGGAGGACTTCTTATGATTGAATCGATAGAAGAAGAGGTCATTGAACATCCAAAAGAGAGCCTTGAACATGAAGAAGAAGATGCAGAAGAAGGGCCACAACCGACTGACGTTACAGTACACGCACTAGCCAGCTACTCAAACCTGCAAACGATGAAAGTTGGAGGCCTTCTCAAACAACAACCGATCACTATTCTCATCGACACGGGCAGTACTACTAACTTCCTATATAGTAAGCTTGTTGTTTGGATAGCATTACCTATCGAGAATCGCTGCAGGTTTGATGTTAAGGTCATCAACGGATGGATTTTGAATTGTGATCGTAGGCGCCCGCAGAAGAAACTATTGCTGAAGGACCAAGAGATAATTGCAGATTTCTTCCTTCTCCCTCTTAACAATTATGAGGCCATGCTCAGAATTAAATGGTTGACGACATTAGGTGATATTTTCTGAAATTTTATGAAACTAATTATGAAATTTTACAGTAAGGAGAAACAGGTGACATTGCACGGGAAACGTGGGGGCGACATAACAACGATTTGCACACAACAAATGGAGAATGTTTTGCATAAAGCATACAGTGACTTTTTGGTACAACTTGAGTAGCAAACTAAGGGAGAGCCAATAGAATTTGAAGATCCAAATCTACTTCCTTTGCGTGCTGAATTTTCAAATATATTTGATGAACCGTGCAACCTACCTCTTACCCGTCGGCATGATCATTGTATAACGATTCTTCCAGGCAAATCTTCAGTAAATACTTGGCCATATCAGTATCTACATCTCCAGAAGGATGAAATAGAAAGGATTATAAAAGAGATGCTCGAAACAGGAATTATTCGGCCGAGTTGCAACCTCTACTCTTCACCGGTGCTACTTGTACACAAGAAGGACGGAACATGGCGAATATGCGTTGATTACCGAGCTCTTAATGGCATAACCATCAAGGATAAATACCCTATTCTAGTACTAGATGAATTGCTATATGAAAGGGAGCACAAATCTTCACAAAGATGGACCTTTGATCCGGGTATTATCAAATACGAGTGTACGAAGAAGTTATACCGAAAATCGCCTTTCGAACACACAACGGCCACTAGAAATTTTTACTTTCTTCAACAAAAGTTGGGATATCTTGGGCATATCATATCAGAGGAAGGTGTGATGGTGGACCCCTTCAAAATTGGAGCAATGCAAAACTGGCTGACCCCGAGAAAATTAAAATTGCTATATGGCTTTCTGGGTTTAACAGGCTACTACCGCAAGTTCGTGAAAAACTATGGAAAGATCAGTGCACCACTTACTTCCTTACTGAAAAAAGATGTCTTCCAATAGTTGGACAGAGCCTCCACGGCCTTCGACAAACTTAAGGCAGCCATGACGACAACGCCGATGCTAACACTACCAGATTTCAACCGACCCTTCATTATTGAGGCCGACACATTTGGAGTCAGAATTAGAGCTATTCTCATGCAAGATGGTCAAACACTCGCATACACTAGCAAGGCATTATCTCCCTCCTATCAAAATAAGTCAACATATGATAAGAAGATGCTCGCCATTGTGCGCACAGCAACGCGGTGGAGACCCTACTTGATTGGTCGACGATTTCAAATTAAAACCGACCAAAAAAGCCTTAAGTACTTTTTGGAGCGAAAGATATCATCCCCTGAGCAGCAAAAATGGGTAACAAAACTTCTTGGATTTGATTATGAAATAACTTACAAAAGGTGGAAAGAGAATATTGTTGCAGATGCGCTTTCGTAGCTACTTGAGCAAGCTGAATTTTCGATCGTTTTACTTCCAACCAGCGACTTCCTTAAGGATATTAAGATGGAATGGCAGGAAGATTCGGAGACTAGTAAGATTATAAAAAAATTGGAGGAAGCACCAAGCTCCATAGCTCATTACAATTGGGACTCAAAAGAATTACACTATAAGGGACGCATTGTGCTTGTGACAAATTCTACTTGCATCTTCAAGAGCAGATTTTGGACAAAGTTATTCCATATGCAGGGTACTAAATTGAAAAGGAGTGCGACATATCACCCACAAATCAACGGCCAGATAGAAGTTGTAAATAGGTGCTTGGAGACAGCCCAAAGCCACCCACCAAATATGACTACCCAAAGAGCACTCCAGACCCAGCCAAGTGCCATTATTGATCGACGAATTGTGACTCGACGACGATGACCCACTAATGAAGTGCTAATACAGTGGGCGAACCTACCAATAGAAGATGTCACTTGGGAGAACTATGACGACTTGAAGATCAAATTCCCAGAATTCACGAATCATCAGCCTCGAGGACAAGGCTGATTTGAAGAGGGCGGGTCTGTTAGGACTCTAGCTTGGAGAGTCCTAATTGAGAGGGACATTCATGTAAAACTGTTAGGACTAGCTAGGAGAGTCCTAATTGAGAGGGACATTTTGGTAGGACTCTAGCTAGGAGAGTCCTAATTGAAAGGGGCATTCATGTAGGAGGTTGTTTCTTAGAGAAGAATTAGGAGTTGTAAAGGAATAGGAGTCTTAAGAAGGAGTCCTATTAGGAGTTGGTTAGAAGTAGGAGTCTTAAGTAGGAGTTCTATTAGGAGTTAGGGTTTAGAAGCCCTATAAATAGTCATGTATTCCTCATCTTTTCATAAGCAATAGATGAATCTTTTCTGCAGCTTTTGAGCAGCAACTTGGAGGGAGGAACCCCTATAGAGTTCCAAGGAGGCCGATCCCCTAAAGAGATCAACCCCAAGTTTAGAATCTGCAAGGGTTCTAACATACCACCGCCCAGACTAGCGGTACCACCGCCTGACATAGTCTCGAAGACTGTCCCTTGACGGTGCAACTTCTTGGGTCATTGTTTGGGCCTTTCATTGGGCCTAACACAGTCCTTACATGGGCCCAACTGACCCATAATTAGGTTGGCCTAAATCTAATCTCAATTACGTGCTAATATAAAATCTAAAACATACTTAAGCTAAACAAGTATGTAAGTCTTGGTTTCTTCTAGGGGGCTTCCGGCGATCTTCCGGTAAACTTCCGATGATCACTCGACAATGTTCCAGCAGACTCCCGGTAAGCTCCTGGACTTCACGATGATCTTCTTTGGCGAGTTCTGATGAGCTTCTCTAGCAAGCTCCGAGACTTCTCGGTTGGTTCCTATAGAACTTCAAACGAACGTTTGGACTTCCGACAAACTCTCGAACTCCCATCGAAATCATGTTCTTGACTCCGTGACTTCATTTTGCTTCATACCTTGCTATCGTAGTTAATCTTGCACATGTAAAACACACTTTGATCTAGATAATTATTACTAAGCATGAATCATGTTGTTCGGCATGTCATTGGTCCATCGACGCTTCGTCCGATTCTTCGGCTCATCGTCCTCTCTTGTGGCCTATTGCCTAATTGGCCAGTTGACCTATGCAACTCCGATATCCTTGGCACAATATCCGCTCTTCTTGGCCCGATGCTTGAATCCATGGCCCAAAGCCTTCTGTCGATACGTCATTCGATCCTCCGGCTTGACGTCCAATCTTCTAACATGTTTTCCTCTGGCCCAACATGATTCTTCCTACTTTAATTGTCTCTCCTTGATCGAAGCATCCCGTGTCATTCAAAACGTAGATCAAATCATAAATACTTATCAATTGGTTTTATCATCAAAATACGAGATTTAACATGAGTCATATGCAACTTACGAGCCTTGCCTTTGTGGAAAACTAACCAACTTTCCATTTAGTGGAACTAGAGAGAGAGCCACTGAGCTATTGGAACTCATACATAGTGATGTATGTAGACCCATGTCAACTCATGCCATTGGTGGTTACTCCTACTCATGCCATTGGTGGTTACTCCTACTTCATTACCTTTACTGATGATTTCTCAAGGTATGGATATGTGTACTTAATGAAGTACAAGTTCAAGGCATTTGAAAAATTTAGAGAGTATAAGAATGAAGTGGAGAACCAAATTGGAAAGAGTATCATGACTCTTCGATCAGATCGAGGAGGTGAGTACTTAAGTATAGAGTTTACCCAATTCCTCAAGGACTATAAGATTTTATCCTAATGGACACCTCCTTATACATATCAGCTCAATGGTGTATCTAAAAGGAGAAATCGTATGTGTTAGGAATGAGTTAGCACTAAGGAGGGGGGGGGTGAATTAGTGCAGTAGTAAAATACGTCAGTTCTGAAAATTGTTTCGTACGATTAAAACCGATCCTAAAAATGTACTTGACTTGAAAGCTTATTCATAAATGTATTGAAGGTAGTAAGCAAGTAAAGTAAGTAAATCAGTTTGTAATATGAGAATTAAATGCAGAACAAGAATGCAAACTGATTTATAGTGGTTCGATCGTCGTGACCTACAGCCACTCCACCGATTCCTCTTCCGTCGAGGCCACCGACATCCACTATCGATCTTCCTTTAATAGGCAAAGATCAACCTCCTTCTTATACCCCTCTTCTCCTTTTACCGGGTTTAGGAGATAACCCTTACAAGCACTCACTCCTCTTTTAAACTATTCTAACACTTAGAACTTTGAGAGGAGGATTCTCACAAGAGATTACTACAGTGTTTTTCCCTTTATGAATTCTCTATGCTTGTGTGACTTAACTAGGGATGAGAGGGGTATTTATAGGCTTCAAGTTGATTCAAATTAGAGCATAAAAATATCTCATCCTGGGTTTCCTGGGTACGGGCGGTACCACCGCCTGTTCTAGGTAGTAACACCGCCTGAAAGGGGCGATGCCACTACCTAGCACCTTGCCACTGGGCGGTACCACTACATATAGCCTCTCGAAGACTTTGTCCGGGAGGTACCACTGCTTGACATAGTCTCGGACACTGTGCCACGATGGTGCCACCTCTTGGGTCACTATTTGGGCATTTTCATTGGGCCCAACATAGTTCATACTTAGGCCCAACTAGCCCCTAATTGGGTTGGCCCAATTTTAATCCCTATTATCTGCTAACTACAAATTCTAAGACATTTACGAAATTAAACAAGTCCGTAAGTCTAGTTTCTTCCGAGGAGCTTTTGGTGAACTTCCGACGATCTCTCGGCAAAGTTCCAGCGGACTCCTAGCAAGCTCCTGGACTTCACGATGATCTTCTTGGCGAGTTCTGACGAGCTTCTTTGGTAAGCTCTTGGACTTCTCGGTCAATTCCAGCAGAACTTCCGATGAACGTCCGGACTTCCAACGAACTCTCGAACTCCCAAAGAAATCACGTTCTTAACTCTGGGACTTCAATTTACTTTATTCTTTGCTATCATAGTTAATCCTGTACACATAAAATACACTTCGATCTAGACAATTATTAATAAGCATGAATCATGTTGTCTAGCATGTCATTGGTCCATCGACGCTTCGTTCGATTTTTCGGCGCATCGTCCTCTCTTGCAGCCTATTACCCAATCGGCTAGTTGACCTCTGCAACTCCGATATCATTGGCGCAATATCCGCTCTTCTTGGTCCGATACCCAAACTCATGGCACGAAGCCTTCTGTCAATACGTCGATCGATCCTCCAGCCCGACGTCCAATCTTCTGACATGTTTTTCTCCGGCCTAATATGATTCTTCCTGCTTTAATTATCTCTCCCTAATCGAAGCATCCTACATCACTTAAAACATATATCAAATTATAAACACTTATCAATTGGTTTCATCATCAAAATATAAGATTTAACAATCTCCCTCTTTTTGATGATGACAACTGATGACGGAGTTTAAACAAACTCCCCCTATCAATATGTCATATTGATAGAACCTTGAATTCAATCTGAATTTAAATCATTACAAATTTTATCATGAATATTTGTAACATGTCATCATGCATAACATGATCATACTTCTCCCACTTTGTCATCAACAAAAAGGAGAAGTGTAACTTTCAAGTGTTTGGATATAAGTTCAAATCATTGCATAATTAACATAATCTCCATTTTTATCATTATGCAAGCTAGCAAAAATTTTAGTTTTGCAAGTTTGTAAATTTTACTAGATGTGCAAGTTTGTAAAAGTCCAACTAGCACTTTAGCTTCTTTTGCAAACTAGCAAGTCTTAGTGATGTTCAAGATTGCAAGTTCTACATCATGCAAGCTAGCAAATTTTCACATCATTTTAAAAAATGTAAGCTAGCAATATTTGAGATGTTAGAAAGCAACTTTTGCTTCTTAAAATATGCAAGTTAGCAATATTTGCTTCTCTTTTAAGATAAACAAGGTAGCATGTTTTTGTTGTTAGGATCGGAGCGGCACTAAGAGGGGGGGGTGAATTAGTGCAGCGGATTAAAACTTCGATTTTATCAAAATCTTTCGTACGATAAGAACGGAACTTGAAAAGTTTAACTTGAAAGCGTATTCTTAAAGTTGCACAGCAAGGGTAATAAGGAACTAAAGTAGTAAGAAGATTTGCAGTAATGTAAATGACAATAATAAAATGCAAACCAGAGATTACGCCGATTTTTAGAGTGGTTCGGTCAAATGACCTACTCCACTTGCGAGGCCCCTCTTCGATGAGGTCCCACCTTCCACTAGCAAGTCTCTTGAAATGGAAGGGTAAACACCCCTCTTACAACCTTTTACAAGCAGCTCAACCTCTTACAAATTTTCAATAAGAAAGAAGGAGGAGAACTCTCTAGCAAATTGAAAACAAGACTTGCTAAGACTTTCTAAGACTTTTCTCTCAATCAAAATGCTTCTCAAAAGTTGTAACCTCAGCTGAGATTTGAGGGGTATTTATAGGCCTCAAGAGGATTCAAATTTTGGGATTCAAAATTTGAATTCTCTTAGGGTTCCCGGTGCTGGAGGTGCCACCGCCCAGCGCTCGGGTGCTGGACGGTGCAACCGCCCAGCCAAGGAGGTGTCACCGCTCAGCCAGGCGGTGCCACCGCTTGGCTCTCCAATTCATTTGTTTGGCTTAATTTTAGCCAAAACCAAATCTGACTTTGGGCCCAGTTGGCCCCTAACCAGGATATAGGATTATCTCTTAATCCTAATCCTAATTACAGGTGAACTACATAACACAAAAAAACATCCTAAGTAAGTTTTTTTAACCGCGAACGTCGAGTCTTGTTCCGGCGAGCTTTCCGACAAACTTCTTCCGACGGACTCCCTGCAAGCTCCCAATCTTTGTGATAACTTTAACGAGTAGCCGAGCCTTCTCGGTGATCTCCGCGAGCCTCCGACGATTTCTTCGGCGAACTTCTGACATGTTCCCGATTTCTTCTCGGTTGGTTCCGGCAGCATCTCCGATGATTCTTCGGTCTCTTAAACGTCCATCGAGCTCGACTCCGGTATCCTTGCTTTATGTTTTCTGGTTATCATAGTTAATCCTGCACACTTAACTCAATAATATGGATTAGATCAATTAACCCACCAATTGATTATATCATCAAAATCTGAGATTCAACAATCTCCCCCTTTTTTATGATGACAATCAATTGATGACGGAGTTAAACATTACTCCCCCTATCTATATGCCATATTATGAGAAAATAAAAAACACTTGAATTCCATCCCATTAGATTCAAGCATAACCCGATAAGTTCTAATCGTAGAACTTATCATTATCCTCATTAAACAATAGTAAGTACGAAACTTCGATGAAAATCATAAGTTAAATGATAAGGGACGAATTTTGCTACGACAGAAGATAAAGATTTTCAATATAAATTTTATGATATCAATCTTGTGATATTTTCAAGGATTTGCAAGTCATATAATACATTCATATCACACAAGTTTTTGTAATTCAAATTAGTCATGCTATCGTTCTAGTGTAAGTCATCACTTCTCCCCCTTTGTCATCAACAAAAAGAAACAAGCCAGCTAATTGATGATCATAGAAAAAGGTTTAGCATTTATCAAAGTTCATCATTCAAATTTGCCAGAAATAATTTATCCAAAAGACATCATCATCTATGCAGATTAAGACATTAGTTATCAAAAAGGAAAGATCAGTTATCGTTCAATCGATGACAAACTTGAACTTGTTTTTAAAAGCAAACAGAACAGAATAAAAAGATACATCAATTTAATCCTTAGGAGGTAATCCACAGTGCTGATACATGATATCTATTTTTTCATTCATCTGTCGTAGTGTCTTCAAAATTTCAACTTGTTGATTCTGAATTTGTTCTTGCTGTGATTTGATCTGAGAAAGCTCCGTCATAATGATATCTTTAGAGGAGGAAACAGGAGCTGAAGGTGCTGCGCCAAAGGGACTAGGAGGAGGAAATTCATTTCCCATAAGAATTGGTGTTTCGGGTTGTTCTATTGGTGTAGGAATTGGATCCGTCCTTCTAGGCTGCCTAACCCATATGCCATTGCTAAAAGTGCACCTAAGTCTTTTCAGCAGGCTTTTATTTATTATGTTATATCGATCATTTTGAATAGATTCTTCATCGGGTGGAATGCAAATGTCATAGGCATGAAGAATTCTAGTGATTAACCTCCCATATGGCAATATAGTATCTTTAGTCATAATATCCTGCATGTGTTGGCGAATCAAGTACCCAAAACAATTATGCTGACCGGTCATAATCCAATACATGGTTCCTATCTCTATTTGACTTATTTCGTCAAGATGAAATTGTTTGGGGAATATGATGCTTGTGATAATGTGATGAAGAATTTTAGAGTTGAAAGGCAGTAAGTGTTCACAGCTCTTGGGTAGGAAGTCAAGGTTTGGATTTGCAAAAATTGTTTTCACGGCTTCGGTATAGGTTGCTCCTATTTTTTTGACGTCCCATTTACCTTTAAAATAGCATCCCCTATCGTTTTCAGTTATGCCAATTAGCTCACAAATGGTGCTGTCAAATATTCTAATGGGTGTTCCTAGAATGTAAGTGCTTAGGCTATCATTGTCTTCATATAGGTTGGCATAGAACAATCTCACTAACCGTGGATAGATTGGTTCATCTATTTGTAGTAGAGGTAGAGCTTCTAGGTGTGCAAACCACCTAATGGGTTCTAAGTCCTCTAGTTCATCCAAATCAACGTATTTTCCCTTATGGACACATCGTGTTTCAAATTTTGGAAAGCTGAGGGCTACCTCTTTTGATCTAAAAAGGTCATGGTTATATAAATCTCCTTCAATCCTTATTCCTTTTGATCTCTTAGGAGCCATTTTCTAGACAACATGATAATGAAATTGTGAAAAATAAGCAAGAGAAAGAGAAAAGAAAAGAGGGATTTCAAGTGTTACCTTGTGGAGATTATGTTGAGAGATGGAAAGCTTGGACCACCAAGAATCCTTCTCCAATGTTTCTAAGAGTTAGAATGAGGGTTAGAGGGAATGGGAGAGGTTTTTGAGAGGTTTTTCTTCGGGTTGGGGGCGGTGTCACCGCCGGCCCTAACCCCTCGGGTTAAAAGGGTTACTCGGTCAATGTCACCGCCAAACTGGTCGGTGTCACCGCCTGGCGTCCGAGCGCCAGGCGGTGCAACCGCCGGATCTGGCGGTGCCACCGCTGGCATCACGCGGAGGAAAGAAAAAAAAATTTTTCTTCCTTCTTTTTGTTTAGCTTCTTCCCTCAAGATCATAAGTTATACTTTAATGGATCATTTTGAATTGAAGAGGAAGGAAGAATTCAAATTCATAAACGAAGGGAAAAGAACGAGTCATTTTTGAGAAGTTCATTTTAGGGACAATTTAGCATGCCTAATTCCCTTTGGATGAATTCAAATTGGTCTTCATTCAAAGCTTTTGTAAATATATCTGCTAATTGATGCTTTGTGTCAATGAATTCTAGAACAACATCATTGTTAAGGACATGATCGTGTATGAAATGATGCCTAACGTCAATGTGCTTAGTTCTAGAGTGCTGAATTGGATTTTTAGTAAGGCATATGGCACTAGTATTATCGCATTTTATGGGAATATTTTCAAAGTGAATTCCAAAGTCTTCTAATGTATTTTTCATCCAAATTACTTGTGCACAACATGCACTTGCAGCAATGTATTCGGCTTCCGCCGTAGATAGTGCAACTGAATTTTGTTTCTTGGAAGTCCAAGAAACAAGTGCATGTCCTAAAAATTGGCATGTTCCGGATGTACTTTTTCTATCTATCCTGCATCCGCCAAAATCGGCATCTGCATAAGCTATTAGATCGAATTTTTCAGATTTTGGATACCACAATCCTAAATTTGGAGTTCCTTTAAGATACATAAATATTCTTTTAACACTCTTAAGATGAGATAATTTAGGATTAGATTGAAACCTAGCGCAAAGTCCTACACTAAACATAATATCCGGTCTAGTCGCGGTGAGGTAGAGTAGACTACCTATCATTCCCCTATATGTTTTTTGATCGAAACTTTCACCATTTTCATCCATATCTAACTTAGTCGCAGTACTCATAGGGGTGTTTATTGCTTTTGAATTATCCATGTTAAATCGTTTTAACAATTCTAATGGATATTTAGATTAGTTAAGAAATATACCATCACTAAGTTGTTTGATTTGTAATCCCAAAAAGAAAGTTAATTCACCCATTAAACTCATTTCAAATTCAAGACTCATACATTTCGCAAATGATTCACATAGTGATTCATCCGAAGAGCCAAAAATAATATCATCAACATAAATTTGCACAATAAGAAAATTATTTTCAAAATGTTTAATAAACAATGTAGTATCAACCTTGCCTTTAGTAAAATTATTTAAAATAAGAAAGGAACTAAGCCTTTCGTACCAAGCTCTAGGAGCTTGTTTCAAGCCATAGAGGGCCTTGGTCAATTTGAATACATGATTAGGAAGAAGAGAATTTTCAAATCCGGGAGGTTGTTCGACAAATACTTCTTCGGAAATAAAACCATTCAAGAAAGCACTTTTAACATCCATTTGAAATAGTTTAAAATTATTACTACTAGCATAGGTAAGGAGCATCCTTATGGCTTCTAATCGAGCCACGGGAGCGAAGGTTTCTTCGTAATCGATACCTTCTTCTTGGTTGAAACCTTTGGCCACTAATCTAGCCTTATTTCTAACCACGATACCATTTTCGTCTTGCTTGTTTCTAAAGACCCACTTAGTACCTATGACTAAGTGGTCACTTGGTCTAGGAACAAGCTTCCATACCTCATTCCTCTCAAATTGGTTCAATTCTTCTTGCATTGCAATGACCCAAAAATCATCTTTTAAGGCTTCGTCAATGCATTTAGGTTCAATTTGAGAAAGGAAAGCGGCGTTAGCACAGAAATTTTTGAAAGAAGAACGAGTTTGAACCCCTTTTGATATATCTCCTATAATTTGCTCTTTTGGATGAGCATCTACAAACTTCCATTCTTTTGGTAAAGAAATTTCGGAAGATGATGCTTTCAAATGGCTATTTTGAGGAGAGGGTTCATTTAAATTCAAATTATCAAAACCAAGATCATCATCAAAATTATTTTTCTTTAAATCAGAAATTTCTTTAAAAACTACATGAATAAACTCTTCAATTACTAAAGTTCTTTTATTAAAAACCCGAAAAGCTTTAGAAACGGAAGAGTAACCAAGAAAGATGCCTTCATCGGATTTAGCATCAAATTTTCCTAAAGCATCCCTTTCATTTAAAATAAAGCATTTACAACCAAAAACTTTAAAATAGGAGATGTTTGGTTTTTTGTTATTCCATAATTCATAGGGAGTTTTGGATAAGGATGGTCTTATTAGGACTCTATTCATGATGTAGCAAGCCGTATTTACGGCTTCGGCCCAAAAGTACTTAGGTAAACTATGTTCATTCAACATAGTTCTTGCCATTTCTTGTAGGTTTCTATTTTTCCTTTCAACTACTCCATTTTGTTGAGGATTTCTTGGAGTTGAGAAGTTGTGATTGTACCCATTACTTTCGCAAAAATTTTGAAAGTCACGGTTTTGGAATTCACCACCGTGATCACTCCGAATTGATGAAATCATGAAGCCTTTTTCGTTTTGAGTGAGTTTACAAAATTTAAAGAAACACTTGAAGCAATCACTTTTGTGAGCTAAGAAATAGGTCCAAGTGTATCTAGAGTAGTCATCCATAATCACAAAAGCATATTTGCTTCCACCTAGACTTGTTGTATCAATTGGTCCAAATAAGTCCAAATGGATCAATTGTAATGGTCTAGTAGTGCTAATTTGATTTTTTGGTTTGAAGCTTGTTTTTATTTGTTTGCCTAGTTGACATGCATCGCATACTTTGTCCTTAATAAACTTTATATTTGGAATTCCTCGTACTAATTCTTGAGATGAGATCTTAGATATTGTTTTCATGCTTGCATGGCCTAATCTCCTATGCCAAAGCCAAGCATCATCATTTACGGCGGAGAAGCACATTTCATTACTTAGTTCATCAAGATTGATGGTATAGACATTATTTTGTTTTAAAGCAATCATAGTCATGTTATGATTTGGTTTTTCAATAATGCACATATTTGATTCAAATCTAACGATGTAACCTTTATCGCATAGTTGACTAATACTCAAGAGATTATGTTTCAATCCATCAACTAGTAAGACATCATCAATGGAAAAATTAAATTTGTTACCAATAGTTCCCTTGCCAATGATTTTGCCCTTGTTGTTGTCTCCGAAGGTAACGTACCCTTCTTCTTTGCTAGTGAGCATAGAGAAATGAGATGGATCTCCAGTCATATGTCTTGAGCATCCACTATCGAGATACCATCTCTTGCTCCTAGCTTGTGGGTTTGTCTACAAAAGAGGATGATTTTTAGGTACCCATTTGATTTTGGGTGCCTCAAAAATTGACCCACTAACTTTGTTATTTATGATTGAATTCTTTATAGTTCCTTTAGGAACCCATATTAATTTTTGTGAACTAATTTTCCTAAATGGGCATTTGTAGGCAATATGTCCGGATTTGCAACAAAAGTTGCATTTCATATAAGAGGAAACATGTAATGTAGGTCCTTTTATGAAAGTGGTAGGATTTTGATGTAATCCTTTTACAAATCCAATTCCATTTCTATTTGCGATGTGACCCTTGTGTGCAAGGATCATATCTAATCCTTTGCTACCAACCTTAAACTTGTTTAAGGTTTCCTTAAGAAGCAAATTTTCATTTTTTATTGCTTCTAAGTGCTCACACTTAGAGCATGGAGGAGTTTGAAGACTATCAAACTTATCTTGTAGCAAAGCATGCTCTTTCTTTAAGATACTTAACTTCTTGCTAACAGTTCTACATTCATCAAATAATTTATGAAAAGCGATAGATAGTTCTTCAAAAGATAAATCTTCATTAAATAAATCACATACCTCTTCTCCTAACGCCATTAGCGCGTAATGAGCAACTTACTCGGTGTTGGACTCCTCTTCTTCGGATGCGCTTGAATCATCCCACGTTGCCTTGAACGCCTTCTTCTTTGATGTTCTCTTTTTGGCTTGCGGACAATCGTTCTTATAGTGTCCCGATTTTTTGCATTCATAGCAAATCACTTGGTCCTTCTTTTGTCCAAATTTATTTTTTGTATTATTTTTAAATCTGTTCTTTCTTAAATATTTTTTAAATTTTTGAGTCAAAAGGGCAATGTCATTGTCACTGTCCTCATCACTTGATGTTCCTTTCAAGTGGTCTTCTTGTGATTTGAGTGCCATATCCTTCCTGTTCTTTGGAAGGGGGTTCTCGAGCTCGTCATGAGCTTGACATGTCATTTCGTAGGTCATTAGAGACCTAATGAGTTCTTCAAGAGGGAATGCTTTAAGGTCTTTGGCCTCTTGAATGGCCATAACTTTTGGATCCCAACTTTTAGGGAGGGATCTTAAGATTTTAGTTACTAGTTCAAAGTTAGTAAAATCTTTACCAAGAGCTTTGAGTCCATTGATGACATCCATAAACCGGGTGTACATGTCTCCGATGGACTCACTTGGTTTCATTCGGAAAAGTTCGTAAGAGTGCACAAGGATGTTGATTTTGG
The DNA here is from genome assembly GCF_036884655.1 of Musa acuminata AAA Group. Taxonomy (NCBI): domain Eukaryota; kingdom Viridiplantae; phylum Streptophyta; class Magnoliopsida; order Zingiberales; family Musaceae; genus Musa; species Musa acuminata. The sequence continues at coordinate 15,079,940 of NC_088357.1, read as the reverse complement.
ACTCTTTCACTCGGCTAGTGCCTTCATGAGTGACCTCAAGAGTTCTCCAAATATCAAAAGCCGAATCACACATTGAAATACGATTAAATTCGTTTTTGTCTAGTGCACAAAACAAAGCATTCATAGCCTTTGCATTTAAAGCAAAAACCTTCTTCTCCGATTCATCCCATTCGCTCATCGGAAGAGAAGATTTTTGAAATCCATTCTCAACAATAGACCAAAGCTCAAAGTCCATAGAAATGAGGAAGATCCTCATGCGAGTCTTCCAATATGTGTAATCCGACCCATTAAACAAAGGTGGTCGTGCAATAAAGTGGCCCTCTTGCATGCCGGAGTAAGCCATCTCTTTTGGGTATTAAACCAAATATGAGAGATAACCTCGCTCTGATACCACTTGTTAGGATCGGAGCGACACTAAGAGGGGGGGGTGAATTAGTGCAGTGGATTAAAACTTCGATTTTATCAAAATCTTTCGTACGATAAGAACGGAACTTGAAAAGTTTAACTTGAAAGCGTATTCTTAAAGTTGCGCAGCAAGGGTAATAAGGAACTAAAGCAGTAAGAAGATTTGCAGTAATGTAAATGATAATAATAAAATGCAAACCAGAGATTACACCGATTTTTAGAGTGGTTCGGTCAAATGACCTACTCCACTTGCGATGCCCCTCTTCGATGAGGCTCCCACCTTCCACTAGCAAGTCTCTTGAAATGGAAGGGTAAACACCCCTCTTACAACCTTTTACAAGCAGCTCAACCTCTTACAAATTTTCAATAAGAAAGAAGGAGGAGAACTCTCTAGCAAATTGAAAACCAGACTTACTAAGACTTTCTAAGACTTTTCTCTCAATCAAAATGCTTCTCAAAAGTTGTAACCTCAGCTGAGATTTGAGGGGTATTTATAGGCCTCAAGAGGATTCAAATTTTGGGATTCAAAATTTGAATTCTCTTAGGGTTCCCGGTGCTGGAGATGCCACCGCCCAGCCAGGCGGTGCCACCGCCCAGCCAAGGAGGTGTCACCGCCCAGCCAGGCGGTACCACCGCCTGGCTCTCAAATTCATTTGTTTGGCTTAATTTTAGCCCAAACCAAATCTGACTTTGGGCCTAGTTGGCCCCTAACCAGGATATAGGATTATCTCTTAATCCTAATCCTAATTATAGGTGAACTACATAACATAAAAAAAACATCCTAAGCAACTTTTTTTAACCGCGAACGTAGAGTCTTGTTCCGGCGAGCTTTCCGACGAACTTCTTCCGACGGACTCCCTGCAAGCTCCCAATCTTTGTGATGACTTTAACGAGTAGCCGAGCCTTCTCGGTGATCTCCGCGAGCCTCCGACGATTTCTTCGGCGAACTTCTGACATGTTCCCGATTTCTTCTCGGTTGGTTCCGGCAGCATCTCCGATGATTCTTCGGTCTCTTAAACGTCCATCGAGCTCGACTCCGGTATCCTTGCTTTATGTTTTCTGGTTATCATAGTTAATCCTGCACACTTAACTCAATAATATGGATTAGATCAATTAACCCACCAATTGATTATATCATCAAAATCCGAGATTCAACATTTGTATCTTCTTGACTTGTGCAAGCTAGCTATCTCCCCCTTTGTCATTGTCAAAAAGAAGGGATGAATGCAATTTTGTATCTCTTTTTCTCTTTACAACAATTTTCAAAGCATGACAAAGATAAATAACAAAGATGTAAAATCAAGTCATGAATGTCAAAATAATTTTTTATCATGAATATTTCATCATTGCATGCATCATTATCATAAGTTGAAGTATTGCATGCATAATACGAAATCATCATTTATATTTTCAAAATATAAAATCATCATTACATGCATGATTCCAAATCATTATTCATAATTATATCAATATTCCAATCATTATTTCAATCATAAAAAAGTGAAAGATCAAGTCTAAAATTCAAGAAATCCATATCATAATCCGAAAAATGTATAAGAAGAATTTATGCATTTGGGGATCTAACATGTCTAAGTTTATCATCCAAGCTAGCAATTCTCTTGAGATGTTAGATATTTTCTTTCCCCCTTTTGTCATTGTAAACAAGAAAGAATAAGGGAAGAAAATAAAGGTATAAAATATTTCAATCATTTCAAGGCATACAAGCCATAAAAACAAAGAAATCATGTGATGATAGATAAGACCACTTAAATACCAAAAGACATGATTCATATAGTAAATCTCTTCTTTAAATAAAAAACCAAGAAAAAATCGTAGGAGTACAAAGAAGATATCTTATTTTAAAAAAAATCTCAAGTAATAAATCCAAGAACTCATCACAAGAAAAATCATGATTCATTTAGAAAATCTCCTCTTAAGAAAATACCAAGTAGAATTGTAGGAGAATGATTAATGAAAAATCTTGATTCATAATAAATCTTAATTTGTAAATATCTAGGAATCAAGATTGGATAAAAATTTATTCAAATTTAAATCATCAAAATCATTTTTTCAAATCATCATGCTTAATTAAATATAAAATCATCAAGCATGATACTTACATTATTTCTGTTAGGATCAAGAGCACTAAGAGGGGGGGGGGGTGGGTGAATTAGTGCAGCGGAAAACTTTTGACGATTTAAAACGACGTTTGTATGATAAAAATAATTTCAGTGAGAAAGCCGATTCAGAAATCACTTTAACTTGTGATCAAGCGAGATACAGTTAAAGTAAAGATATAGAGACTGTTTACAGTTAATATAGAGAACAGATGTAATTGCAAATCGAAATACGACGTTCGTACGATAAAAGCAATTTCGGTATGAAAGCCGATTCGGAAGTTGCTTTAACTTAGATTAGATGAAGTGCAGTTAAAGTAAAGCTATGGAGGCAGTTTGCAGTTAAGATAGATAATAGAAAGTAAATGCAAACCGAGATTTAGAGTGGTTCGGTCAATCTTGACCTACATCCACTTTTGGCTTCCTCCTTCAATGAGGTCACCGACGTCCACTAACTATCTTCCTTTACTAGGCGAAGATCAACCTCCTTCTTACACCCCTCTTCTCCTTTTACTGGGTTTAGGAGACAACCCTTACAAGCACTCACTCTCCTCTCTAAATAGAATTCTAACCCTTAGAATTTAGAGGAGGAAAATTCTAGAGATTGCAGCAGCGTTTTCTCTCTTTTAATCTCTCTGTGTTTGTGTACTTTAACCAGGGATGAGAGGGGTATTTATAGACTTCAAGTTGATTCAAACTTGGAGCCTAAAAACATCTCATCCCGGGTTCCCCGAGCACGGGCGGTACCACCGCCTGCGCTGGGCGGTATTACCGTCCAGGTCTAGCGGTACCATCACCTGGGGCAAAGTGCTGGGCAGTACCACCACCCAGACTGGCGGTACCACCGCCTGACATAGCCTCGAAGACTGTGCCACGACGGTGAGTCTTCTTGGGGCATTGTTTGGGCTTCTTATTGGGCCCAACACAGTGATTACATGGGCCTAGTTGGACCCTAATTGGGTTGGCCCAAATCCAATCCCAATTACGTGCTAACTATGATTCCTAAGATATATTCTAAGCTAAATGAATCCCTATGTCAATTCTTCCAGTGAGCTTCCGGCGATCTTCCGGCAAACCTCCGACGAACTCTCGGCAATGTTCCGACGGACTCCCGGCAAGCTTCTGGACTTCATGACAATCTTCTTGGTGAGTTCCGATGAGCTTCTCTAGCAAGCTCCGCGACTTCTCAGCTGGTTCCCACAGAACTTCCGATGAACGTCCGGACTTCCGACGAGCTCTCGAACTCTCAACATGATCTCGATCTTGACTTCGAGACTTCATTTTGCTTCATGTCTTGCTATCGTAGTTAATCCTGCACATGTAAAACATACTTCAATGTAGACAATTAATCCTAAGCATCTAATCAAGTTGTTCGGCATGTCATTGGTCCCTCGACACTTCGTCCGATTATTCGGCACATTGTCCTCTCCTACGACCTATTTCCCAATCGGCTAGTTGACTCTGCAACTCTAATATCCTTGGCATAATACCCGCTCTTCTTGGCCCGATGCCCTAGTCCACGGCCCAAAGCCTTCTATCGATACATCGACCGATCCACCGGCCCGACGTCCAATTTTCTAACATGTTCCTCTGGCCCAATATGATATTTCTTGCTTTAATTGTCTCATACTGATCGAAGCATCCTATGTCACTCAAAACGCAGATTAAAACATAAACACATATTGATTGGTTTCATCATCAACATTCGAGATTTAACAATTTCATATAAGCATGCCTTTTTCATTTATGTCAAATCAAAACATGTATCATATTTAAAACCAAAAAAACCACTTTTATTATAGTAAAAATCGATAATCTATAAATTGCAAGAATCATCATGCATAATTTCGAAATATAAACTTATTAAGCATGATCATTATGCATTACTTCAATTCAATCATGATTTGATTAATCATAGAGCATCTCCAATCAAAATCGAGAAACAATATGGAAATCAACATGATACACATTATTACTTCTTAAAATAATTTAGTTATGTGTACAGGCATTAGATTTATATCTGACAATTTATTGCATTATTTCATCAAGTATGATTTTATAAGATATTTTTAATCAAAATCATTTTGTTTATCATAAAACATATAATTTTCATGATTATTTTTTAAATCACTAGAAAGGTAAGCATGATCCCCATGTTTTGTATTTTCATTACATTATTAAACATGTAATTTTCATGAAAAATAATTATTCTAAACTAAATTAAAAATAACTCATGAAAGCATAATGAAATTTCAAAGTAAACTAAGGGCATTTTGATTACCTCATCGTCGACAACCGTTAAGGCATAGTTTGCCACCTTGCCTTTGTTGATTTTCTCCTCATCTTAGCTCGATTCGTCCAAGAGTGCTTCCTTCTTCTTGCTTTCATAGTAAGTAGTTGCGTTCTTTTTGTTCTTTGATTTTTGTTTCATGAACTTTTTAAATTTCATAGTGAGGAGTTTAAGTTCAATATCACTTGAGCTTATGCTCGAGTGGTCTTCGATTATTCTAAGTCCGAAATCCTTCCTGTTCTTTGGAAGGTTATTTTCAAGTTCGTTTTGTGCATTATGCACCATTTCATATGTCATCAATGAACCAAAAAGTTCTTCAAGTGAAAAATTATTAAGATCTTTTGCCTCTTGTATTGCGGTTACTTTCAGATCCCAGTTCTTATTAAGAGAACGTAAAATTTTTTTTACAAATTCAATGTCCGAAAAACTTTTACTAAGTGCTTTTAAACCATTGACGACATTTGTAAAATGGGTGTACATGTCTCCAATGGTTTCACTTGATTTCATATGAAATAATTCAAAATCATGCATCAAAAGGTTGATTTTCAAATCTTTAACTTTGTTAGTGCCTTCATGTGTGATTTTAAGAGTATGTCAAATGTCAAAAGCCGTTTGCAAGTAAAAACCCGATTGAATTCATTTTTGTCTATGATGCCAAATAGAGCATTCATAGCTTTAGCATTTAAAGAAAAAATCTTCCTCTCCAAATCATTCCAATGGTTCATTGGAAGAGAAGACCTTCAAAAATCGTTTTCCACAATACTCCATAAATTTAAATCCAAAGAAAGTAAGAAAACTCTAATTCGAGTTTTCCAATATGTGTAGTTCGTCTCATTGAAAAAGGGAGGACGAATGAGAGAGTGACCCTCTTGAAAGCCAAAAAGAGATATATCTCTTGGGTGTTAAACCAAATGAGAAATCACGAGGCTCTGATACCAACTGTTAGAAACGAGTTGACACTAAGAGGGGGGGTGGTGGGTGAATTAGTGCAGTGGTAAAATACGTCGGTTCTGAAAATTCTTTCGTACAATTAAAACTGATCCCAGAAATATGCTTGACTTGAAAGCTTGTTCGTAAACGTATTAAAGGCAATAAGCAAGTAAAGTAAGTAAATCAGTTTGCAATATGAGAATTAAAAGCAGAACAAGAATACAAATCAATTTATAGTAGTTCGGTCGTTGTGACCTACAGCCACTCCATCGATTCTTCTTCCATCGAGGCTACCGGCATCCACTATCGATCTTCCTTTAATAGGAAAAGATCAACCTTCTTCTTACACCCCTTTTCTCCTTTTATCGGGTTTAGGAGATAACCCTTACACGCACTCACTCCTCCCTCAAACTATTCTAACACTTAGAACTTGAAGAGGAGGATTCTTACAAGAGATTACTACAACGTTTTTCCCTTGTGTGACTTAACTAGGGATGAATGGGGGTATTTATATGCTTCAAGTTGATTCAAACTTGGAGCCTAAAAATATCTTATCTTGGGTTTCCTGGGTATGGGCGGTACCACCGCCTGTGCTGGGCGGTATCACCGCTAGTGTCAGTCTGACACTGGGCAGTACCACCGCATGAAAGGGGTGGTGCCACCGCCTGGCACTCTGCCACTAGGCGGTACTACTGCCCAGTCTGGTGGTACCACCGCCTACAGCCTCTCGGAGATTGTGTCTAGGCGGTACCACCACCTGACACAGTCTCGGACATTGTGCCATAATGGTGCCACCTCTTGGGTCATTGTTTGGGCCTTTTCATTGGGCCCAACATAGTTCATACATGGGCCCAACTGACCCCTAATTGGGTTGGCCCAATTCCAATCCCAATTATTTGCTAACTATAAATTCTAAGACATTTACTAAGCTAAACAAGTCCGTAAGTCAAGTTTCTTCCAGCAATCTCTCGGCAATGTTCCAATGGACACCCGGCAAGCTCCTGGACTTCATGCCGATCTTCTTAGTGAGTTTCAATGAGCTTCTTTGGCAAGCTCTTGGACTTCTTGGTCAATTCCGGCAGAACTTTCGACGAACGTCCGAACTTCTAACAAACTCTAGAACTCCTAACGAAATCGCGTTCTTGACTCTGGGACTTCATTTTGCTTTATGCCTTGCTATCATAGTTAATCCTGTACATATAAAACACACTTTGATCTAGACAATTATTACTAAGCATGAATCGTGTTGTCCGTATGTCATTGGTCCATCGACGCTTCATCCAATTCTTCAGCACACCATCCTCTCTTGCGGCCTATTGCCCAATCGACCAGTTGACCTTCGCAACTCTAATATCCTTAGCACAATATATGCTCTTCTCGGGCTGATGCTCGAACTCATGGCCCGAAGCCTTTTGTCGATACGTCAACTGATCCTTCGACCCAATGTCCAATCTTCTAACATGTTTTTCTCTAGCCCAACATGATTCTTCCTGCTTTAATTATCTCTCCTTGATCGAAGCATCCTGCGTCACTTAAAATGTAAATCAAATCATAAATACTTATCAATTGGTTTCATCTTCAAAATTCAAGATTCAATAGTACGCTGTTAGACATGGTACTATCCATGATGAGTTTTGCTGACCTACCCATCTTATTCTGGGGATATACCCGAGAGACCGTAGCTTACCTTATGAACAGAGTTCCAATTAAGTTGGTAATATCTACACCATATGAGATATGGAAAAGGAAGAAGCCCGATCTTAAGGTTGTTAAGATTTGGGGCTGCTCTGCCCACGTTAAAAGACATAATCCCGATAAGTTGGAATCAAGGACGGAGCGATGCAAGTTTGTGGGATACCCAAAAGAAACTTGTGGATATTATTTTTATCATCTTAAGAACCAAAAGGTCTTTGTAGTCAAGAAAGTGATATTCCTTGAGAAGGAATACATTCTTGGCGGAGATTATGGGAGCATGATAAAGTTGAGCGAGGTTGGAGAATCTAGCTCAAGCACCACTCTATAACCTGAGTCTGTTCAGGTACCTAATACACAAGTTCCAACTTTATGTAGGTCCGACAGAGTATCTCATCCTACTGAGAGATATGTGGGACATATTAGAGAAGAGGATGTTAAGGATATTGATCCTCAGAACTACGAGGAGGCTATTACGAGTATAAACTCCGGGAAGTGGCAAGAAGCCATGAATTCTGAGATGGATTCCATATACTCCAACAAGGTTTGGAACCTAGTTAATGCACCCAAGGGTATTATACCTGTTAGGATCAAGAGCACTAAGATGGGGGGGGGGGGGGGGGTGGGTGAATTAGTGCAGCGGAAAACCTTCTGCGATTAAAATCGAAAAACTGCTTTCGTTCGATAGAAGTGATTTTGGTAAGAAAGCTGATTCGTAAACCACTTTAACTTAAGATAAGGCAAGATGCAGTTAAAGCAAAGATATAAAGTCAGTTTGCAGTTATAATGGAAATCAGAACGTACGCGCAAACTGAAATACGACTTTGGTACGATAAAACTGATTTGCATCTTAAACCTCGATTCGGAAAGCACTGAACTTTGAAACACGTTCGTAAAAACACAGAAGGTAGTAAGCTATTCAGGAGATTTGCAGTAAATATAAGATGCTCAAAGTAAATGCAAACTGAGATTTAGTGTGGTTCGGTCAATCTTGACCTACTCCACTTTTGGCTTCCTCCACCGATGAGGTCACCGACGTCAACTAGAGGCCTTCCTTCAATAGGCGAAGGCCAACCACCCTTTTATAGTTTTACTCCTTTTGACGGGCTTAGGAGACAACCCTTACAGAATTTTCTCTCCTCTCTTTACAACTCAGAACTTGGAAGAAAAGAGGGAGAAGAACTTTTGGCCTTTACAACAATTTTGAGCTCTAAGAATCACAGAAAAAGATCAAGATTTCGGTGTAAGTTCATTCCCTTTCAGTGCTGAATGGGTGGGGTATTTATAGGCCCCAACCCAGTTAAAATTTGGAGCTCAAAACTATCAATTCCCGGAATTCCGGGATCAGGCGGTTGCACCTCCTGACTGGAGCGGTTGCATCGCCTGGCAGAGCTCGAAGACTGAGCCTCTAGGCGGTGCTACCTCCTGTTAGGGGGGGTTGCACCTCCTGACAGAGCTTGAAGACCGAGCTCAGGCGGTTGCACCTCCTGACTGAGGCGGTTGCACTGCCTAGCAGAGCTCGAAGACCGAGCTCAAGTGGTGCCACCTCCAGTCAGGGGAGGTTGCACCGCCCAGTCTCGCTCGGAGACTGAGCCCAAGCGGTGCCACCTCCTGGCTGGGGCGGTTGCACCGCCCAGTCTCGCTCGGAGACTTAGCCTAGGCGGTGATACCTCTTGGCTTGGGCGGTTGCACCTCCCGCCAGAAATCAGGGTCCAAATGGGTTGATCCATTCGGCCCAATTTGGGTTTTTCAGGGGCCCAATTGCCCCAAGATTAAGTTAATGGGATCACCTCCCATTTCCAATTTAATCATTGTGCTAACTACGATTTTTCCTAAGACATTTACTGCAACTTGCTCTGGTGCGTCAATCGCTTCTTCCGGCGAGCTTCCGGCGAACTTCCGTCGATCATCCGATGAACCCTCGGTGATGCTACTGCAGACTTCCGGCAAACTCCTGGACTTGCGACGATCCACTTGGCGAGTTCCGACGAGCTTCTTTGGCAAGCTCATGGACTTCTCGGATTTGTTCCCATAGAACCTCCGACGACTGTCCGAACTTCAATCAAACTCTCGAACTCCTAACGTGATCATTGTCTTGACTCCGGCGCAACTCCTACTGCATGTCTTACTTTCATCGTAGTTAATCCTGCACACTTAAAACAAAACTTCGATCGAGACAATTAATCCTAAGCAATTAACCAAGTTGTCCGGCATGTCATTGGTCCCTTGATGCTTCGTCCGATTCTTCGGCGCATCGTCCTCTCCTGCAGCCTATTGCCCAATCGGCCAGTTGACTCTGCAACTCCGATATCCTTGGCACAATACCCGCTCTTCTTGGCCCGAAGCCTTTTGTCGATACGTCGACCGATCCACCGGCCCGACGTCCAATCTTCTGACATGTTCCTCTGGCACAACTTGATTTTCCTGCTTTAATTGTCTCATCCTGATAGAAGCATCCTACATCACTCAAAACGTAGATTAAATCATAAATATATATCAAGTGGTTTCATCATCAAAATATGAGAATCAACAATCTCCCCCTTTTTGATGATGACAACTACTTGATGACGGAGTTAACCTTAACTCCCGGAGTTTAAACAAACTCCCCCTATCAATATGCCATATTGATAGAATCTTGAATTCAAACTGAATTCAAGTCATTGCAATATTCATCATGAATACTTGCAACACGTCATCATGAACTTATGCATAAACTTATGCATAACATGTCATGTCATCAACATACTTCTCCCCCTTTGTCATCAACAAAAAGGAGAAGTATCACAATCAAGTGTTTGTGATATTGGTTCAACTCATTGCATGAAAAACATAATATCAAGTTTTATCATCATGCAGTTTTGAAGCCAGAAAATTTAGCAAATGTTACATCATGCTTAGAACATTCAAGCTATCAAGTTTTAGATATGCAAGTTTTACGGCATACAAGATAGCACTTTTAGAACATGCAAGCTAGCAATGTTACAACATTTTAGAACTTGCAAGCTAGCAATTTAGAGATGTTCAAGAAGGCAACTCTTGCTTCTTGAAATATGCAAGTTGTAAGCTAGCAAATTTTTACGATATGCAAGTTTTGCTTCTTGAGATAGGCAAGATAGCACTTTTGCAATTTTTGTTTGGCAAGCTTGTGATGTTCAAGATAACAAGCTCTTTCTTCTCTTTTGAGAAGTGTCATTTTTGCTTTCTTTGCAAAGTGCAAGCTAGCAAAATGCCAAACTAGCAAGAGATAATGCTTTACATGAGGCAAGCAAACAATTTGGCAAGTGTTACATTTGCATCTTCTCTTTAGAGGAGTGTAATTTTTGCTTTCATCTTGAATTGTGTAAGCTAGCTAGTTTGCCTCTTTTCATGATGTCGACACTAGAAATTCTTGCTCCCCCTTTGTCATTGTCAAAAAGAAGGGAAGACCCTTTTTTCAATTTTCAGATTATGACAAAGGTAAGTATCAATTTTATTTGTGCATCATTATATATTCAAATTAAAACATACACAATTTCAAAAGCCTTATTTTTCATACACGATACCGAAAAATAAATCAATCATCATTAATGGGTATATCATACATGATACTCAAACATTAAAATTTTTAAGCATTTATCAACATGTTGATCATGATACCAAACATTCATCATTTAAAGCATTCATGATACATATCATATGCAATACATCATGTACATCATTGTCATAAGTATTGCATGCATCATTTCAAATTCATGAATATTTCATCATTGCATGTATCTTGCCAAATCATAAAATATACAATCATCATTAATGCATGATTCCTAATCATCATTTATTTTGCAACATGATGGTACCAAATTTATCAAATTACATCCTACCATACATGATCGAAACTTCTTATTTGTATACATCAAAACAAATTAATGAATATTTCATGTATTCTTCTCATCACATAAGGAATATCAAGAAGAATTATTAGGTGATGAGATAAACATTTCATGAATACATGGAATTGCATAAAAATCATATCATAAGTGTTTCATGTATTTATATTATCACATGAAGCATACAAGACAACAATGTAAAGAAATCATGTCATGAAGAATATCAATGTGAAAATTCAGCAAAGATCACATGATACAATCGCAAAGCATGATATAATTATGCGATATATCATGAGATGATAGTTTATCATATCAATGAAAGATATCAATGAGGATCAATTCGTGAATACCAAAGATATGATTCATGGTTCATTAAAATTCTTCTTAACAAGTTCACGATCAAGATTCATATAATTCTTAATAAAGCAAATTGATGTACAGTCATCACACAAGACATACAAGGCAAAGAAAACTTGTTATTTCTAGATTATGAAATATATGATATCAAGGCTCATGATTTATTTGAAAAGATATAGTACAAAGAGCAACTTGAAACATTCTTATCAAGATCACATTTTAAAATATTCCAAGTATCAAGATATCAAAATGACACTTCATTAAATTCTGAGAAATCAAAAGACAAGTTACATTTCATTTGAAGAACTCCTTTTTGATAAATGTAGGGAGCATAATGAACGATCTTGATTTATAAAGAGCTTCATGTTATAATTATCAAGATCATGATTTTAATAATTATTTTCTTTAGCAAAGAATCACAAAAGCACTTTATTTTTGCATAAGAAATCTCATTGTATTATGATTTATAAATTCTTTTTCTGCACATGAATCATAGGAGATATGTATGTGAAACAAATCTTTGCAAGCAAAAACACTATCATTCATATTTCAAGATGGAATTTATAAGCAGGAATCATTTCATCAAATCCATTTCAGAAAAATATTTTTCATATAATAAGTGTATGAGAAAATCCGATTGTTAGGATACCAATTGTTAAGTGAATCCGAAAATGAAATTAACACTTTCATGCATTCGGACAAGATTTTGCTATAGATTTTCAAGTTCAATCAAGAAGATAAAACATGCTCATGATCATAAAAATTTATGTATTCAAAACATATAATTTCCAACATGTTATTAAAGCATGTAATAGTGTCATCATGGTAATTAAGTGATTTGAACATTGAATCAAGAAAGTCCGAAAAATAATCTTAACAAGTTCATGCATTCGAGCATATTTTTGCCATAGTTTTTCAAATACACTCATGAAAATAACACATGCTTATCATCAGCTTAAAATCTCATGCATAAAATTATTAATCAAAATATTTAATTTCATCATTATGCATTTCTTCAAATCAAACATGATTTTTAATTGAAATCGAGAAATAACAATTGAAATCAATGTAATACACATTATTACTTCTTAACCATGATTTCATATTTTCAATCAAGATCATTTTATTTGTTTATCATAAAATATGCAATATTATCATTTTCGAAATTACTTAGCATGATCATAAATTTTTTTTTTAAAACATGTATTTTTTAAGAAAATTAATTTTAAACTAAAAGAGAAAATACATCATGAAAGCATCAAGTAATTTCAGAATAAATTAGGGGGATTTCGATTACCTTATCATTGAAAGCGATTAAGGCGTAGTTTGCCACCTTGCCTTTCTTGATTTTCTCCTCGTCTTCCGAGGAGCTCGATTCATCCCACTTTGTTTTCTTCTTCTTTGGCCTCTTCCTTCGTTCAAGTTTATTGTTTATTTTAGATTTTTGTTTAATAAACTTATTAAGATTTAGTGTTCGAAGTTCAAGTTCATCATTGTCCTCATCACTTGAGTCATCGCTCAGGTGGTATTCATTTGTCCGGAGTTCCAAATCCTTCCTGTTCTTTGGAAGGTGATTTTGTTCATCATGTTCATCATGTGCATTGTGCACCATTTCATATATTATCAACGAACCAATTAGTTCTTCAAGTGGTAAGTTATTTAGGTTTTTAGCTTCTTGTATTGCAGTTACTTTTGAATCCCACCTCTTAGAAAGAGAACGCAAAATCTTGTTTACGAGTTCAAAATCCGAAAAACATTTTCCAAGAGCTCTTAAACTATTGACGACATCCGTGAAACGGGTGTACATGTCGCCTATAGTCTCGCTTGGTTGCATTCGAAAAAGCTCAAAATCATGCAATAAAATGTTAACTTTCTAGTCTTTGACTCTACTAGTTCCCTCGTGCGTGATTTCAAGTGTTCGCCAAATGTCAAAAGCCGTTTCGGACATAGAAATCCGATTGAACTCATTTTTGTCCAAAGCGCAAAATAAGACATTCATAGCCTTTGCGTTTAAAGAAAAATACTTCTTCTCAAAATCCGACCATTCGTTCATCAGTTTAGAGGGAAGTTGAAAACCGTTTTCAACGATATTCCATAAATCCAAATTCATAGAAATCAAGAAAACTCTCATTCGAATTTTCCAATAAGTGTAGTCCAATCCGTTAAACAACGGTGGACGAAAAACCAATAAGCCCTCTTGAAAGCCATGAAGAGTCATTTCTCTCGGGTGTAAATCTGAAATGAGAAAAGCCTCGCTCTGATACCAATTGTTAGGATCAAGAGCACTAAGAGGGGGGGGGGATGAATTAGTGTAGTGGAAAACCTTTTGCGATTAAAATCGAAAACTGCTTTCGTTCGATAGAAGTGATTTTGGTAAGAAAGCTGATTCGTAAACCACTTTAACTTAAGATAAGGTGAGATGCAGTTAAAGCAAAGATATAAAGTCAGTTTGCAGTTATAATGGAAATCAGAACGTAAGCACAAACTGAAATACGACGTTCGTACGATAAAACTGATTTGCATCTTAAACCTCGATTCGGAAAGTACTGAACTTTGAAACGTGTTCGTAAAAACACAGAAGACAGTAAGCTATTGAGGAGGTTTGCAGTAAAGATAAGATGCTCAAAGTAAATGCAAACCGAGATTTAGAGTGGTTTGGTCAATCTTGACCTACTCCACTTTTGGCTTCCTCCCCCGACAAGGTCACCGACGTCAACTAGAGGCCTTCCTTCAATAGGCGAAGGCCAACCACCCTTTTACAGTTTCACTCCTTTTGACGGGCATAGGAGACAACCCTTACAGAATTTTCTCTCCTCTCTTTACAACTCAGAACATGGAAGAAAAGAGGGAGAAGAACTTTTGGCCTTTACAACAATTTTGAGCTCTAAGAATCACAGAAAAAGATCAAGATTTCGGTGTAAGTTCATTCCCTTTCAGTGCTGAATGGGTGGGGTATTTATAGGCCCCAACCCATTTCAAATTTGGAGTTCAAAACTGTCAATTCCCAGAATTCCGGGATCAGGCGATTGTACCTCCTGACTGGAGCGGTTGCACCGCCTGGCAGAGCTCGAAGACTGAGCCTCTAGGTGGTGCTACCTCCTGTCAGGGGCGGTTGCACCTCCTGACAGGGCTCGAAGACTGAGCTCAGGCGGTTGCACCGCCTAGCAGAGCTCGAAGACCAAGCTCAGGCGGTGCCACCTCCTGTCAGGGGAGGTTGCACCGCCCAATCTCGCTCGGAGACTTAGCCTAGGCAGTGCTACCTCCTGGCTTGGGCGGTTGCACCTCCCGCCAGAAATCAGGGTCCGAATGGGTTGATCCATTCGGCCCAATTTAGGTTTTTCAATGGCCCAATTGCCCCAAGATTAAGTTAATGGGATCACATCCCATTTCCAACTTAATCATTGTGCTAACTACGATTTTTCCTAAGACATTTACTACAACTTGCTCCGGTGCGTCAATCGCTTCTTTCGGCGAGCTTCTGGCGAACTTCCGTCGATCATCCGATGAACCCTCGGTGATGCTACTGCAGACTTCCGGCAAACTCCTGGACTTACGATGATCCACTTGGCGAGTTCCGACGAGCTTCTTTGGCAAGCTCACGGACTTTCTCAGATTTGTTCCTGCAGAACCTCCGACGATTGTCCGAACTTCCGTCGAACTCTCGAACTCCCAACGTGATCATTATCTTGACTCCAGCGCAACTCCTACTGCATGTCTTACTTTCATCGTAGTTAATCCTGCACACTTAAAACAAAACTTCGATCGAGACAATTAATCCTAAGCAATTAACCAAGTTGTCTGGCATGTCATTGGTCCCTCGATGCTTCGTCCGATTCTTCGGCGCATCATCCTCTCCTGCAGCCTATTGCCCAATTGGCCAGTTGACTCCGCAACTCCGATATCCTTGGCACAATACCCGCTCTTCTTGGCCCGATGCCCGAGTCCATGGCCCGAAGCCTTCTGTCGATATGTCGACCGATCCACCGGCCCGACGTCCAATCTTCTAACATGTTCCTCCGGAACAACATGATTTTCCTACTTTAATTATCTCATCCTGATCGAAGCATCCTACGTCACTCAAAACGCAGATTAAATCATAAACATATATCAAGTGGTTTCATCATCAAAATACGAGATTCAACAATACCCATCAGTTGCAAGTGGATCTTTAAGAAAAAAATTAGAGTAGATGGAAAGGTAGAGACCTATAAAGCAAGGCTAGTGGCTAAAAGGTATCGTCAAAGGCAAGATGTTGACTATGACGAAACCTTCTCACCCGTAGCAATGCTAAAATCTATCCAAATTCTATTGGTTATTGTAGCACACTATGATTATGAGATTTGACAGATGGATGTGAAAACCGCATTCCTCAATGGGAACCTCAAGGAGGAGGTGTATCTGATACAACTCGAGGGATTCGTATCTAAGG
This sequence comes from Musa acuminata AAA Group, assembly GCF_036884655.1. NCBI lineage: Eukaryota > Viridiplantae > Streptophyta > Magnoliopsida > Zingiberales > Musaceae > Musa > Musa acuminata. Next base: position 15,063,857 of record NC_088357.1, on the reverse strand, counting down.
ACTACCCAGATAAAGTGTACAGGTTGCTTAGATCTATTTATGGACTAAAGCAAGCTTCTCAAAGTTTGAACATAAGATTTGATGAGGTAAGCATCTCTACGAAGGATTTAGGGTAAACATCCTATACCTTGGGGATTCAGATCTATAGAGATAGATCCAAGAGGATGCTTAGCTTGTCCTAGTCTATGTACATAGACACCATTGTCAAAAGGTTTGGCATGAAAAATTCCAAGAGTGGTCTCATACCGATGAGATATGGGATATCGCTTTCTAGGAGTATGTCCCCATAGACTCCTGAAGAAAGGGCGAACATGGAATACCCTATGCCTTAGTGATAGGGTCTATCATGTATGTCATGCTATGTACTAGGCTTGATATAGCGTATGTTCTAAGTGTCATGAGTAGGTATCAGGTGGTTCCAAGCTTGGAGCACTAGAAAGCAGTAAATAGTATCCTTAAGTACTTGAGAAGGACTAAAGATCTTTTACTAGTATATGGAAGTAGTAGCCTTAGGGTTGAAGGCCACACATACTCAAGTTTTTAGTCTAATATCGATGATAGCAAGTCGAATTCGGGATATGTGTACACCTTGAATGGAGGAGCAGTGTGCTGGAAAAGTTCTGAGCAAGATACTACTGTTGACTCGACCATAGAGGCGGAGTACATTACTATAGTAGAGGCAGTAAAGGAGAAAGTCTGGATAAAAAAGTTCATCACAGATCTGAGAGTCGTGCTAGGCAGCGAGGAGCTGATTCCTTTATATTACGACAACTATGGGGCGATTGCTCAAATAAGAGAACCCAGGTCTCATCAAAAGTGTTCTGAGGAGGTTCTAGCTTATTAGAGAGATCATAACCCAAGGAGATGTAGTAGTGGAAAGAGTTCCATTCGAAGATAACATTGCAGATCCACTAGCAAAGTTGTTATCTCAGATTGTCTTTGAGCGTCAAAGGGGTCTGATGAGGATCAGCCACATAGGTGATTGGCTTTAGGTCAAATGCGAGATTGCTAGCCATATGTGCCCTGCAAGCCAATCACGTGAGTGATGGCACATGTGACTTGACATGCTGTCTTTTTGCTTATTATATTTTGGCATTTATCATTTTATATTATTTATTGCATATATTCATAATATATATTATGATGTCCTTGGATCTATGCAATGAGAATTAGATTATGATGAAATCACGATAATGAGACTGATATGCCTTTAAACACAGATCCTAAATAATCCCGATCATAGGTTACTCGAAAGGGACATCGAGATAACCGGAAAGACTGGTGTACTATATACCCATCCACATAATGGATGCAGCTAGTCTCGTAGCTACTTGTGTGGGGACACTAGAGATATTGAACAGGTGCTCATTGGAGAATGAGTTCACTAATTGATCCGCTTACGGAATGCTGGATGGTTGATGATACCTTATTATCAGGCAGCGATTCCGTAGTCCTAGTGGTGTATCTCGTCCTTAGACTTGAGACACCAAGGATGTCTTGTATGAGTGCTATACTCTTTGATACCGGACTTATATATTTGGATGTTCCAGATTTAGCACAATTGGTCTTCGGGAGTGGTAGTCAATCTTACGAGGGCTATTGAGTGTCAATAGAGGATTATCTACTCTTAGTGTCATGAGAGGAATGTCCCATGTGTTCTTGCTCAAACAAATCTTTCGCCAGGGTCATTCAGATTGAGAGAGAAAGAGTTTTCTAGGAAAATCCGATTAGAGCAAGATTCGAGTAGAAACCTTATGGGTCTGACAAGACCATGCCCGATATACGGTCTCTGGGATATTAGATGGATAAGGGACTATAGATACATGGTAACTGAGGACAGACAGGTCCAATGGATTGAATTCCCTTGTATCATCTAGGGATTGCGATGTAGTGGCCTAGTACATCCGTAGTCGATGATTCAAGTGAATTATTATGGAGATAATAATTCACTGAGCCAGAAGGTGTTCTAACATGTATGACTCATGGCCAGCTCGATATTAGGCCTAGAGGGTCACACATATATGGTAGGCATTGCGATGAGTAGAGGTTCAAATATGAGATATCCGTCAGAGCCCCTATCTTATTGGATATCCTATAAGCCCATAAATTATTAGATCCTATGGATGAGATCCTATGGATGAGATCTAATAAGAGCCCATGAGAGATTATTGGATAGAGATCCACTAATCTAAGAGGCTTAGGTAGTTGGATAGAGATCCAATACACAATAGAGGAGGATCCATTAGGGTTAAGTTGATAGAGGACCTCTATAAATAGGAGGGATTCAGTGGTTCATAGGCTAGAGCTTTTGCATGCCTCTCCTATTCTCCTTGCCCTCTCTACCTCAGAGCAGGTCTAAAGTTTTGAGGAGCGTCGTCGCAGCCCTACTGTGTAGATCACTGCTAGAGAGGAGGGCGCTTGACCTCCTTCACCCTCTCCTAGAGATCTGTAAGGATTCATAGATATACGATCTCCCTAAGTAACATAATCTATTCTATACGTAGTTTTAAATTTCATGGATTTTTGCGCACCAATCTTCGCATGATGATGAACATATTTTTGGAAAATTGGGGATTTTATTTTTATATTCTTCCACTGTGCATGTGATGTCGCCCCTGAGATTTCCCAACAAGTCATCCTAGCGTGGAACAGGCTCTTGGATATCTTATATCGCTGAGTCCTTCTCTGTTTCTCAAACAGTTTACAAACATGTAGGAGAATGGATTTGGCATCCATCTTTTCATGTTGTCTCTGTAACTCAGGAGTTATGGAGCCCAACATGTAATACTGAGCAAGAGTGGAGTCATCAATGTACTTCATGTAGTAAGCGATCTCATCCTCGCTTGCCCCTTCCTCAGGCATAGGCATCACTATATCAAGGACATACGCGATTTTCTCCATGGTGAGAATAATTCTCAAGTTGCGGAGCTAATCTATATAATTTGGACCAATGAGGCGGTTGACATCAAGTATGCCACATAAGGGATTTGAAAATGATATTTTATGAAAATAAAGATGTAGCAGAAATAAATAACATGCAGATTTTATAGAAAATAAATAATCAAGATATGGACTTCTATCTTAATATGCTCCCACTATTTTACTGGCAAGTCATGTGACACTCTCAACACATGAAACAGAAGTCTCCGACAAACTTCTAGTGGGGATCATGATCCAATCAGTGTCTTAGTATAACCTCGAGGGACTCAATCAATCACACTAAGCACAAAAGGTAGGCAACTCTTACCGATCACAACTCTTTGTGATTCCTGTCTTGTTCAACTTCCAAATCACCATGGTCTCAAGGGACTCGCCCGACCATGATATTCAGTTAAGTCAACACCATCGTTACAAGATGAGTTTGATTCGATGATATACCCTCGAGGGACTCGACCAAGCATACCATGTCCTCAAGTCACCGGTGACATCTCTATGTCGTAGGCAAGATAGCAAATCGTGATATAAGTGAGCCTCGAGGGACTTGACAAACTCAAACTACACCGGGAATCAGTCCCTATCTATAATGATGGAAGGCCACGTGGGTCAATCTAATTGTCTCACGTTTATTGACTTAATATTATCGAGAGAGGGGTTTCCATGATTTGGTCTCCTAATAAGACATGTCACACATATACATATTTAATACATATCTATATCACATGTAAATATATATACATATCTAGTAGATGTTTGAGCAATCACACTAGATGATCATGGACCACAGCCTAATGTGATTAGGCCTGAGCCAGTAGGCCTAATCACTCACATTAAGATCTATGTGTGCAGTAGTGCATCTCTATACCATGTGATCATCCATCTCGTCCTCGTTGGTTCCGTCGGCATCTCGACACATTTCCATGCATCGCGATCATCCGTCTCGTGGGTCTCACTATTGTTTCCATGCTCTCGTTGCGCTTACTCATGTGATTACAACTTAATCATAAGCATGTAGGCCCGACAATAAATGAGAAATAAAATGGAGGCTCGCAGGCCTCAATAATAATAATCAGAAGTATACACATCACACGGTCCATGATCATCCGTTCACATATCATACATCACATGTATAAATCATCATCATTTAGGACTACTAGATAATAATAAAAATAATGTTAGGATCGGAGCAACACTAAGAGGGGGGGGTGAATTAGTGCAGCGGATTAAAACTTCGATTTTAACAAAATCTTTCGTACGTTAAGAACGAAACTTGAGAAATTTAACTTGAAGGCGTATTTTTAAAGTTGCGTAGCAAGAGTAATAAGGAACTAAAGCAGTAAGAAGATTTGCAGTAATGTAAATGACAATAATAAAAAGCAAACCAGAGATTACGCCGATTTTTAGAGTGGTTCGGTCAAATGACCTACTCCACTTGCGAGGCCCCTCTTCGATGAGGCTCCCACCTTCCACTAGCAAGTCTCTTGAAATGAAAGGGTAAACACCCCTCTTACAACCTTTTACAAGCAGCTCAACCTCTTACAAATTTTCAATAAAAAAGGAGGAGAACTCTCTAGCAAATTGAAAACAAGACTTGCTAAGACTTTCTAAGACTTTTCTCTCAATCAAAATACTTCTCAAAAGTTGTAACCTCAGCTGAGATTTGAGGGGTATTTATAGGCCTCAAGAGGATTCAAATTTTGGGCTCCAAAATTTGAATTCTCTTAGGATTCCCGGTGCTGGAGGTGCCACCGCCCAGCCAGGCGGTGCCACCGCCCAGCCAGGCGGTGCCACCGCCCAGCGCTCGTGTGCTGGACGGTGCAACCGCCCAGCCAAGGAGGTGTCACCGCCCAACACTTGGGTGCTGGGCAGTTTCACCGCCGCACCGCCTGGCTTTCCGATTCATTGGTTTGGCTTAATTTTAGCCCAAACCAAATCTGACTTTGGGCTCAATTGGCCCCTAACCAGGATATAGGATTATCTCTTAATCCTAATCCTAATTACAGGTGAACTACATAACACAAAAAAAACATCCTAAGCAAGTTTTTTAACCGCGAACGTCGAGTCTTGTTCCGGCGAGCTTTCCGACGAACTTCTTCCGACGGACTCCCTGCAAGCTCCCAATCTTTGTGATGACTTTAACGAGTAGCCGAGCCTTCTTGGTGATCTCCGCGAGCCTCCGACGATTTCTTCGGCGAACTTCCGACACGTTCCCGATTTCTTCTCGGATGGTTCCGGCAGCATCTCCGATGATTCTTCGGTCTCTTAAACGTCCATCGAGCTCGACTCCGGTATCCTTGCTTTATGTTTTCTGGTTATCATAGTTAATCCTGCACACTTAACTCAATAATATGGATTAGATCAATTAACCCACCAATTGATTATATCATCAAAATCCGAGATTCAACAATCTCCCCCTTTTTGATGATGACAATCAATTGATGACGGAGTTAAACATAACTCCCCCTATCTATATGCCATACTATGAGAAGATATAAAACACTTGAATTCCATCCCATTGGATTCAAGCATAACCCGATAAGTTCTAATCGTAGAACTTTATCGTTATCCTCATTAAACAATAGTAAGTACGAAACTTCGATGAAAATCATAAGTTAAATGATACGGGACGAATTTTGCTACGACAGAAGATAAAGATTTTCAATATAAATTTCATGATATCAATCTTGTGATATTTTCAAGGATTTGCAAGTCATATAAGACATTCATATCACACAGAAGATAAAGATTTTCAATATAAATTTCATGATATCAATCTTGTGATATTTTCAAGGATTTGCAAGTCATATAAGACATTCATATCACACAGAAGATAAAGATTTTCAATGATATCAATATAAATTCATATTAGTCATGCTATCGTTCTGGTGTAAGTCATTACTTCTCCCCCTTTGTCATCAACAAAAAGAGACAAGCCAGCTAATTGATGATCATAGAAAAAGGTTTAGCATTTATCAAAGTTCATCATTCAAATTTGCCAGAAATAGTTTATCCAAAAGACATCATCATCTATGCAGATTAAGACAGTAGTTATCTAAAGGAAAGATCAGTTATCGTACAATCGATGACAAACATGAACTTGTTTTTAAAAGCAAACAGAACAGAATAAAAAGATACATCAATTTAATCCTTAGGAGGTAATCCACAGTGCTAATACATGATATCTATTTTTTCATTCATCTGTCGTAGTGTCTTCAAAATTTCAACTTGTTGATTCTGAATTTGTTCTTGCTGTGATTTGATCTGAGATAGCTCCGCCATAATGATATCTTCAGAGGAGGAAACAGGAGCTGAAGGTGCTGCTCCAAAGGGACTAGGAGGAGGAGATTCATTTCCCATAAGAATTGGTGTTTCGGGTTGTTCTATTGGTGTAGGAATTGGATCCGTCCTTCTAGGCTGCCTAACCCATATGCCATTGCTAAAAGTGCACCTAAGTTTTTTCAGCAGGTTTTTATTTATTATGTTATATCGATCATTTTGAATAGATTCTTCATCGGGTGGAATGCAAATGTCATAGGCATGAAGAATTCTAGTGATTAACCTCCCATATGGCAATATAGTATCTTTAGTCATAATTTCCTACATGTGTTGGCGAATCAAGTACCCGAAACAATTATGCTGACCGGTCATAATCCAATACATGGTTCCTATCTCTATTTGACTTACTTCGTCAAGATGAAATTGTTTGGGGAATATGATGCTTGTGATAATGTGATGAAGAATTTTAGAGTTGAAAGGCATTAAGTGTTCACAGCTCTTGGGTAGGAAGTCAAGGTTTGGATTTGCAAAAATTGTTTTCACGGCTTCAGAATAGGTTGCTCCTATTTTTTTGATGTCTCATTTACCTTTAAAATAGCATCCCCTATCTTTTTCAGTTATGCCAATTAGCTCACAAATGGTGCTGTCAAATATTCTAATGGGTGTTCATAGAATGTAAGTGCTTAGGCTATCATTGTCTTCATATAGGTTGGCATAGAACAATCTCACTAACCGTGGATAGATTGGTTCATCTATTTGTAGTAGAGGTAGAGCTTCTAGGTGTGCAAACCACCTAATGGGTTCTAAGTCCTCTAGTTCATCCAAATCAACGTATTTTCCCTTATGGACACATCGTGTTTCAAATTTTGGAAAGCTAAGGGCTACCTCTTTTGATCTAAAAAGGTCATGGTTATATGAATCTCCTTCAATCCTTATTCCTTTTGATCTCTTAGGAGCCATTTTCTAGACAACATGATGATGAAATTGTGAAAAATAAGCAAGAGAAAGAGAAAAGAAAAGAGGGATTTCAAATGTTACCTCGTGGAGATTATGTTGAGAGATGGAAAGCTTGGACCACCAAGAATCCTTCTCCAATGTTTCTAAGAGTTAGAATGAGGGTTAGAGGGAATGGGAGAGGGTTTTGAGAGGTCTTTCTTTGGGTTGGGGGCGGTGTCACCGCCGGCCCTAACCCCTCGGGTTAAAAGGGTGACTCGGTCGGTGTCACCGCCTGGCGCCCGAGCGCCAGTCGGTGCAACCGCCGGATTTGGCGGTGCCATCGCTGGCATCACGCGGAGGAAAGAAAAAAAATTTTCTTCCTTCCTTTTGTTTAGCTTCTTCCCTCAAGATCATAATTTATACTTTAATGGATCATTTTGAATTGAAGAAGAAGGAAGAATTCAAATTCATAAACGAAGGGAAAAGAACGAGTCCTTTTTGTGAAGTTCATTTTTGGGACAATTTAGCATGCCTAATTCCCTTCGGATGAATTCAAATTGGTCTTCATTCAAAGCTTTTGTAAATATATCTGCTAATTGATGCTTTGTGTCAATGAATTCTAGAACAACATCATTGTTAAGAACATGATTGCGTATGAAATGATGCCTAACGTCGATGTGCTTAGTTCTAGAGTGCTGAATTGGATTTTTAGTAAGGCATATGGCACTAGTATTATCGCATTTTACGGGAATATTTTCAAGGTGAATTCCATAGTCTTCTAATGTATTTTTCATCCAAATTACTTGTGCACAACATGCACTTGCAGCAATGTATTCGGCTTCCGCCGTAGATAGTGCAACTGAATTTTGTTTCTTGGAAGTCCAAGAAACAAGTGCATGTCCTAAAAATTGGCATGTTCCGGATGTACTTTTTCTATCTATCCTGAATCCGCCAAAATCGGCATCTGCATAAGCTATTAGATCAAATTTTTCAGATTTTGGATACCACAATCCTAAATTTGGAGTTCCTTTAAGATACCTAAATATTCTTTTAACACTCTTAAGATGAGATAATTTAGGATTAGATTGAAACCTAGCGCAAAGTCCTACACTAAATATAATATCCGGTCTAGTCGCAGTGAGGTAGAGTAGACTACCTATCATTCCCCTATATGTTTTTTGATCGAAACTTTCACCATTTTCATCCATATCTAACTTAGTCGCAGTACTCATAGGGGTGTTTATTGCTTTTGAATTATCCATGTTAAATCGTTTTAACAATTCTAATGTATATTTAGATTGGTTAAGAAATATACCATCACTAAGTTGTTTGATTTGTAATCACAAAAAGAAAGTTAATTCACCCATTAAACTCATTTCAAATTCAAGACTCATACATTTGGCAAATGATTCACATAGTGATTCATCCGAAGAGCCAAACACAATATCGTCAACATAAATTTCCACAATAAGAAAATTATTTTCAAAATATTTAATAAACAATATAGTATCAACCTTGCCTTTGGTAAAATTATTTAAAATAAGAAAGGAACTAAGCCTTTCATACCAAGCTCTAGGAACTTGTTTTAAGCCATAGAGAGCTTTAGTCAATTTGAATACATGATTAGGAAGAAGAGAATTTTCAAATCCGGGAGGTTGTTCGACAAATACTTCTTCGGAAATAAAACCATTCAAGAAAGCACTTTTAACATCCATTTGAAATAGTTTAAAATTATTACTACTAGCATAGGCAAGGAGCATCCTTATGGCTTCTAATCGAGCCACGGGAGCGAAGGTTTCTTCGTAATCGATACCTTCTTCTTGGTTGAAACCTTTGGCCACTAATCTAGCCTTGTTTCTAACCACGATACCATTTTCGTCTTGCTTGTTTCTAAAGACCCACTTAGTACATATGACTAAGTGGTCACTTGGTCTAGGAACAAGCTTCCATACCTCATTCCTCTCAAATTGGTTCAATTCTTCTTGCATTGCAATGATCCAAAAATCATCTTTTAAGGCTTCGTAAATGCATTTAGGTTCAATTTGAGAAAGGAAAGCGGCGTTAGCACAGAAATTTTTGAAAGAAGAACGAGTTTGAACCCCTTTTGATATATCTCCTATAATTTGCTCTTTTGGATGAGCATCTACATACTTCCATTCTTTTGGTAAAGAAATTTCGGAAGAAGATGCATTCAAATGGCTATTTTGAGGAGAGGGTTCATTTAAATTCAAATTATCAAAACCAAGATCATCATCAAAATCATTTTTCTTTAAATTGGAAATTTCATTAAAAACTACATGAATAGACTCTTCAATTACTAAAGTTCTTTTATTAAAAACCCGAAAAGCTTTAGAAACGGAAGAGTAACCAAGAAAGATGCCTTCATCGGATTTAGCATCAAATTTTCCTAAAGCATCCCTTTCATTTAAAATAAAGCATTTACAACCAAAAACTTTAAAATAGGAGATGTTTGGTTTTTTGTTATTCCATAATTCATAGGGAGTTTTGGATAAGGATGGTCTTATTAGGACTCTATTCATGATGTAGCAAGCCGTATTTACGGCTTCGGCCCAAAAGTACTTAGGTAAACTATGTTCATTCAACATAGTTCTTGTCATTTCTTGTAGGTTTCTATTTTTCCTTTCAACTACTCCATTTTGTTGAGGATTTCTTGGAGTTGAGAAGTTGTGATTGTACCCATTACTTTCGCAAAAATTTTGAAAGTCACAGTTTTGGAATTCACCACCGTGATCACTTCGAATTGATGAAATCATGAAGCCTTTTTCGTTTTGAGTGAGTTTACAAAATTTAGAGAAACACTTGAAGCAATCACTTTTGTGAGCTAAGAAATAGGTCCAAGTGTATCTAGAGTAGTCATCCACAATCACAAAAGCATATTTGCTTCCACCTAGACTTGTTATATCAATTGGTCCAAATAAGTCCAAATGGATCAATTGTAATGGCCTAGTAGTGCTAATTTGATTTTTTGGTTTGAAGCTTGTTTTTATTTGTTTGCCTAGTTGACATGCATCGCATACTTTGTCCTTAATAAACTTTATATTTGGAATTCCTCGTACTAATTCTTGAGATGAGATCTTAGATATTGTTTTCATGCTTGCATGGCCTAATCTCCTATGCCAAAGCCAAGCATCATCATTTACGGCGGAGAAGCACATTTCATTACTTAGTTCATCAAGATTGATGGTATAGACATTATTTTGTTTTAAAGCAATCATAGTCATGTTATGATTTGGTTTTTCAATAATGCACATATTTGATTCAAATCTAACGATGTAACCTTTATCGCATAGTTGACTAATACTCAAGAGATTATGTTTCAATCCATCAACTAGTAAGACATCATCAATGGAAAAATTAAATTTGTTACCAATAGTTCCCTTGCCAATGATTTTGCCCTTGTTGTTGTCTCCGAAGGTAACGTACCCTTCTTCTTTGCTAGTGAGCATAGAGAAATGAGATGGATCTCCAGTCATATGTCTTGAGCATCCACTATCGAGATACCATCTCTTGCTCCTAGCTTGTGGGTTTGTCTACAAAAGAGGATGATTTTTAGGTACCCATTTGATTTTGGGTGCCTCAAAAATTGACCCACTAACTTTGTTATTTATGATTGAATTCTTTATAGTTCCTTTAGGAACCCATATTAATTTTTGTGAATTAATTTTCCTAAATGGGCATTTGTAGGCAATATGTCCGGATTTGCAATAAAAGTTGCATTTCATATAAGAGGAAACATGTAATGTAGGTCCTTTTATGAAAGTGGTAGGATTTTGATGTAATCCTTTTACAAATCCAATTCCATTTCTATTTGCGATGTGACCCTTGTGTGCAAGGATCATATCTAATCCTTTGCTACCAACCTTAAACTTGTTTAAGGTTTCCTTAAGAAGCAAATTTTCATTTTTTATTGCTTCTAAGTGCTCACACTTAGAGCATGGAGGAGTTTGAAGACTATCAAACTTATCTTGTAGCAAAGCATGCTCTTTCTTTAAGATACTTAACTTCTTGCTAACAGTTCTACATTCATCAAATAATTCATGAAAAGCGATAGATAGTTCTTCAAAAGATAAATCTTCATTAAATAAATCGCATACCTCTTCTCCTAACGCCATTAGCGTGTAATGAGCAACTTGCTCGGTGTTGGACTCCTCTTCTTCGGATGCGCTTGAATCATCCCACGTTGCCTTGAATGCCTTCTTCTTTGATGTTCTCTTTTTGGCTTGAGGACAATCGTTCTTATAGTGTCCCGGTTTTTTGCATTCATAGCAAATCACTTGGTCCTTCTTTTGTTCAAATTTATTTTTTGTATTATTTTTAAATCTGTTCTTTCTTAAATATTTTTTAAATTTTTGAGTCAAAAGGGCAATGTCATTGTCACTGTCCTCATCACTTGATGTTCCTTTCAAGTGGTCTTCTTGTGATTTGAGTGCCATATCCTTCCTGTTCTTTGGAAGGGGGTTCTCGAGCTCGTCATGAGCTTGACATGTCATTTCGTAGGTCATTAGAGACCTAATGAGTTCTTCAAGAGGGAATGCTTTAAGGTCTTTGGCCTCTTGAATGGCCATAACTTTTGGATCCCAACTTTTAGGGAGGGATCTTAAGATTTTAGTTACTAGTTCAAAGTTAGTAAAATCTTTACCAAGAGCTTTGAGTCCATTGATGACATCCATAAACCGGGTGTACATGTCTCCGATGGACTCACTTGGTTTCATTCGGAAAAGTTCGTAAGAGTGCACAAGGATGTTGATTTTGGACTCTTTCACTCGGCTAGTGCCTTCATGAGTGACCTCAAGAGTTCTCCAAATATCAAAAGCCGAATCACACATTGAAATACGATTAAATTCGTTTTTGTCTAGTGCACAAAACAAAGCATTCATAGCCTTTGCATTTAAAGCAAAAACCTTCTTCTCCGATTCATCCCATTCGCTCATCGGAAGAGAAGATTTTTGAAATCCATTCTCGACAATAGACCAAAGCTCAAAGTCCATAGAAATGAGGAAGATTCTCATGCGAGTCTTCCAATATGTGTAATCCGACCCATTAAACAAAGGTGGTCGTGCAATAGAATGACCCTCTTGCATGCCGGAGTAAGCCATCTCTCTTGGGTATTAAACCAAATATGAGAGATAACCTTGCTCTAATACCACTTGTTAGGATCGGAGCGGCACTAAGAGGGGGGGTGAATTAGTGCAGCGGATTAAATCTTCGATTTTAACAAAATCTTTCGTACGTTAAGAACGAAACTTGAGAAATTTAACTTGAAGGCGTATTCTTAAAGTTGCGCAGCAAGAGTAATAAGGAACTAAAGCAGTAAGAAGATTTGCAGTAATGTAAATGACAATAATAAAAAGCAAACCAGAGATTACGCCGATTTTTAGAGTGGTTCGGTCAAATAACCTACTCCACTTGCGAGGCCCCTCTTCGATGAGGCTCCCACCTTCCACTAGCAAGTCTCTTGAAATGGAAGGGTAAACACCCCTCTTACAACCTTTTACAAGCAGCTCAACCTCTTACAAATTTTCAATAAAAAAGAAGGAGGAGAACTCTCTAGCAAATTGAAAACAAGACTTGCTAAGACTTTCTAAGACTTTTCTCTCAATCAAAATGCTTCTCAAAAGTTGTAACCTCAGCTGAGATTTGAGGGGTATTTATAGGCCTCAAGAGGATTCAAATTTTGGGCTCCAAAATTTGAATTCTCTTAGGGTTCTCGGTGCTGGAGGTGCCACCGCCCAGCCAAGCGGTGCCACCGCCCAGCACTCGGGTGCTGGACGGTGCAACCGGCCAGCCAAGGAGGTGTCACCGCCCAGCCAGGCGGTGCCACCGCCTGGCTTTCCGATTCATTGGTTTGGCTTAATTTTAGCCCAAACCAAATCTGACTTTGGGCCCAGTTGGCCCCTAACCAGGATATAGGATTATCTCTTAATCCTAATCCTAATTACAGGTGAACTACATAACACAAAAAAAACATCCTAAGCAAGTTTTTTAACCACGAACGTCGAGTCTTGTTCCGGCGAGCTTTCCGACGAACTTCTTCCGACGGACTCCCTGCAAGCTCCCAATCTTTGTGATGACTTTAACGAGTAGCCGAGCCTTCTTGGTGATCTCCGCAAGCCTCCGACGATTTCTTCGGCGAACTTCCGACACGTTCCCGATTTCTTCTCGGATGGTTCCGGCAGCATCTCCGATGATTCTTCGGTCTCTTAAACGTCCATCGAGCTCGACTCCGGTATCCTTGCTTTATGTTTTCTGGTTATCGTAGTTAATCCTGCACACTTAACTCAATAATATGGATTAGATCAATTAACCCACCAATTGATTATATCATCAAAATCCGAGATTCAACAAATAATAATCAATTAAATATTTTAATTAATTAATATGTTCTGAAATAAGGGACATGTAAGGAATTTTCTAAATTCTATAGGGTATTTTAGGTAATTTTGATAGAAAGGATAAACTCAAAATTTTTTAAATCTAAGGGGTAAAATAGTCTTTTACCCAAAAAAACCTAATCGTCTCTTTGTCCCCTTATTTGTTGCGGTCGCCGCCATACTACCGGTGGCGGCCTTGTGTAGTGGGGGGCGTAGGGGTGCCACCTCCCTTGTGGTTGGGCGTCGCTGTGGGCTGGCGCCCTTGCAGGCGGTTATGCTAGTGGGGGCTGCTCCCGCAGTTGCTGCCTGTGTGGGTGGTTGCCCTACGGTCGGCGCTGCAAGCGGCAGCCTCCCCTACGAGCTATTCACCCGTAGGTGAGCGTCGTTGCGGGCGTTGTGCCCGTAGGCAGCGCCCGCGGGTGCCATCGCTCGCGGTTGCAACTGTGCATCACAGGCGGCTACCTGCGGGCGGTCGGCCGCCTATGGCTGCAACTGTGCGCAGGCGGCTTGCTTGTGGGCGCTATCCTTGCGGCCACCACTGTAGGCGGCCTACTTGCATGATGATGGCATCTTCATGCGTAGAAAGGGCAGCAACAGTTGCTACCCTTCCTCGCTTATTGGGTCAACAATTTTGATGTCAAAATTCTTCCTTAAACACAACACATGCAATTCAAAACTAATCTATCGCACGAACAACCTGGCTCTGATATTATTGTTGGGGAATCTTGGGAGGCAAAATCACATGCGTAGTAGAAAAATAGAAAACTAAAATCCCCAAATTCATAAAGTTGTGTTTGTCGTTGTGTGAAGATTGGTGCACAAAAATCTATGAAACTTAAAACTACGTATAGAATAGATTATGTTACTAGGGAGATCGTACATTCCTGAATCCTTGTAGATCTCTAGGAGAGGGTGAAGGAGGTCAAGTGTCCTCCTCTCTAGCGGTGATCCACACAGTAGGGCTGTGATAATGCTCCTCAAAACTCTAGGTCTGCTTTGAGGTGGAGAGGGGGAGGAGAATAGGAAAGACAACCAAAAGGCTCTAGCCTATGAATCACTAAATCCCTCCTATTTATAGAGGTCACTTGTCAACTTAACCCTAATGGATCCTCCCTTATTGGGTATTGGATCTCCATGCAACTTTCCAAGCCTCTTAGATTAATGGATTTCTATCCAATAATCTCTCATGGGCTCTTATTGGATCTCGTCCATGGGATCCAATAATTCAGGGGCTTATTATATATCCAATAAGATAGGAACTCTGGCGGATATCTCATATCCGAACTGTTAGAACCCTTGCAGATTCTAAGCTTAGTGTTGATCTCTTTAGGGGATCGGCCTCCTTAGAACTCTATAGGGGTTCCTTCCTCCAAATTGTTGCTCAAAGGCTATAGAAAAAATTCATCTATTGCTTGTGAAAAGAGGATAAATACATGACTATTTATAAGGCTTCTGAACCCTAACTCCTAATATGACTCCTACTCAAGGCTTCTATTCCTTTACAACTCCTAATGCTTATCTAAGAACAACTCCTAATAGGACTCCTATTCAAGACTCCTATTCCTTTACAATTCCTAATACTTCTCTAAGAAATAACCTCATAACCCTAGTCGACCTCTTCACCTCTTTAATAAGGGTCGACTAGGTAGGTTAACATGAATGCCCCTCTCAATTAGGACTCTCCTAGCTAGAGTCCTAATAGACTCGCCTTCTTCAAATCAGCCTTATCCACGAGACTAACGATTCATGAATTTTGGGAAGTTGATCTTGAAGTCGTCATAGTTCTCCCAAGTGACACCTTCTACTAGTAAGTTTGCCCACTGTATTAGCACTTTAGTAGTGGGTCATCGTCGTCGAGTTATGATCAGTCGATCAATAAAGGCACTCGGTTGGGTCTGGAGTTCTCCTTAGGTAGTCATATTTGGTGGATGGCTTTGAGCTATCTCAAAGCACCTATTCACCACTTCCCTTTGGTCGTTGGTTTGTGGGTGATACGTTGTACTCCTTTTCAATTTAGTGCCCTGTATCTATAATAACTCTGTCCAAAACCTGCTCGTAAAGATGCAAGTAGAATTTGACACAAGCACAATATGTCCATTATAGTGTAATTCTTTTAAGTCCCAACTATAATGAGCCACGGAGCTTGGTGCTTCCTCTAATTTTTTTATGATCTTACTAGACTCAGGATCCTTCTTCCATTCTTCCCTAATGTCCTCGAGGAAGCTGATGGTAGGAAGGGAGATGTTTGAAAACTTAGCTTGCTCAGTTAGCTATGAGAGTGCATCTGCAACAACGTTTTCTTTCCCCTTTTTATAAATAATTTCATAATTAAATTCAAGAAGTTTGGTTACCCATTTTTTCTGCTCAGGGGATGATATCTTTTGCTCCAAAAATTACTTGAGGCTTCTATGGTTGGTTTTAATTTAAAATCGCTGACTGATCTAGTAAGGTCTCCACCTCGTTGCTACGTGCACAATGGCGAGCATCTCCTTATCATATGTTGATATGTTTTGATGGGAGGGAGACAATTGTTGAATCTCATATTTTGATGATGAAACCACTTGATATGTGTTTATGTTTTAATCTGCGTTTTGAGTGATGCAGGATGCTTCGATCAGGATGAGACAATTAAAGCAGGAAAAATCATGTTGTGCCGGAGGAACATGTCAAAAGATTGGACGTCGGGCCGGTGGATTGGTTGATATATCAACAAAAGGCTTCAGTCCGTGGACTCGGGCATCGGGCTAAGAAGAGCGAGTATTGTGCTAAGGATATCGGAGTTGCAGAGTCAACTAGCCGATTGGGCAATAGGCCGTAGGAGAGGACGATGCGCCGAAGAATCAGACGAAGTGTCGAGGGACCAATGACATGCCGGACAACTTGGTTAATTGCATAGGATTAATTATCTCGATCAAAGTTATGTTTTACATGTGCAGGATTAACTACGATGGAAGTAAGACATGTAGCAGGAGTTATGCCGGAGTCAACACTATGATCACGTAGGGGGTTCGAGAGTTTGACGGAAGTCCTAACGGTCGTCGGAGGTTCTGCGGGAACAAATCCGAGAAGTCTAGGAGCATGCTAAAGAAGCTCATCGGAACTCGCCAAGTGGATCGTCGCATGTCCAGGAGTTTGCCAGAAGTCCGCCGAAGCATCGCCGAAGGTTCGTCGGATGTTCGCCAGAAGTTCACCGGAAGCTCGTCAGAAGAAGCGATTGACACACCAGAGCAAGTTGTAGTAAATGTCTTAAGAAATATCGTACTTAGCATGTAGATTAAGTTAGGAATGGGAGTTGATCCCATTAACTTAATCTAAGGGCAATTGGGCCCTTGATAGACCCAAATTGGGTCGAATGGATCAACCCATTCGGACCAGAATTCCTGCTAGGCGGTAGCACCGCTAGGGTCGGCGGTGGCACCGCCCAGGAGATGGTCTCCCAGGAAAGCTGGGCGGTGCAACCGCCCAGGTTAGGCAGTGGCACCGCTTGGGCTCAGTCTCCGAGCGAGACTGGGTGGTGCAACTACCCCTGTCAGGCAGTGGCACTGCCCAAAGGCTTAGTCTCTGAGCTGCCAGGTGGTTGTACCGCCCCAATCAGGAGGTAGTACCATCAAGACCCCAAAAATCTAGGAAAAGATATTTTTGAGCTCCAAATTCAAACCAGTTTGGGGCCTATATATACCCCACCCTTTCCTGCATGAAAGGGCACCAAAAGCTTGATCTTACTCTGTTATTTTAGAGTTCAAAAGTGTTGTAAAGGCTAGAAGTTCTCTCTCTTTTCTTCCAAGTTTTGATTGTTGAATCTTGGATTTTGATGATGAAACTAATTGATTGTGTTTAGATGTTTAACTGCATTATGAGTGATGCAGGTCTACTCGATCAGGATTAGACAGTTAACATAGGAGGAATTGACGTTGCGCCGGAGGAGATCACGTTAGGATATTGGATGGCAGAAGGCTTCAGATGTCGGGCATCAGGCCAAGAGCGAAATTGCACCAAGGATATCGGGGTTGTGAAGGTCAACCGCCGATTGGGCAACAAGCCACAAGAGAGGACGATGCACAGAAGAATCGGATGAAGCGCCAACCAATGACGTGCCGGGCAACAGAATGTCAATTCGCGTTGTAATAATTGTCTAGATCGGAGTAGAGTTTTGGCTTGTGTGTGCAGGATTAACTACGATAACAATGAAGACATAAAGCGAAACAAAGTGTCAGAGTCAAGCGCGAAGGATTTGTTGCGAGTTTGAGAGTTCGACGGAAGTCCGAAGGTTCATCGGGAATGCTGCCGGAACTAGCCGAGAATGAGTAGGGAGCTTGCCGAAGGGTTTTTCGGAAGCTCATCAGAAGGTTCGTTAGAAGTTAGCGGAGCTTGCCGAGAAAGATCGGAGCTTGCCGAAGAAGCTCGTTGGAACTCGCCAAGATCAAATCGTGAAGTCTAGGAGCTTGCTGGGAGTCCGTAGAAAGGTTTCCGAGAGTTCGTCGGAAGACCGCCGGAAGTTCGCCGAAAAAAGTCTTGACTTGCGGACATTGTAATAACTTAGGAAATGTCTTTAAATTTGTAGTTAGTACGTTAATTAGGGTTAGGATTAGGTGTTAATCCTATAACCCAAGTAGGGGCCAATTGGGCCCGAGTTCGGACTGGTTTGGGCCAAGTTTGGAGCCCAACCAGTGAGCTGAAATAGTGTAGGCGGAGGCACCGCCTAGAACCTGAGAGCTAGGTGGTGGCACGTGGCACCACCTAGAACCTGAGAGCCAGGTGGTGACACCGCTTGGCCGGGTGGTGGCACCGCCAGTACACTGTCAGTGTCAGACACTGACAAGCGGTGGCACCGCCAGCATCGGGAACCAAAGAGAATTCAAATTTTGGAGCCCAAATTTGAATCCTCTTGAGGCCTATAAATACCCCTCAATTCTCAACTGAGATTACAACTTTTTAAGAAGCAATAGATTGAGAAAAAGGTCTTAGAAACGTCTTAGCAAGTTTTGTTTTCAATAGCTTGAGTGTTCACCTCCCTCTTTCTCTTTGAAAATTTGTAAGAGTGTGAACCACTTGTAAAAGGTTGTAAGAGGGGTATTTGTCCTTCCCCTTCAAAGTGATTTGCTAGTGGAAGTTGGGAGCCTCTTTGAAGAAGGCTTCGCAAGTGGATGTAGGTCATTTTGACCGAACCACTTTAAATTGGTGTGTTCTCTGGTTTGCATTTACTTATTGCAATTTACCTTACTGCAAACCTTCATATGTGCTTTACATCCTCATTACTTTTGCTGCACACCTTTACTAACATGCTTTCAAGATAATCACTTCCGAGTTCGTTTTTTTTTATTGTACGAAAGATTTTTCCAAAACCGAAGTTTTAATCCGCTGCACTAATTCACCCCCCCCTCTTAGTGCCACTCCGATCCTAACAATTGGTATCAGAGCCTGGTATTTCTTATTTTGGATTTACACCCGAGAGAAATGGCTCTTCATAGCTTTCAAGAGGGCTTATCATTTGTTTGTCCACCGTTGTTTAACGGATTGGACTACACTTATTGGAAACCTCAAATGAGAGTTTTCTTGATTTCTATGAATTTGGATTTATGGAATATCGTTGAAAACGGTTTTCAACTTCCCTCTAAACCGATGAACGAATGGTCGGATTTGGAGAAGAAGTATTTTTCTTTAAACGCAAAGGCTATGAATGCCTTATTTTGCACTTTGGACAAAAATGAGTTCAATCGGATTTCAACGTGCGAAACGGCTTTTGATAGTTGGCGAACACATGAAATCATGCACGAGGGAACTAGTAGAGTCAAAGACTCGAAAGTTAACATTTTATTGCATGATTTTGAGCTTTTTCGAATGCAACCAAGCGAGACTATAGGCGACATGTACACCCGTTTCACGGATGTCGTCAATAATCTAAAAGTTCTTGGTATATCTTTTTCGAATTTTGATCTCGTAAGCAAGATCTTAAGATCCCTTCCAAAAAGGTGGGATCCTAAAATAACCACAATACAAGAAACAAAAGATTTAAATATTTTTCTCCTTGAAGAACTAATTAGTTCGTTAATGACATATGAAATGATGCACAATGTACATGATGAACATGATGAACGAAATCACCTTCCAAAGAATTGGAAGGATTTGGAACAACGAACAAATGAATACCACTTGAGCGATGACTCAAGTGATGAGGACTATGATGAATTTGAACACCGAACACTAAATTTTAATAAGTTTATTAAATAAAAATCTAAAATAAACAATGAACTTGAACGGAGGAAGAGGCCAAAGAAGAGGAAGGCAACCAAGGATGAATCAAAAACTTCCATAGGCGAAACGGCGAATTGGGCTTTAATGGGCTTCGACTACAAGGTAAATAACTCAACTCTCTTGAATTATTTTGAAATTACTTAAGTTTTTCATGAGTGCTTAATTTAGAATAGGAAAAAAAAATCATTTTTCAAAAATTATATCATGTTTTTTCGTTTTTGTATCTTTGAAAAATTTAAAATTTCATCATGAAAAGTATATTGCTAAGGTTTCATGCATGTTATGTTTTGAAAGGTTGAATGATGTATGCAACATTAGGGATGATAATTATACGATATGTGATAGTGCTTAGGATTAATCGATGCTTGTGTATCTTGATGATTTTACACTATTACATGCCTTAATAACATGTTAGAAATTATGTGTTTTGGATACAAAAAATATTCATGATCATGAGCATTTTTAATTTCATGATTGAATTTGAAAATCTATAGCAAAACCATGTCCGAATGTATGAAAGTGTTAAATTTTATTTTCCGATTTTCTTGATCCTAACAATTCATTTTTGAGAATCTATTGATTTTGATGGTTTTTTGATGAAATTCATTTTTCGATCCTAAACGTTGATGCATGTTTTTATTTAACATAAATGAAAAAGCATGCTAACATGAAATCAATCACTTAAAATGAAATACCTAAAAAAGAGAAAATATATTATTAATGAAATCATGAATCTACTTATGTTACGAATTTTGTGAACCATAAAAATGATTTTTGGTGATTTGAATTTGAATGAGTTTTATCCAAATTCATGATCTTGATTCCGTGATATTTACAAATTAAGATTTATTATGAATCAAGATTTTCTCATTAATCGATCTCCTAAGATTTTCTTTTGATTAATTATGAGTAGGTTTTTTAAAAAAGAAATCATGTCTTTTGGTATTCACATGTTCTAATCTTTCATGATATGATTTTTATGCAATTCCTTGTATTCATTAAATGTTTATCGCATCACCCAATTACTTTCTTCTTGATATTCCTTATGTGGTGATATAAAATTATGCATGAAATACTCTTGATATTATTTTGATGCATACAAATGAAAAGTTATGATTATGAATGGTAGGATGAAATTTGACAAGTTAATACCATCATGATTTGAAACATTTATGATTCGAAATTATGCATGCAATTGCTTTTTATTGTGATGATATATTCAATATGAAAAATGGTATCATACATGAAAATAGTGATAAATATTTTGAAAATAAATGTTTGTATCATGTTAGATGATTTTACATTTTGTGCATGATGAGTTATAGTGATGATTGAAACAATGATTGAAATGATATGAATGATGATTTGGAATCATGCATATAATGATGAGTTTATATGTTTTGAAAATATATATGATGATTTAGTATTTTGCATGCAATAATGATGCACGCAGTGATGAAATATTCATGATAAAATTATTATTTTGATATTCATAACTTGAATCTTCCTTTCTTTTTGCCAATGACAAAGGGAGAGAAAGAGTTGCTAATATGCTATCTTGAATTGATGTAAAGGGTCATCTCAAAGAGAAATTAGCTACCTTGCACAAGTCAAGAAAATGCAAAAACTTGCTTACTTTCTTGCACATCTAAAGAAAAGATACAAATGTAACACTTGCCAAATTGTTTGCTTGCCTCATGTAAAACATGGTCCCTTGCTAGTTTGGTATTTTGCTAAGGAAGCAAAAATGATACTTCTCAAAAGAGAAGAAAGAACTTGCTTTCTTGAACATCTTTAATTTGCTAGCTAGCATGATGTACAATTTGTTATCTTGAACATTACAAATAAATACTATCATGCACATTGCAAAAAAAGCAAATATGCCAACTTGCACATCTTTAAATTTGCTAGCTTCTATGTAGTAAAACTTGCATATCGTAAAAGTTGCTAGCTTGTAGAGAAGCAAAGAATTGCTATCCCGAAAGAAACAAAATATGTAAAACTTAGGAAACTTGCAATATAATTGCTCTTTCCATGCTTTGTATCAAAAATAGGTTGACATCCTTAAAAGCATCATATTAAATTTTTTAGTATCGCAATGTATCATATGTTTCGTAAATTAAAATTTTTGAGACTATTATCATATCATGTTTAACAATTGATATCTTTCATGACATGATTTCTTTACATTTTTGTCTTGTATATATCATGTGATGATTGAAATATTGATTGATGCAAATTCATAATTTATGTAAAAGTCTAAATCATTGGTTCCTCTCCTTCTTTTCGGCAATGACATAGGGGGAGAAAGATTGCTAGCTCAAGGCAAATGCTGGCTAGCTTGTGCTCTTCCCTTCTTTTCGACAAAAACAAAGGGGAGAAAGCTTTTGCTAGTTAGAACATGCAAAGAAAAGCAAAGTGGAATCTTGCACAAGAAGCAAGTGTTAAATTGCCATGATTGAACTTAAGAATTTTGCTATGCTTTTGTGCTTATATGTTGTGATGAAAATCTAGCTTCATGTTACAAAAACTTGCATATCTTTTAAAATAGCTAGAGCTACTTCTCCTTTTTGTTGATGACATAGGGGGAGAAGTATATTGATGACTTCATGCATTGAATTGAATATTTTATATATATTTGCATGATGGTTTAAATGTTTTATATAACATGTGATGAATGTTACTTGGATTTGGGATAATCCAAGTGTTCTATCAATGGCATATTGATAGGGGGAGTTTGGTTAAACTCCGGGGAGTTAAGGTTAACTCCGTTAGTTATCAATTAGTTGCCATCATCAAAAAGGGGGAGATTGTTGAATCTCGGATTTTGATAATGAAACTAATTGATTGTGTTTAGATGTTTAACTGCATTTTGAGTGATGCAGGTCTACTCGATCAGGATTAGACAGTTAACGCAGGAGGAATTGACGTTGCGCCGGAGGAGATCACATTAGGATATTGGATGGCAAAAGGCTTCGGACGTCGGGCATCAAGCAAAGAGCGAAATTGCGCCAAGGATATTGGGGTTGCGAAGGTCAACTGCCGATTGGGCAACAAGACGCAAGAGAGAACGATACGCTGAAAAATCGGATGAAGCGCCAACCAATGACGTGCGGGCAACAGAATGTCAATTCACGTTGTAATAATTGTCTAGATCGGAGTAGAGTTTTGGCTTGTGTGTGATGAATTAACTACGATAACGATGAAGACATAAAGTGAAATAAAGTGTCAGAGTCAAGCGCGAAGGATTTGTTGCGAGTTCGAGAGTTCGATGGAAGTTCGAAGGTTCGTCGGGAATGCTGTCGGAACTAGCCGAGAATGAGTAAGGAGCTTGCCGAAGGGTTTTTCGGAAGCTCGTCGGAAGGTTCGTTGGAAGTTCACGGAGCTCGCCGAGAAAGATCGGAGCTTGATGAAAAAGCTCATTGGAACTCGCCAAGATCAAATCGTGAAGTCTAGGAGCTTGCCGGGAGTCCGTAGAATGGTTTCTGAGAGTTCGTCGAAAGACCGCCGGAAGTGCGTCGGAAGCTCGCCGGAAAAAGTCTTGACTTGCGGACTTTGTAATAGCTTAGGAAATGTTTTTAAATTCGTAGTTAGCACGTTAATTTGGGTTAGGATTAGGTGTTAATCCTATAACCCAATTAGGGGCCAATTGGGCCTAAGTTTGGACTGGTTTGGGCCAAGTTTGTAGCCCAACCAGTGAGCTGAAATAGTGTAAGCGGTGGCACCGCCTAAAACCTGTGAGCCGGTGGCACCGCTTGACTGGGCGGTGGCACCGCCCAGCACCCGAGAGCCAGGCGGTGGCACCGCTAGTACACTGTTAGTGTTAGACACTGACAGGCGGTGGCACCGCCAGCATCGGGAACCAAAGAGAATTCAAATTTTGGAGCCCAAATTTGAATCCTTTTGAGGCCTATAAATACCCCTCAATTCTCAGTTGAGATTACAACTTTTTGAGAAGCAATAGATTGAGAAAAAGGTCTTAGAAAAGTCTTAGCAAGTTTTGTTTTCAATAGCTTGAGTGATCACCTCCCTCTTTCTCTTTGAAAATATGTAAGAGTGTGAAACACTTGTAAAAGGTTGTAAGAGGGGTATTTGTCCTTCCCCTTCAAAGTGATTTGCTAGTGGAAGTTGAGAGCCTCTTCGAAGAAGGCTTCACAAGTGGATGTAGGTCATTTTGACCGAACCACTTTAAATTGGTGTGTTCTCTGGTTTGCATTTACTTATTGCTATTTACCTTACTACAAACCTTCATATGTGCTTTACTTCCTCATTACTTTTGCTGCACACCTTTACGAACATGTTTTCAAGATAAGTACTTCCGAGTTCGGTTTTTTTTATCGTACGAAAGATTTTTCCAAAACCGAAGTTTTAATCCGCTGCACTAATTCACCCCCCCCCCCCTCTTAGTGCCGCTCCGATCCTAACAATCAGTATCAGAGCCCGGTATTTCTCATTTTGGATTTACACTTGAGAGAAATGACTCTTCATGGCTTTCAAGAGGGCTTATCGGTTGTTCGTCCACCGTTGTTTAACGGATTGGACTACACTTATTGGAAACCTCGAATGAGACTTTTCTTGATTTCTATGAATTTGGATTTATGGAATATCATTGAAAATGGTTTTCAACTTCCCTCTAAACCGATGAACGAATGGTCGGATTTGGAGAAGAAGTATTTTTCTTTAAACGCAAAGGCTCTGAATGCCTTATTTTGGGCTTTGGACAAAAATGAGTTCAATTGGATTTCTACGTGCGAAACAGCTTTTGATATTTGGCGAACACTTGGAATCACGCACGAGGGAACTAGTAGAGTCAAAGACTCGAAAGTTAACATTTTATTGCATGATTTTGAGCTTTTTCGAATGCAACCAAGCGAAACTATAGGCGACATGTACACCCATTTCACGGATGTCGTCAATAATCTAAGAGTTCTTGGTAAATCTTTTTCGAATTTTGATCTCGTAAGCAAGATCTTAAGATCCCTTCCAAAAAGGTAGGATCCTAAAATAACCGCAATACAAGAAACAAAAGATTTAAATATTTTTTCCCTTGAAGAACTAATTAGTTCGTTAATGACATATGAAATGATGCACAATGTACATGATGAACATGATGAACGAAATCACCTTCCAAAGAATTGGAAGGATTTAGAACAACGAACAAATGAATACCACTTGAGTGATGACTCAAGTGATGAGGACTATGATGAATTTGAATACCGAACACTAAATTTTAATAAGTTCATTAAACAAAAATCTAAAATAAACAATGAACTTGAACGGAGGAAGAGGCCAAAGAAGAGGAAGGCAACCAAGGATGAATCAAAAACTTCCATAGGCGAAACGGTGAATTGGACTTTAATGGGCTTCGACTACAAGGTAAATAACTCAACTCTCTTGAATTATTTTGAAATTACTTGAAGTTTTTCATGAATGGTTAATTTAGAATAGGAAATAAAAAATTATTTTTCAAAAATTATATCATGTTTTTTCATTTTTGTATCTTTGAAAAATTTAAAATTTGATCATTAAAAGTATATTGCTAAGGTTTCATGCATGTTATGTTTTGAAATGTTGAATGATGTATGCAACATTAGGGATGATAATTATACGATATGTGATAGTGCTTAGGATTAATCCATGCATGTGTATCTTGATGATTTTACACTATTACATGCCTTAATAACATGTTAGAAATTATGTGTTTTGGATACAAAAAATATTCATGATCATGAACATTTTTAATTTCATGATTGAATTTAAAATTCTATAGCAAAACCATGTCCGAATGCATGAAAGTGTTAAATTTTATTTTTGGATTTTCTTTATCCTAACAATTCATTTTTGAGAATCTAGTGTTCTTGATGGTTTTATGATGAAATTCATTTTTCGATCCTAAACGTTGATGCATGTTTTTATTTAACATAAATGAAAAAGCATGCTAACATGAAATCAATCACTTAAAATGAAATACCTAAAAAAGAGAAAATATATTATTAATGAAATCATGAATCTACTTATGTTACGAATTTTGTGAACCATAAAAATAATTTTTGGCGATTTGAATTTGAATGAGTTTTATCCAAAATCATGATATTGATTCCGTGATATTTACAAATTAAGATTTATTATGAATCAAGATTTTTTCATTAATCGATCTCCTAAGATTTTCTTTTGATTAATTATGAGTAGGTTTTTTAAAAAAGAAATCATGTCTTTTGGTATTCACATGTTCTAATCTATCATGATATGATTTTTATGCAATTCCTTGTATTCATGATATGTTTATCGCATCACCCAATTACTTTCTTCTTGATATTCCTTATGTGGTGATATAAAATTATGCATGAAATGCTCTTGATATTATTTTGATGCATACAAATGAAAAGTTATGATTATGAATGGTAGGATGAAATTTGAAAAGTTAATACCATCGTGATTTGAAACATTTATGATTTGAAATTATGTATGCAATTGCTTTTTATTGTGATGATATATTCAATATGAAAAATGGTATCATACATGAAAATAGTGATAAATATTTTGAAAATAAATGTTTGTATCATGTTAGATGATTTTACATTTTGTGCATGATGAGTTATAGTGATGATTGAAACAATGATTGAAATGATATGAATGATGATTTGGAATCATGCATATAATGATGAGTTTATATGTTTTGAAAATATATATGATGATTTAGTATTTTGCATGCAATAATGATGCACGCAGTGATGAAATATTCATGATAAAATTATTATTTTGATATTCATAACTTGAATCTTCCTTTCTTTTTGCCAATGACAAAGGGAGAGAAAGAGTTGCTAATATGCTATCTTGAATTGATGTAAAGGGTCATCTCAAAGAGAAATTAGCTACCTTGCACAAGTCAAGAAAATGCAAAAACTTGCTTACTTTCTTGCACATCTAAAGAAAAGATACAAATGTAACACTTGCCAAATTGTTTGCTTGCCTCATGTAAAACATGGTCCCTTGCTAGTTTGGTATTTTGCTAAGGAAGCAAAAATGACACTTCTCAAAAGAGAAGAAAGAACTTGCTTTCTTGAACATCTTTAATTTGCTAGCTAGCATGATGTACAATTTGTTATCTTGAACATTACAAATAAATACTATCATGCACATTGCAAAAAAAGCAAATATGCCAACTTGCACATCTTTAAATTTGCTAGCTTCTATGTAGTAAAACTTGCATATCGTAAAAGTTGCTAACTCGATCAGGATTAGACAGTTAACGCAGGAGGAATTGACGTTGCGCCGGAGGAGATCACGTTAGGATATTGGATGACATAAGGCTTCGGACGTCGGGCATCAGGCCAAGAGCGGAGGTCAACCGCCGATTGGGCAACAAGCCGCAAGAGAGGACGATGCGCTGAAGAATCAGACGAAGCGCCAACTAATGACGTGTCAGGCAACAGAATGTCAATTCGCGTTGTAATAATTGTCTAGATCGGAGTAGGGTTTTGGCTTGTGTGTGCAGGATTAACTATGATAACAATGAAGACATAAAGCAAAACAAAGTGTCGGAGTCAAGCGCGAAGGATTTGTTGTGAGTTCGAGAGTTCGATGGAAGTCCGAAGGTTCATCGGGAATGCTGCCGGAACTAGCCGAGAATGAGTAGGGAGCTTGCCGAAGGGTTTTTCGGAAGCTCGCCAGAAGGTTCATTAGAACTTCGTGGAGCTTGCCGAGAAAGATCGGAGCTTACCGAAGAAGCTCGTTGGAACTCGCCAAGATCAAATCCTGAAGTCTAGGAGCTTGCTGGGAGTCCGCAGAATGGTTTCCGAGAGTTCATCGGAAGACCGCCGGAAGTTCGCCGGAAGCTCGCCGGAAAAAGTCTTGACTTACGGACTTTGTAATAGCTTAGGAAATATCTTTAAATTTATAGTTTGCACGTTAATTAGGGATAGGATTAGGCGTTAATCATATAACCCAAGTAGGGGCCAATTGGGCCTGAGTTCGGACTTGTTTGGGCCAAGTTTGGAGCCCAACCAGCGAGCTGAAATAGTGTAGGCGGTGGCACCGCTTAGAACCTGAGAGCCATGCGGTGGAACCACTTGGCTGGGCGGTGGCACCGCCCTGCACCCGAGAGCCAGGCGGTGGTACCACATAGCTGGGCGGTGGCACCGCCAGTACACTGTCAGTGTCAAACACTGATAGGCGGTGGCATCGCCACTGACAAGCGGTGGCACCGCCAGCATCGGGAACCAAAGATAATTCAAATTTTGGAGCTCAAATTTGAATTCTCTTGAGGCCTATAAATACCCCTCAATTCTCAGCTGAGATTACAACTTTTTGAGAAGCAATAGATTGAGAAAAAGGTCTTAGAAAAGTCTTAGCAAGTTTTGTTTTCAATAGCTTGAGTGTTCACCTCCCTCTTTCTCTTTGAAAATTTGTAAGAATGTGAACCACTTGTAAAAGATTGTAAAAGGGGTATTTGTCCTTCCCCTTCAAAGTGATTTGCTAGTGGAAGTTGAGAGCCTCTTCGAAGAAGGCTTCGCAAGTGGATGTAGGTCATTTTGACCGAACCACTTTAAATTGGTGTGTTCTCTGGTTTGCATTTACTTATTGCTATTTACCTTACTGCAAACCTTCATATGTGCTTTACTTCCTCATTAGTTTTGCTGCACACCTTTACGAACACGCTTTCAAGATAAGCACTTCCGAGTTCGGTTTTTTTTATCGTACGAAAGATTTTTTTCAAAACCGAAGTTTTAATCCGCTGCACTAATTCATCCCCCCCTCTTAGTGCCTCTCCGATCCTAACATTGATCTTTCAAGAGAGGAGAGAAAACTCTATAAGGGTTGTCTCTAAGCCTGTCAAAAGGAGTGAAATTGTAAAAGGGTGGTTGGCCTTCACCTATTGAAGGAAGGCCTCTAGTGGACGTCGCTGACCTCGTCGGAGGAGGAAGCCGAAAGTGGATGTAGGTCATGTTTGACCGAACCACTCTAAAATCTGGTTTGCATTTCCTTTGTGCTATTTATCTTAATTGCAAACTGCCTTCCTTACTTTACTTCAAATACGTTTTCGTAAGCTTTCAAAGTTATTATCTGCATGAAACGACTTTTACGTCAAAATCAGATTTCAACGTACGAACACAGTTTTAATACTCGAAAGTTTTCTACTGTACTAATTCACCCCCCCCCCCCCCCCCCCGCCTCTCTCTCTCTCTTAGTACTCTTGATCCTAACAATTGGCTCGAGAGAAATGGCTTTATACTCGAGAGAAATGGCTCTTCATAGCTTTCAAGAGAAATGGCTCATTTCTCATTTTGGATTTATACTCGAGAGAAATGGCTCTTCATAGCTTTCAAGAGGGCTTATCGGTTGTTCGTCCACCGTTGTTTAATAGATTGGACTACACTTATTGGAAAACTCGAATAAGAGTTTTCTTGATTTCTATGAATTTGGATTTATGGAATATTGTTGAAAACAATTTTCAACTTTCCTCTAAACCGATGAACGTATGGTAGGATTTGGAGAAGAAGTATTTTTCTTTAAACACAAAGGCTATGAATGCCTTATTTTGCGCTTTGGACAAAAATGAGTTCAATCGGATTTCTACGTGTGAAACGGCTTTTGATATTTGGCGAACACTTGAAACTACGCACGAGGGAATTAGTAGAGTCGAAGACTCGAAAGTTAACACTTTATTGCATGATTTTGAGCTTTTTCGAATGCAACCAAGCAAGACTATAGGCAACATGTATACCCGTTTCATGGATGTCGTCAATAATCTAAGAGTTCTTGGTAAATCCTTTTTAAATTTTGATCTCGTAAGCAAGATCTTAAGATCCCTTCTAAAAAGGTGGGATCCTAAAATAACCGCAATACAAGAGATAAAAAATTTAAATGGTTTTCCATTAGAAGAATTAATTGGGTCATTAATGACCTATGAAATGACACTCTTGGAACATTTTGAACCTGATGAGCACTTGAACTACCTTTCAAAGAATAGGAAGGATTTGGAACTCCGGACAAATGAATACCACTTGAGCGATGACTCAAGTGATGAGGAGAATGTTAAACTTGAACTTCGAACACTAAATCTTAATAAGTTTATTAAACAAAAATCTAAAATAAATAATGAACTTGAACGGAGGAAAAGGCCAAAGAAGAGGAAGGCAACCAAGGATGAATCAAGAACTTCCTAAGGTGAAACGGCAAATTGGGCTTTGACGAGCTTCGACTACAAGGTAAGTAACTCAACTCTCTTGAATTATTTTGAAATTACTTAAAGCTTTTCATGAGTGCTTAATTTAGATAGTAGGAATAGGAAATAAAAAATTGTTTTTAAAAAATTATATCATGTTTTTTTTTTTAGCATCTTTGAAAAATTTGATCATGAAAAGTATATTGCTAAGGTTTCATGCATGTTATGTTTTGAAATGTTGAATGATGTATGCAACATTAGGGATGATAATTATATGATATGTGATAATGCTTAGGTTTAATCCATGTATGTGTATCTTGATGATTTTATGTCATGCATGAGTTTTTGAAGTAAATGTTGATTTGAAACTCTCATTTTAGATTAATATGTTTTTGGTCTAATCATTTTTATGACGAATTAAGATGACATTCTCATGATATATTAAGATGACATAGTGCATGTACATCTATGTATGAATTTCTTGATAGTCTTTTGATGATAGATGTGATATCATGATGTGTTTGGTCTTGACGGCTTCATGACGAAACTTATGTTTCGATTTTAAATGATGATACATGTTTTCACAAAAGACTTGAATACCCTCACATGAAATCAATTGTATAAAATAGAAATTAATTTTCTATCCTATTGAGATTAATGAATTTATTTTACCAATCTTGTGAATCTCATGAAAATAAACATGATGAATATTTTGAAAATAAATGAGTGTATCATGCATTTGGTCTTAATGATTTTTCTTTAACATACTTTTTGAAATCATACTTGATGATGAATATCAAGATATTAAAAGGATGTTATCAAGGAATCATGCTTGATGATTTGTTTTTTACCTTTCCACCTTAAATGTTGACACTTGTTTTATTAAAGGTAAAGGCATACTTATAAGAAGCAAATCACATGAATAGAAATTTATAAAAACAAAATGCGATCCTCTATCTTATCATCTTTTCAATAAATCTATGCTTGTCATGTATGAATTTATTGAATGTAACTTTGAGGATGATTTTGGATTTCACAAATGCTTGATTCATACTTATGACATTAGACACATTTTAAATATGAATCATGTTCAATGCTTCAATCACGTTACATCTCCCTTAATTCATTTTGTTCTCCTAGATTTATTTACCAAAGAGGAGAATCTTTCGAATGAATGAAATGATACAAATGAATCACTTATCAATATATCTTTTAGAAATATATTTTTAATGTGATGTTGATAATTTAAGATGCCTGTTGGAATTCATGACATGAGATAATTGAATCCTTGACTTACTCTTTATATGGCTTGAAAATAGATGTTTAAAATCTTGCTTGATGAGTTATTTTATAATATTTTACCTTTACGTCTTGAACCTTCATGCTTATCTTGATTTGGCATATAAAGACTAAGGCATACTTAGATGAAAAAGAATCACTTAAAAAATATCTTTCCCATCTAATCGAGATTTATGATTTCATGATATTTTGTGAATCTCGAAATTGATTTTGATAACATGATTATGAGTTTCAAGTTAACGATTTGACTTGAATGAGTTTTATCTAAATCATAATCTTGATCTTGCAAAATTGGAATCACAAATAATATCTTTTGGTATTCATGAATTGATACTCACAATATGAAAGTATTGGTATTGAAGAGAACTGGCTTCTCTTTCTTGATAGTGCTCTCTACCTCCCTCAACATATTGAAGAGCTTAGGGAGAGTCACCTTAAGCATGTTCATATTAAAATTCATTATGAACTATGAAAAGAAATCTAGTAGGGACTGAAGGACAAGATCCACACACAAGTTATCCTCTATAACCATTTCTATATCTGTGAGTTTCTCTATCCACTCAATCATCTTTAGGATATGGTTCTGAACCGGTGTCCCCTTAGTCATCCTAGTGCGAAAGAGGCTCTTAGATATCTCATATCACTGAGTCCTTCCCTATTCCTTAAACAGTTTGTGGATATGTAGGAGAATGGATATGACATCCATCTTTTCATGTTGTCTCTATAACTCAAGAGTCATGGAGCCCAACATGTAACACTAAGCAAGAGTAGAGTAATCTTATCCTCACTTACCACTTCCTCGGGTGTATGCATCACTGTATCAAGGACGTATGTAATTTTCTCTACTGTGAGAATTTCACAATTCTCAAGTTTTGGAACCAATCCGTATAATTTGGACCGGTGAGGCAGTTGACATCAAGTATACCATGTAAGGGATTTGAAAGTGATATTTTCTGAAAATAAAGATTCATCATAAATAAATAATATATATTTTATAAAAAATAAACAATCAAGATATAGACTTCTATCTTAATATGCTCACACTATTTTACTAGCGAGTCACGCAATACCCTTAGCACGTGAAACGAAAGTCTCTGACAGACTTCTAATAGGGATCGGGATCCAATCAGCGTCTTAGTGTAACCTCGAGAGACTCGACCAATCACACTAAGCCCAAAAGATATGCAACTCTTGCCGATCACAACTCCTTGTGATTCCTATCCTATTCAGCTTCTGAACCACCATGGTCACGAGGGACTCGACTAACCATGATGTGTAGTAAAGTCAACACCATCTTTATAAGATGGATCTAATTTGATGATATACCCTTGAAGGACTTGACTAAGCATACTATGTCCTCAGGTCACCAATGACATCTCTATGTCGTAGGCAACATAGCGAATCGTGATATAGGTGAACCTTAAGAGACTCGACCAACTCAACCTACATCGAGAATCGATCCCTACCTATAACGATGGAAGGCCATGTGGGTCAATCTAATTGCCTCACGTTTACCAACTTAATATTATCGAGAGAGAGGATTTTGATTTGGTCTCCTAATATGACATGTCACACACATACATATTTAATATATATCTACATCGCATGCAAATATATATACATATCTAGTAGATGTACAAGCAATTATACATCACATGAGCAATCACACCAGATGATCATGGACCACAACCTAATGTGATTAAGCCCGAGCCAGCGGGACTAATTACTCACATCAAGATCTATGTGTGCAACGGTGCATCTCTATACCTTGTGATCATCCATCTCGTCCTCGTCGGTTCTGTCGGCATCTCGATGCATCTCCATGCATCGCGATCGTCTGTCTCGCGGGTCCCGTTATCGCTTCCACGCTCCTACTGTGACTCCTTGTGTGATTATAACTTAATCATGGGCATGCTGGCCCGACAATAAATGAGAAATAAAATGAAGGCTCATAAGCCCCAATAATAATAATCATAAGTACACGCACATCACACGGTCCATGATCATCCGTTCACATCATACATCACATGTACACATCATCATCATGTAGGACTACTCGATAAAAATAATAATTAATTATTTATTTTAATTAATTAATATTTTATGAAATCAGGGATATGCAGGAATTTTTTTGAATTATGAGGGGGTATTTTGGTAATTTAGATAAAAGGATAAAACTAAAATTTCTCAAATTCACAAGGGTAAATTTATCTTTTTACCCAAAAACCCTAAACCCTCCCTTGCCTTTGCTTGCTATGGTCGTTGCCACCCTACCGACGGTGACACGACGTCGGGGGGAGGGGGTGCCACCCCTCCCTGCGGGCGGCACCACCTCTGCAGGTCAGTGCCCCCATGGGCGAGCACCCCTATGAGCGGCTCTGCCCTCGAGTGTAGTGCCCACAGGCATAACCTGATCTTGCAGACACCACTACAAGTGGCCTGCCTGCAGCAAGCCACCGGTAACTAACCGCCTGCACGTCGATGACCGATGTTGCAAGTAGCGTTTGGCCACGTTTGCGATGGCAGCAAGGGCAGCAATAGTTGCTGCCCTTTCTTGCTTTTGCATCAATGATTTTAACATCAAAAACCTTTTCTAAACCATTACACACGCAGTTCAAAACTAATATATTGCATGAATAACTTGGCTTTGATACTACTATTGGGGAATCCGAGGCGACATCACATGCACAACGAAAGAACAATAAAAATAAAATCTCCAATTTTCCAAAGATGTGTTCATCATCGTGCGAAGATTGGTGCGTAAAATCCATGAAACTTAAAACTATGTATATGAAAGATTGTGTTACCTAGGGAGATCGTATATCCCTGAATCCCTGTAGATCTCTAGGAGAGGGTGAAGGAGGTCAAGTGTCCTCCTCTCTGATGGTGATTCATATAGTAGGGCTACAATGATACTCATCAAAACTCCAAGCCTGTTATGTGAGGAGGAGAAGGGGAAGAGAATAAGAGAGGCAACCCAAAAAGCTCTAACCTATGAACTATTGGTTCCCTCCTTTTTATAGAGGTCCCATGTCAATTTAACCCTAATGGATCCTATCATATTATGTATTGGATCTCCATACAACTACCCAAGCCTCTTAGATTAGTGGATCTCTATCCAATAATCTCTCATTGGCTCTTATTGAATCTCATTCATAAGATCCAATAATTCATGGGCTTATTAGATATCCAATAAAATAGGGGCTCCGACGGATAACTTATATCCGAACCTCTACTCATCGTAATACCTACCATATGTGCGTGACCCTCTAGGCCCAATATCGAGCTGGCCATGAGTCATACCTGTCAAAACTCCTTCTGGCTTAGTGAATTATTTTATCCATAATAATTCACTCGACTCATCGATTGTGGACGTACTAGGCCACTACGCCGTCGTCCCCAAACGATATAGGGGAATCCAATCCATTGGACATGTCTATCCTTAGTTACCATATATATATAGTCCCTCATTTATCTAATATCCCAAAGACCATATACCGGGCATAGTGCTGTCAGACTCATATGATTTTTTCTCAAGTCTCGCTCTAATCGGATTCTCCCAGAAATCTCTTTCTCTCTCAATCCGAATAACCATGGCTAGGGATTTGTTTGAGCAAGAACACATGGGACATTCCTCTCATGACACCGAGAGTGGATGATCCTCTATCGATACTAATAGTCCTCGTAAGATTGGCTACCACTCCCGATGACCGATTATGCTAGATCTGGAACCTCTAAACCTATAAGTCTAATATCAAAGAATGGAGTGCACTCATGTATGGAAAGTCATCTCATGAATTAAGGAGAACCACTCATGTACGAAAAGCCAAAATATTAGGATTAGAAAGAGATTGATTCCCAAAGTATTTCCTTTTACCTTGTAGAAGGAACTACAAAGAGAGTCTTAAGAATAATTCCTCTTGTTTTACAAGTGGAAGATAATCCTAAAATGTTTAAAGAAGCTATGGCCTCTTGTGAGATTACTTTATAGAATGATGCTATTAATGATGAGATTAATTTTATTATGTCAAACCACACTTGAGAACTTATCGATTTACCTTCTACCTCTAAATCTATTAGTTGTAAATGGATATTTTGTTTGAAGTATTATATAGATGGTACTCTCCAAATATTTAAAGTAAGGTTAGTTGCTAAAGGATCTCGACAAAAGGAAGGAATAGATTATTTTTAACACATATGCTCATGTGGCCAATATCAGATCTATTAGAATTATTTTTACTTTAGAATCAATTTTTTATCTTTATGTTTATCAAATGGATGTCAAAATTGCATTTCTAAATGGAGACCTCAATGAGGAGGTATATATGAAATAACTCGAATGTTTTATTCTATCAGAAAATGAACATAAATTGTGTAAACTTATTGAGTCATTATATAGTTTAAAGCAGGCTCCAAAACAATGGCATGAGAAATTTGATCAACAATTCTTTCTAATGGATTTATTCATAATGTTATGAATAAATAAGTTTATCTCAAAACTTTTGATGACTATATGGTGATAATTTGTCATTATGTTGATGATGTGCTAATAGTGAGCAATAATATGAAAGGTATTGTAGAAACAAAGAGGTCCCTATCTTCAACATTTAAGATGAAAGATCTTGGGCAAGTTGACACCATAATAAGCATCAAGGTAAAAAAAAATATTGGGAGATATGTTTTGAGTCAAACTCATTATATAGAAAAAGTATTGGAGAAATTCAGTCACTTAAAAATCAAAGAAGCAAATACTTTGTTTGACCCAAGTATTAAATTAATTGAGCATGTTGGAAGAACAATGGCTTAATTAGAATATTCAAGTGCTATAAGAAGTCTTATGTATGCAATGCAGTGCACAAGACTTGATATAGTATTTACAGTTAGTAAATTGAGTAGATATACTAGCAATCCAAATGTAAAGTATTAGAAGGCTATTGAAAGAGGTTCTTTGGTACCTTAAACGGACTAAAGATTATATAGGAAAATCTAGGAGCGATATCACATACGATTGGAAGAACAGAAAATAAAAAATCTCAGATTTCCTAGAAGGTATTCGTTATCATGCGAAGATTAATGCACAAAAATCTGTGAAATTGAAAAACCACATGTGAGAGTTATATTACCTAGGGAAATCGTATATTCCTAAATTCCTACAGATCTGTGAGAGAGGATTAAAGATGTCAAGTATCTTCCTCTCTAGTAGCGATCCACACAGCAAGGGCTGCGAATACACTTCTCAAATCGTTATCTAAATCTCTATACCTGCTGGTTGAGGAGGAGAATGGGAGAGGAGAATAGGAGGTGGTAGCCAAAAAGGCCCAACCTAGGGCCCTTTGATTCCCTCTTATTTATAGAGTTCCCATATCAACTTAACCCTAATGGATCCTACTATTGAATCTCATATTTTGATGATGAAAACAATTGATTAGCGTTTATGTTTTAATCTGCAATTTGAGTGACGCAGGATGCTTTGATCAGGATGAGACAATTAAAGCAGGAAGAATCATGTTGTGCTAGGGGAAAACATATCAGAAGATTGGACATCTGGTTAGAGGATCGGTCGACGTATCGACAGAAGGCTTCGGGCCATGGATTCGGGCATCGGGCCAAGAAGAGCGGATATTGCACCAAGGATATCGGAGTTACGGAGTCAATTGGCTGATTGGGCAATAGGTCGCAAGAGAGGATGATGCGCCGAAGAATCGGACGAAGCGTCAAGGGACCAATGACATGCCAGACAACATGATTAATGCTTAATATTAATTGTCTAGATCAAAGTGTGTTTTACATGTGCAGGATTAACTATGATAGCAAGACATAAAGCAAAATGAAGTCCCAAAGTCAAAGACGCAATTTCGTTGGGAGTTCGAAAGTTCGTCGGAAGTCCGGACGTTCGTCGAAAGTTTTGTCGGAACCTACCGAGAAGTCTCGGAGCTTGCTAGAGAAGCTTGTCTGAACTTGCCAAGGAGATCGTCGTGAAGTCCAGGAGCTTGCCGGGAGTCCACCGGAACATTGTTGAGAGATCGTCAGAAATTCGCCGGAAGAAACCAGACTTATCTTGCTCAGATTATGTCTTAGATTTCATAGTTAGCACGTAATTGGGTTTGGATTTGGGCCAATACAATTAAGGGCCAGCTAGGCCTTGTAAGGACTATGTTGGGCCTAATGAGAGGCCCAAACAGTGCCCCAAGAAGTCTCACCATCGTGGCATAGTCTTCGAGACTATGTCAAGCAGTGGTACCGCCCAGTGTAGTGTTAGTGTCAGATTGACACTAGGCGGTGGTACCGCCCGTGCCCGGGAAACCCGAGATGAGATATTTTTAGGCTCCAAGTTTGAATCAACTTGAAGCCTATAAATACCTCTCTTATCCCTGGTTAAAGCACATAAGCAAAAAGAGTTTAAAAGTAGAAAAACGTTGTAGCAATCTCTTGTGAGAATCCTCTAGTCTAAGTGTTAGAATTATGTAAGAGAGGAGTGAGTGCTTGTAAAGGTTGACTCCTAAACCTAAGAAAGGGAGAAGAGGGGTATAAGAAGGAGGTTGATCTTCACCTATTAAAGGATGATCGATAGTGGATGCCGGTGGCCTCGACGGAAGAGGAAACGGCGAAGTGGATGTAGGTCATGACGACCGAACCACTCTAAAATCTGGTTTGTATTTCTTTGAGCAATTTACTTTAACTACAAACCTCCTTACTTGCTCTTTACATCTACAACTCTCTTACGTATGCTTTCAAAGTATTACCTTTATAAAACAATTTTTCATCGAAAATAGTTTTTATCGTACGAAGATTTTTTGAAGACGTTATTTTACCGCTGCACTAATTCACCCCCCCTCTTAGTGCCGACCCTGATCCTAACAATTGGTATCAAAGCCTCGTGATTTATTAGTTGGTTTAACACCCAAGAGAAATGACTCTTTTCGACTTTCAAGAGGGTCACTCTCTCATTTGTCCTCCCTTTTTCAATGGGACGGACTACACTTATTAGAAAACTCGAATGAGAGTTTTCTTACTTTCATTGAATCTCGATTTATAGCACATAGTCAAATTTGGTTTTCAAAAATCTTCTCTTCCAATGAACCATTGGAATAATTTGGAGAAGAAGATATTTTCTTTAAATGCAAAGGCTATGAATGTCTTATTTTGTGCCTTATTCAAAAACGAGTTTAATCAGGTTTCTAAACTTGAGCATATTGATTTGAAATCATGTTTAATGGTTTTATAATTTATGATGAATCTTGTGATTTACGGATTATCGATTTTACCATCATGAAAGTGCCTTATTGATCTTTGTCGTAATAAATCTTGCACTTTCAGTTTTAAAAATGATACATGTTTTTATTTGGTATAAATAAAATAAAACCATATGAATTGAGACAACTAAAAAGGGGAAAATATTTTTCTTGAAAATTATTTTTCTCTATCTTATTGATTTTGATGAATCCATTTGTATCATTTTTACGAATCTCTTGGACTTTGAAAATGATTTTGATGATTTAAATTTGAATAATTTTTTTATCCAAATCATGATATTGATTCCTTGATATTTATAAATTAAAATTTATTATGAATCAAGATTTTTCATTAATTGTTCTCCTACGATTCTTCTTGGTATTTCATTTAAGAGGAGATTTAATATATGAATCATGTCTTTTGGTATTTACATGATCTTATCTCTCATGATATAATTTATTTTTGTATAACTTCTTATATTCATCACCCAATTAATTTTTCTTGATGAGATGAAATGAACATGATGAAATAAAAATATGCATAAAATATGGGATACAATGTAATTTGAATTTAGATACCATCATGACTTAAAATGCTATGATTTGTTGCTAAAATGATGTATTATAAATGTTGATTTAATGTTTTGTATCATGAATGCTCTAAATGATGAATGTTTGGTATCATGATCAAAATGTTGATAAATACTTAAAAATTTTAATGTTTTAGTATGATGTATGATATGCTCATAATGATCATTGATTTTTTGGTATCGTGCATGAAAAATAAAATGTAAGGTTTTGAAATTGTGCATGTTTTAATTTGAAAATATAATGATGTACAAATAAGATTGATACTTACCTTTGTCATAATTTAAAAATTAATATAAAAGGTCTTCCCTTCTTTTTGACAATGACAAAGGGGGAGATAAAAGATGCTAGCTCGCATAATTCAAGAAGAAAGTAAAAATTGCACTTCTCAAAAGAGAAGAAAGAACTTGCTTCTTGAACATCTCAAATTGTTAGCTTCCATGTTGTAAAATAATGTAATATTTTGATAGCTTACGTTTTTGCAAAGGAAGCAAAAATAACCGCACTTCTCAAATGAGAAGAAATTGATATCTTAAACATCACCAAGAATTGCTAGCTTGAAATCTCAAGAAGATGCAAAAATATGCTATCTTGCACATCGCAAAGAAAAGCAAATATACCAACTTGCACATCTTTAAATTTGCTAGCTTGTATGTTGTAAAACTTGCGTATCTAAATTTGCTAGCTTGTATGATGATAAAAATGGAGATTATGTTTATCATGCAATGAGTTGAACTTATATTTCCAAACATTTGAAAGTTACACTTCTCCTTTTTGTTGACGAAAGAGGGGGAGAAGTATGATCATGTTATGCATGATGAAGTGTTGCAAATATTCATGATGAAATTTGTAATGACTTGAATTTAGCTTGAATTCAAGGTTCTATCAATATGGCATATTGATAGGGGGAGTTTGTTTGAACTCTAGGAGTTAAGGTTAACTCCGTCATCAATTGGTTGTCATCATCAAAAATGGGGAGATTGTTGAATCTCGTATTTTGATGATGAAAACAATTGATTAGTGTTTATGATTTAATCTATGTTTTGAGTGACGCAGGATGATTTAATTAAGATGAGACAATTAAAACAGGAAGAATCATGTTGTGCTGGGAGAAAACATGTCAGAAGATTGGACGTCCGGTTAGAGGATCGGTCGATGTATCGACAGAAGGCTTCGGGCCATATATTCAGGCATTGGGCCAAGAAGAGCGGATATTGCACCAAGGATATCGGAGTTGTGGAGTCAACTGGCCGAGTGGGCAATAGGTCGCAAGAGAGGACGATGCGCCGAAGAATCGGACGAAGCATCGAGGGACTAATGACATGCCAGACAACATGGTTAATGCTTAGTATTAATTTTCTAGATCGAAGTATGTTTTACATGTGCAGGATTAACTACGATAGCAAGGCATGAAGCAAAATGAAGTCCTGGAGTCAAGGACATGATTTCGTTAGGAGTTCGAGAGTTCGTCGGAAGTCCGGACGTTCGTCAAAAGTTCTATTGGAACCAGCCGAGAAGTCTTGGAGCTTGCCAAAGTAGCTCATCTGAACTTGCCAAGAAGATCATCGTGAGGTCCAAGAGCTTGTCGGGAGTCCGCCGGAACATTGCCGAGAGATTGTTGGATGTTCGCCGGAAGATCGCTGGAAGAAACCAGACTTATCTTGCTCAGATTATGTCTTAGATTTTATAGTTAGCACGTAATTGGGTTTGGATTTGAGCTAACACAATTAGGAGCCAGCTAGGCCCATGTAAGGACTATGTTGGGCCCAATGAGAGGCCCAAACAGTGCCCCAAGAAGTCTCACGATCGTGGCACAGTCTTCGAGACTATGTCAGGCGGTGGTACCGCCTGTACTCGGGAAACCCGGGATGAGATATTTTTAGGCTCTAAGTTTGAATCAACTTGAAGCCTATAAATACCCCTCTCATCCCTGGTTAAAGCACACAAGCACAAAGAGTTTACAAGTAGAAAAATACTGTAGAAATCTCTTGTGAGAATCCTCCTCTAGTCTAAGTGTTAGAATTATGTAAGAGAGGAGTGAGTGCTTGTAAAGGTTGACTCCTAAACCTGAGAAAAGGAGAAGAGGGGTGTAAGAAGGAGGTTGATCTTCACCTATTAAACGAAGATCGATAGTGGATGCCGGTGGCCTCGACGGAAGAGGAATCGGTGAAGTAGATGTAAGTCACGACGATCGAACCAATCTAAAATATGGTTTGTATTTCTTTGAGCAATTTACTTTAACTGCAAACCTCCTTACTTGCTCTTTACATCAA
This sequence comes from Musa acuminata AAA Group, assembly GCF_036884655.1. Taxonomy (NCBI): domain Eukaryota; kingdom Viridiplantae; phylum Streptophyta; class Magnoliopsida; order Zingiberales; family Musaceae; genus Musa; species Musa acuminata. The sequence goes on along the minus strand of NC_088357.1, from coordinate 15,022,507 downwards.
CTACTCTCTTACATACACTTTCAAAGTATTACCTTTACGAAACGATTTTTTGTCGGAAACAGTTTTTATCGTATGAAGGTTTTTTAAAGATGTTATTTTACCATTGCACTAATTCACCCCCCCCCCCCCTCTTAGTGCTGACCCCGATCCTAACACCTACCATAATAAGTATTGGATCTCTATCCAATTACCCAAGCTTCTTAGATTAGTGAGTCTCTATCCACTAATCTCTTATTAGCTCTTATTGGATCTCATCTATAGGATCCAATAATTCAAGGGCTTAATGAATATCTAATAAGATAGGGGCTCCGATGGATATCTCATATACGAACCTCTACTCGTCACAATACCTACCATATATGTTTGACCCTCTAGGTCTATTATCAAGTTGGCAATAAGTCATACCCGTCAGAACTCTTTTTGGCTCAGTGAATTATTATCTTCATAATAATTCACTTGACTCATCGACTATGGATGTACTAGACCACTAAGTTGCAATCCTTAAATTATATAGGGGAATCCAATCATTTGGACCTACCTATCCTCAATTACCATGTACCTATAATCCGTCATCCATCTAATATCTTAGAGACTATACACCATGCTTGTCATAGGTGCTCTACAAGCCTATCACATGAGTGATGGCATATGTGACTTGACATACAGTCTTTTTGCTTATTATTATTATTTGGTATTTTATTACTTTATTATTAAAACTTAGATTTTGATGATGAAACCAATTGATAGTATTTATCTGATCTGTGTTATAAGTGACACAATAAACTTTGATCAAGAAGAGACAATTAAAGTAGGAAGAATTATGTTGGGCCGGAGAGAAACATGTCAAAAGATTGGACGTCGAGCCGAAGGATCAGTCGATATATCGATAGAAGGCTTTGGGCCAAGAGTTAGGGCATCGGGCTAAGAAAAGCGAAAATTACACTAAGGAAATCGGAGTTGCAGAGGTCAACTAGCCGATTGGGCAATAGGTCGCAAAAGAGGTCGATGCGCCAAAGAATCAGATGATGCGTTGAGGAACCAATGATATATTGGACAACATGATTCAAGCTTTGTAATAATTGTCTAGATCAAAGTAGGTTTTAATTGTACAGGATTAACTAAGATAGCGATCGATACATAAAGCAAAATGAAGGGCCGGAGAGAAACATATCAGATGATTGGACGTCGAGTTGAATGATCGGTCGACATATCAATAGAAGGCTTCGGGCAAAGAGTTAGGGCATCGGGCCAAGAAGAGTGGAAATTACAATAAGGAAATCGGAGTTGTAGAGGTCAACTGGCCGATTGGACAATAGGCCGCAAGAGAGGATGATGCACCAAAGAATCAGACCAAGCATCGAGGAACTAATGACATACCGGACAACATGATTCAAGCTTTGCAATAATTGTCTAGATAGAAGTAGGTTTTAATTGTGCAGGATTAACTAATATAGCGATCAAGGCATAAAGCAAAATGAAGTCCCGAAGTCAAAAATGAGATTTCTTTGGGAGTTCGAGAGTTCGTCGGAAGTCCAAACGTTCATCAGAAGTTCTATCAGAATTGATCGAGAAGTCCAAGAGCTTACAGAACTGCTAAAAAGATCGTCATGGAGTCTAGGAGCTTACTAGGAGTCCGCTAGAACATTGCCAAGAGTTTGTCGGAAGTTCGCTAGAAGATCGCCGGAAGCTCGTCGGAAGGAACCTAGACTAATCGGACTAGATTTGCTTAGTGTATGCCTTAGAATTCATAGTTAGCATATAAATGGGATTGGAATTAGGCCAACCCAATTAGGGGCCAGTTGAGCCTATGTATGAACTATGTTGGGCCAAGTGAAAGGCCCAAACAATGACCCAACAGGTGGCACCATCGGTGACACAGTCTCCAAGACTGTGTCAGGCAATGGTACCGCCAGATTGGGTAGTGGTACCGCTCAGTGATAGTGTCAGGCAGTGGTACTACTAGTCTAGGCGGTGGTACCGCCTAGACATAGTCTTCCAAGTGGTGGTATCGCCCAACACAAGCGGTGGTACCGCTAGTACCCCGAAAATTGAGGATGAGATATTTTTAGCCTCCAAGTTTAAATCCACTTGAGGCCTATAAATACCCCTCTCATCCCTGGTTAACATACACACAACTGAGAGTAAAAAAAAAAGAAAATGCTGGTGTAATCTTGTGTGAACTCCTCTCAAACTATATAGTGTTAGTGAAGTTTAAGAGAGGAGGTTGTGGGGGTGTAAAGGTTGTCTCCTAAATCTTTACACCCCCACAACCTCCTATGTGTGTCAGGCAGTGGTACCGCCTAGACATAGTCTTCTAGGTGGTGGTACCGCCCAACACAAGCGGTGGTACCACTAGTACCCCGAAAATTGAGGATGAGATATTTTTAGCCTCCAAGTTTAAATCCACTTGAGGCCTATAAATACCCCTCTCATCCCTGGTTAACATACACACAACTGAGAGCAAAAAAAAAAAGAAAATGCTGGTGTAATCTTGTGTGAACTCCTCTCAAACTATATAGTGTTAGTGAAGTTTAAGAGAGGAGGTTGTGGGGGTGTAAAGGTTGTCTCCTAAACCTGTGAAAAGGAGAAAGGGTTATAAAAGGGTAGTTGATCTTCGCCCCTTGAAAGAAGATCGTTAGTGAATGTCGGTGGCCTCCACGGAAGGGGAATAAGTGGAGTGGATGAAGGTCACGACGATCGAACCACTATAAATCGATTTATATTTTTGTTCTAATTTTAATTCTCATATTGCAAACTGATTTACTTACTTTATTTGCTCATTACATTCTTGCAAACATTTCAAAGTTAAGCATCTTTCTGAAATCAATTTTAATCGTATGAAATATTTTTCAAACCAATGTTTTTACTGTCGTACTAATTCACCCCCCCTTCTTAGTGCCAACTCGATCCTAACATTTATATTGTCTATTACATGAATATATTGTGATGTTCATTGATCTATGCAATAGGAATTGGATCATGATGATATCATGATAATGAGACTGATTCATCTTTAAACACATATCCTAAATAATCTTGGTCATAGATTACTCGAGAGGGACATCGAGAAAATCGGACAGACTGATGTGTTGTATACCCATCTGTACGATAGATACAGTTAGTCTCATAGCTGCTTGTATGGGGACACTAGGGATATAGTACATGTGCTCATTGGAGAATGAGTTCACTAATTGATCTGCTTACAGAATGTTGGATGGTTGATAATGCCTTATTATCACACAACGATTTCGTAATCCCAGTGGTATATCTGGTTCTTAGACTTGAGACACCAAAGATATCCTGTATGAGTACTCCACTCTTTGATACTAGACTTATAGGTCTGGAGGTTCCAGATCTAGCACAGCTGGTCATCGGGAGTGGTATCCAATCTTACGAGGACTATTGAGTGTCGATAGAGGATCATCCGCTCTCGGTGTCATGAGAGGAATATCCCATGTGTTCTTGCTCAGACAAATCCCTAGCTAGTGTCATTAAAATTAAGAGAGAAAGAGTTCTCCGGGAGAATCCGATTAGAATAAGTCTCGAGTAGAAACTGTATGGGTCTGATAGTACCATGCCTGATATACGGTCTCTAGGATATTAGATGGATGAAGGATTATAGGTATACGGTAACTGAGGACAGATAGGTCCAATGGATTGGATTCCCTTATATCATTTGAGGATTGCATTGTAGTAGCCTAGTATGTTCGTAGTCGATGAATCAAGTGAATTATTATGGAGATAATAATTCACTGAACTAGAAGGAGTTCTGATAGGTATGACTCACGGCCAGCTTGATATTGGGCCTAGAGGGTCACACACATATGATAGGCATTGCGATAAGTAGAGGTTCGGATATGAGATATCCGTTAGAACCCCTATCTTATTGGATATCCAATAACTGCCTGAACTATTGGATCCTATAGATGAGATCCAATAAGAGCAAATGAGAGATTATTGGATAGAGATCCACTAATCTAAGAGGCTTGAGTAGTTGGATGGAGATCTAATACCCAATAGGACAAGAGTCATTTTGGGTTTCCTCTCCTATTCTCCTCCCCTTCTCATCCTCAGATAGTAGGCTTGGAGTTTTGAGGAGCATCGTCGCAACCCTGCTGTGTGGATCACCGTTACAGAGGAGGACGCTTAACCTCCTTCACCCTCTCCTAGAGATCTATAGGGATTCAGGGATATACAATCTCCCTAGGTAACATAATCTTTCATATACTTAGTTTTAAGTTCTATGATTTTTGTGCACCAATCTTCGCATGATGATGAACACATCTTTTGGGAAATTAAAAATTTTATTTTTTATGTTTTTCCATTGTGCATGTGATGTTGGCCCTTGATTTCTCAACAGTGGTATCAAAACCAAGTTGTTCGTGCGATAGATTGGTTTTGAACTGTGTGTGTTGTATTTTAGAGAAGCTTTTGATGTCAAAATCATTGATGCAAAAGCAAGAAAGGGCAGCAACTATTGCTGCCCTTGCTACCCTTGCAAATGGCAGCGCTGCCATCTGTGTGCAGGCTCCCGACCGATGGTTGGTGGGTTGCTGTAATGGCGGCCACCTGTGCGCGGGCACTGTATGCATAGGTACAGTGGTTGCCTGTGCTTGGGCACTATGTTCGCACACAAGGGCGGTGCCTACGGGTGCCTGTGGGCGCAAGCGGCACCTGCCGCTATTAGGCCTACGCGCAAGCCCCAACCATTGGCGCCTGCAGGCATTGCCCCGGCAAGGGGCGGCGCTTGTGGGCGTTGTGCCCGCAGGCAAAACAACCTACAGGGGTGCTTGCCCGGTGGGGCAACGACACCTGCGAGCGCTACGCCCGTGAGCCAAGCTGCCTATAGCGATGCTTGCAGGGGCACCCACCCACATGGTGCAATGCCAACCACGGGCGAACCGTCGGTGTAGAGGCAGCGCCCCCGCCCCCCCTCCTACAGCGATCACCGCCGATAGGGTGTCGGCGGTGACAACACAACAAGGGAGAAGGAAGGGATTATGGTTTCGGGCAAAAGGATAGTTTGCCCCTTAGAATTTCAAAAATTTTGAGTCTATCCTTTTTTGTCTAAATTACCAAAATACCTCTTAGAATTCATAAAATTCCTTATGTCCCCAATTTTAAAAAAAATAATTAATTAAAAATTTTAATTAATTAATTATTATTATTATTATTATTATTATTATTATTATTATTATTATTATTATTATTATTATTATTATCTAGTAGTCCTACATGATGATGGTGTATGCATGTGATGTATGATATGTGGACGGATGATCATGGACCATATGATGTGGGAGCGTGGAAACGATAGCGGGACCTATGTGACGGATGATCGCGATACATAGAGATCCATTGAGATGTCGATGGAATCGATAAGGACAAGATAGATGATCATAGGGCATGGAGATGCACCACTGCACACATAGATCTTGATGTAAGTGACTAGGCCCACTGGCTCCGGCTTGATCACATTAGGCTATGGTCCATGATCATCTGGTGTGATTGCTCATGTGATGTGTGGTTGCTTGTACACCTACAAGATATGTATATATATTTGCATGCGATGTAGATATATATTAAATATGTATGTATATAACATGTCATATTAGGAGACCAAATCAAAAATCCCCTCTCTCGATAATATTAAGTCGGTAAACGTGAGGCAATTAGATTGACTCACGTGGCCTTCCATCATTATAGGTAGGGACCGATTCTAGATGTATGTTGAGTTGGTCGAGTCCCTTGAGGCTCACCTATATCACGATTCGCTATCTTGCCTACTACATAAAGATATCACCGGTGACCTGAGGACTTCGTGTCAAGTCGCACGTGCCATCACTCGCGTGATTGGCTTGCAAGATACTTATGACTAGCAATCTCCCACTTGACCTAAAGCCAATCACCTATGTGTTTAATCCACATCAGACCCCTGTTACGCTTAAAGATAATATGAGACAACAGCTTTGTCAGTTGATCTATGATGTTATCTTCAGATAAAACTCTTTCCACTACTACATCTCCTCGGGTCATGATCTCTCTAATCAAGTGGAACCTCCTTAGAACGTGCTTAGACTTCTGATGCGACTTGGGTTCCTTCGCTTGAGTAATCTCCCCGTTATTGTCGTAATTTGAGGGAATCGGCTTCGTGCTACCCGGCACAACTCCCAGATCTATCATGAACTTCTTCATCCAGACTCCCTCCTTTGCTGCCTCTATTGCAGCAATGTACTCCGCCTCTATGGTCGAGTCAGCAATAGTATCTTGCTTGGAACTCTTCTAATATACTACTCCATTCATGGTGTACACATACCCCGAATTTGACTTACTATCATCGATATCAGATTGAAAACTCGAGTCCGTGTAGCCTTCAACCCTAAGGCTACTATCTCCAAATACTAGTAAAAGATCCTTAGTTCTTCTCAAGTACTTAAGCATACACTTTACTGCTTTCCAGTGCTTCAAGTTGGGATCCGCCTGATACCTACTCGTGACACTCAAAGCATGCACTATATCAGGTCTAGTACATAGCATGGTATACATGATAGACCCTATCGCTGAGGCATAGGGTATCCTATCCATGTTTGCCCTTTCTTTAGGAGTTTTTGGGGATATACTCCTAGAAAGCGATATCCTATGTCTCATCGATATGAGATCTCTCTTGTAATTTTTCATGTCAAACCTTTTGACAATGGTGTCTATGTACCTAGACTGGGATAAGCTAAGCATCTTATTGGATCTATCTTTATAGATCCGAATGCCTATGATATAGGATGTTTCCCCCAAGTCTTTCATGGAGAAGTGTTAGATAACCAAGCATTTACTATGGATAGCATTCCTACATCATTCCTAATGATCAGGATGTCATCCACATATAACATTAAGAGGGTGATACGCTCCCACTTACCTTCCTGTACACACAAGACTCATCTTCGTTCTTAACGAAGTCATAAGATTGGATTGCCTCATCAAATCTTATGTTCCAACTTCGAGAACCTTGCTTTAGTCCATAAATGGACCTAAGCAACTTACACACCTTATCTGGGCAGTCTTTGGATACGAATCTCTCAGGTTGTATTATATACACTATTGAATCTCAAATTTTGATAATGAAAGCAATTGATATATTTATGATCTGATCTACATTTTGAATGATGCAGAAAGGTTCGATTAGGGAGAGATAATTAAAGTAGGAAGAATTATGTTGGGCCAGAATGGAATATGTCAGAAGATTGAACGTCGAGCCGAAGGATCGGTCGATGTATTGACAGAAGGCCTCGAGCCATGGGATCAGGCATTGGGCCAAGAAGAGCAAAAATTACGTCAAGAAAATTGGAGTTATAGAGGTCAACTGGCCAATTGGGCAATAGGCCGCAAGAGAGAACGATGCGTTGAAGAATCAAATAAGGCGTTAATGAACCAATGACATGCCGAACAATATTTGATTAGCTTTGTAATAATTACCTAAATCGAAGTAGGTTGCAGGCGTAATTGGGTTGGAATTGGGCCAACTCAATTAGGGGCCAATTGGGCCCAAGTCTAGGCTGTGTTAGGCTAAGTGAAAGGCCCAAACAATGACCCAACAGGTGGAACTGTCATGGCATAGTCTCCGAGACTATGTTAGGCGGTGGTACCACTAGTCTAGGTGATGGTACCGCCCAAACATAGTCTCTGAGAGACTATCAGGCGGTGGTATCGCTAGACTGGGCGATGGTACCACCCAGTAGCAAGGTGTCAATCGGTGGTACTGCCCAGTGTTAGTGCTGCAGGCTGTGGTACCGCCAACACAAGAGGTGGTGCCGCTAGTACCTTGAAAATTAGGGATAAGATACTTTAGGCTCCAAATTTGAATCCACTTGAGGCCTATAAATATCCCTCTCATCCCTGGTTAAAAAGCACAAGAATTGAGAGTAAAAAAGAACAAAAATACTGTTGTAATCTTATGAGAACCCCTCTCAAGCTCTAAGTGTTAGTCTTGTTTAAGAGATGAGTGAAGAGGGTTGTAAAGGTTCTCTCCTGAACTTGTCAAAAGGAGAATCGAGTTGTAAGGGTAGTTGATCTTCGTCGATTGAAGGAAGATCATTAGTGGATGCTGGTAGCCTCGATGAAAGAGGAATTGGCGAAGTGGATATAGGTCACGATAATCGAACCACTATAAAACTCGGTTTGCATTTCCTTCTTGCAATTTACATTTATTACAAACTGCCTTACTTGCTTTACTTCCACTACGCTTATGAACAAGCATTCAATTTCAAGTTATCTTTCGAGCTCGGTTTTTATCATATGAGGTTTTTGAACCGATGTGATTTATTCACTACACTAATTCACCCCTCCTCTTAGTGCTGACTCGATCCTAACAGTTGGTATCAGAGCCACGGTTATTTCTCACTTGGTTTAACACCCAAGAGAAATGACTCTTTTCGGCTTTTAAGAGGGCTTTTCTATCGTTTGTCCTCCTATGTTCAATGGGACGGATTACACATATTGGAAAACTCGAATGAGAGTTTTCTTGCTTTCTATTGATTTAAATTTATAAAATATTATTGAAAACGGATTTCAAAAGTCTTATACTCCAATGAGTGAATTAAATAATTTCGAGAAGAAAACTTTTTCTTTAAATGCTAGAGCTATGAATGCTCTATTTTGTACCTTAGACAAAAATAAATTCAATCGGTTTTCTGCTTGTGAAACGACTTTCAATATTTGACATACTCTTGAAACCACACATGATGGCACTAGTAGAGTAAAAGATTCTAAGATAAATCTTTTGATGCATGATTGTGAACTATTTTGAATGAAGCCAAGCGAAATCATTGTTGACATGTACACTCATTTTACGGATGTCGTCAATGGTCTAAAAGCTCTTGGTAAAAGTTTTTCGAATCTTGAACTTGTGAATAAATTTTTACGATCACTTTCTAAAAATTAGGATTCGAAAGTAACAACAATATAAGAATCAAAGAACTTAAACTATTTTTCGATTGAAGAACTTATTAGGTCTTTGATGACCTATGAAATGACATGCAATGAACATGAAGAACTCAAGAACAACCTTCCAAAGAATAGGAAGGATTTGGTACTTAGAATAAATGAAGACCACTCGAGCGAAAGCTAAAGTAGTGATGACTTTGAACTCTTGACTACAAAGCTTAAAAAATTCTTAAAATAAGAATCTAAGAATAAAAATAAACTTAAAAAGAAGAAGCTACAAAAGAAGAAGAAAATACAAAAGGTGGCTTGGGACGAATCGAGTTCATCCGAAGATGAAAAAAACAACAAAGGCGATGTGGCAAACTACATCTTAACGGCTTTCAATGACAAGGTAATCAAAATCCCCTTAGTTTACTTTGAAATTACTTGATGCTTTTCATGAGTTATTTTTAATTTAATTTAGAAAAATTATATATAATTTTTTTTGAAAATTGCATGTTTAATGATCTAATGAAAATGTTCAAAGTTTTGGAATCATGCTTATCTTTCTAGTGATTTTGAAAAATAAAAAATTTAGCATGACAATCACATATTAACTCCTAGCACTAAGTATGACAAGTTAGATTCACTTAATCATTTTAATTGAAAATGACATGTTGTAGATTTAACGATGCATAATGATTTGAAATCTTATGTTTTGGAATTACGTGTTACACTTTTGATCTTATATTTTTCATGATATAATTCCTTTGTATTTATGATTTGTATATCTCATGATATGATTGAATCATTGATGTAAAGATAGAAAATGTATTACTACAACAGACAAAATGATTTTGATTAAAAAATGGTTTATGAAATCATGCTTGATGAAATAATGTAATGATGATTTCAAATCATGCTTGATGAGTTTATATTTCGAAATTATGTATGATGATCTTTGTGATGATGAAATTTGCTTTTAAATGATGATACATATTTTTGTTTAGCATAAAAGACAAAGTCATACTTTGTTCGGAACGAGGTCAGCACTAAGAGGGGGGATGAATTAGTACAGCGGATAAAAACGTCGGTTTTGAAAAATCTTTCGTATGATAAAACCCGAACTCGGAAATGCTTAACTTGAAACACGTGTTCATAAATGTATTGAAGGCAGTAAGCTATTAAAGAGGTTTACAGTAAAGATAAATTACTCAAAGTAAAATACAAACCAGATTTTAGAGTGGTTCGGTCGTCGTGACCTATATCTACTTCGCCGATTCCTCTTCCGTCGAGGCCACCGGCATCCACTATCGATCTTCCTTTAATAGGCAAAGATCAACCTCCTTCTTACACCCCTATTCTCCTTTTCACGGGTTTAGGAGACAACCCTTACAAGCACTCACTCCTCCCTTACAGAATTCTAAACTTAGAGTGGAGGAGAGAATTTCTAAAGAGATTGTAGCAGCGTTTATTCACTTTTAAACTCTCTGTGCTTGTGTGTATTAACCAGAGATGAGAGGGGTATTTATAGGCTTTAAGTTGATTCAAACTTGGAGCCTCAAAATATTTCATCCTGGGTTTCCCGGGCACGAGCGGTACCACCGCCTGCGATGGGCGATACCACCGCTAGTGTCATTCTGACATTGGGCGGGATCACCGCCCAGTCTAGGCAATACTACCACCTTAGAGGCTGTGCTAGGCGGTACCACCACCTAGACTGGCGGTACCACTGCCTGCAGCCTCTCGGAGGCTGTGTTTGGGCGGTACCATCGCCTAGATTGGTGGTACCATCGCCTAACACAGTCTCGGAGACTGTGTCACGATGGTGCCACCTCATGGGTCACTATTTGGGCCTCTTATGGGGCCCAACATAGTCCTTACATGGGCCCAACTGGCCCCTAATTGGGTTGGCCCAAATCCAAACTCAATTACATGCTAACTACATTTCATAAGACATATTCTAAGCTAAACAAGTCCATAAGTCTAGTTTCTTCTGGTGAGCTTCCGATGATCTTCCCGCGAACTTCCGACGAACTCTCGGTAATGTTCCAGCAGACCCCCTAGACTTCACGATGATCTTCTTGGCGAGTTACGATGAGCTTCTCTAGCAAGCTCCGAGACTTCTTGGCTGGTTCCGACAGAACTTCCGACAAACTTTCGGACATTCGACGAACTCTCGAACTCCCAACGAAATCATGTCCTTGACTCCGAGACTTCATTTTGCTTCATGTCTTACTATCGTAGTTAATCCTACATATGTAAAACACACTTCGATCTAGACAATTAATACTAAGCATTAATCATATTGTCCGGCATGTCATTGGTCCCTCGATGCTTCATTTGATTCTTCGACGCATCGTCCTCTCTTGCGGCCTATTGCCCAATCAGCCAGTTGACTCCGTAAATCCGATATCCTTGGTTCAATATCTGCTCTTCTTGGTCTGATGTCCGAATACATGGCCAGGAGCCTTCTGTCGATACGTCGACCAATCCTCCGGCTCGACGTCCAATCTTTTGACATGTTTTCTCTCGGCACAACAAGATTTTTCTTACTTTAATTGTCTCATCCTGATCGAAGCATCATGTGTTACTCAAAATGTAGATTAAATCATATACACTTATCAATTGGTTTCATCATCAAAATCCGAGATTCAACAATCTCCCCCTTTTTGATGATGATAGCCAATTGATGACGGAGTTAATCTTAACTCCCGGAGTTTAAACAAACTCCCCATATCAATATGACATATTGATAGAAACTCTGGGATTCAAAAATCCAAGCAACACATCATGATCAAATCACGCATAACATCAACATACTTCTCCCCCTTTATCATCAACAAAAAGGAGAAGTTTAATTCTCATGTGTTTAGATATAACAATTTCAAATCGTTGCATAATAAATCTCAAGTTTAATCATCATGCAAGCTAGCAAAAAAAATTGAGTTTTAATTGTTAAATCTCGTATTTTGATGATGAAACCACTTGATATGTGTTTATAATTTAAACTGCATTTTGAGTGATGCAGGTCTACTCGATCAGGATTAGACAGTTAACGCAGGAAGAATTGACGTTGCGTCGGAGGAGATCACGTCAGGGTATTGGACGGCAGAAGGCTTCGGACGTCGGGCATCGGGCCAAGGAGAGCGGAATTGCACCAAGGATATCGGGGTTGTGGAGGTCAACCGCTGATTGGGCAACAAGCTGCAAGAGAGGACGATGTGCTGAAGAATCGGATGAAGCGCCAACCAATGACGTGCCGGGCAACAAAATGTCAATTCGTGTTGTAATAATTGTCTAGATCGGAGTAGAGTTTTTGCTTGTGTGTGTAGGATTAACTACGATAACGATGAAGACATAAAGCAAAACAAAGTGTCGGAGTCAAGCGCGAAGGATTTGTTGTGAGTTCGAGAGTTTGATGGAAGTCCGAAGGTTCGTTGGGAATGCTGCCGGAACTAGCCGAGAATGAGTAAGGAGCTTGCCGAAGGGTTTTTCGGAAGCTCACCGGAAGGTTCATTGAAAGTTCGCGGAGCTCGCCGAGAAAGATCGGAGCTTGCCGAAGAAGCTCGTTGGAACTCGCTAAGATCAAATCGTGAAGTCTAGGAGCTTGCCGGGAGTCCGCAGAATGGTTTCCAAGAGTTTATCGGAAGACCGTCGGAAGTTCGTCGGAAGCTCGCCGGAAGAAGTCTTGACTTACGGACTTTGTAATAGCTTAGAAAATATCTTTAAATTCATAGTTAGCACATTAATTAGGGTTAGGATTAGGTGTTAATCCTATAACCCAAGTAGGGGCCAATTGGGCTCAAGTTCGAACTGGTTTGGGCCAAGTTTGGAGCCCAACCAGTGAGCTGAATTGGCCTAGGCGGTGGCACCGCCTAGATTGGGCGGTGGCACCACCAGTCCACTGTCAGTGTCAGACACTGACAGGCGGTGGCACCGCCAGCCTCGGAAACCCAAGAGAATTCAAATTTTGGAGCCTAAATTTGAATTCTCTTAGGGCCTATAAATACCCCTCATTTCTCAGCAAAGAACACAATCTTTTGAGAAGCTAGAAGTTGTGAAAAGCTTTAGGAAAAGTCTTGTTTTCAATACTTGAGTGTTCACCTCCTTTCTTTTCATTGAAATCTTTGTAAAATGGAGAACCACTTGTAAGAGGTTGTAAGAGGGGTGTAAGAAGGAGGTTGATCTTCACCTAGTAAAGGAAGATCATTAGTAGATGCCGGTGGCCTCGACGGAAGAGGAATCGGAGGAGTGGATGTAGGTCACGATTGACCGAACCACTATAAACTACCGTCTTCTCTGGTTTGCATTTTATTCTTGCCATTTACATACTGCAAACTACTTTACTTAGTCACTACGCTTCCATACGCTTCTAAGTTATTAAGCTTCGAAAATCGATTTTCATCGAAAGTATTTAAATCGTCGAAAGTTTATCATACTTTACCGTTGCACTAATTCACCCCTCCCTCTTAGTGCTACTCCGGTCCTAACAATTGGTATCAGAGCCCGGTATTTCTCATTTCAGATTTACACCCGAGAGAAATGGCTCTTCATGGCTTTCAAGAGGGTTTATCGGTTTTTCGTCCACCGTTGTTTAACGGATTGGACTACACTTATTGGAAAACTCGAATGAGAGTTTTCTTAATTTCTATGAATTTGGATTTGTGGAATATCATTGAAAACGATTTTCAACTTCCCTCTAAACCGATGAACGAATGGTCGGATTTGAAGAAGAAGTATTTTTCTTTAAACGCAAAGGCTATGAATGCCTTATTTTGCGTTTTGGACAAAAATGAGTTCAATCGGATTTCTACATGCGAAACGGCTTTTAATATTTGGCAAACACTTGAAATCACGCACGAGGGAACTAGTAGAGTCAAAGACTTGAAAGTTAACATTTTAATGCATGATTTTGAGCTTTTTCGAATGAAGCCGAGCGAAACCATTGTTGACATGTACACCCGTTTTACGGATATCGTCAATGGTTTACAAGCTCTTCGCAAATGTTTCTCAAATTTTAAACTTGTTAGTAATGTTTTACGATCACTTTCTAAAGCTTGGGAATCAAAAGTAATGACAATACAAGAAACAAAAGATTTAAATATTTTTCCACTTGAAGAACTTATCGGCTCATTGATGACATATGAAATGGTGCGCAATGCACATGATGAACACATTGAACACTTGAACCACCTTCCAAAGAATAGAAAGGATTTGGAACTCCGGACAAATGAATACCACTTGAGCGATGACTCAAGTGATGAGGACAATGATGAACTTGAACTTCGAACACTAACTCTTAATAAGTTCATTAAACAAAAATTTAAAATAAACAATAAACTTGAATGGAGGAAGAGGTCAAAGAAAAGGAAGGCACCCAAGGATGAATCAAGAACTTCCAAAAATGAAACGGCGAATTGGGCTTTGACGGGATTCGACTACAAGGTAAGTAACTCAACTCTCTTGAATTATTTTGAAATTACTTGAAGTTTTTCATGAGTGCTTAATTTAGATAGTAGGAATAGAAAATAAAAAATTGTTTTTAAAAAATTATATCATGTTTTTCTTTTAGCATCTTTGAAAAATTAAAAAATTTAAGCATGAAAAGATAGATTCACCTAAAAAGAAAAATGTATGACTACAATAAATAACAAATGATTTTGTTTGAAAATATCTTATGCCCAATGAAACCATCATTGATGAATATGCTTTATGTTTAATAGTTTCTTTGGCTTATATGCTCTATCATTATAAATATTTTGAAAATAAATGAAATTATGTTTGATTTGAAGTAATGCATAATGATCATGCTTAATGATGCATTTTTTGATTTGACATAAAAGTGGCTTTAAAAATGATGTATGTTTTGATTTGACATAAATGAAATAGGCATGCTTATATGAAATAGTGAAGTGTCATGCTTGACAATTGTATACTTAATGATGCATAAAGTTGTAATGAAAATATTAATATTTTAATACTATGATTTGATGATTTTATGCATGACATTGTAAAGTTATATATAATGATGCATAATGATGAAATTATGTAATAAAAATATTAAACATTTTGAAATCATGTTTTAGTATCATGCATATTGATCATGCTTAATTATGCATGATGAATCTTACGATTTATGGATTATTGATTTTTACCATAATAAAAGTACCTTATTGATCTTTGTTATAATAAATCTTACTCTTTCGGTTTTAAACATGATACATGTTTTTATTTGACATAAATGAAACAAAATCATATGTTTTGAAACAATCGAAAAGAGGGAAACATTCTTGAAAATTATTTTGCTCGATCTTATTGATTTTGATGAATCCATTTGTATCATCTTGTGAATCTCTTAGATTTTGATAATGATTTTGATGACTTAAATTTGAATAATTTTTTATCGAAATCACGATCTTGATCTCTTGAAATTTATAACATGAAATCCTTTATGAATCAAGATTGTTTTCTATTTAAAAGGAGATTTGTCGAAATGTTACATAGTCTTTTAGTATTCATGATCTTGATAATTATGTTTTGAAACTTTATGTAAACCAAGAATGTTCATCATGATTCTCTCTTTGAATATTTAAAGAGGAGAATTTTCTAGATGAATCATGATTTTGATGATTGAAGATTTGATGTGCATGAATTGAGATCTTGCTCTCATACTATTCTTTTCGCTATTCACCAAAAGGAAGACTAATTCTAATAAACCATGATATGCTATATGAATTTTATTGTATTCATGAAGTAATATCTCATCATTAATTTTTGGTTATATTCCTTCATGTGATGATATGAATGCATAAAACACTTATGATATGATTTTTTATACAATTCCATGTATTCGTGAAATATTTATCTCATCACCCAATTAATTCCTCTTGATACTCCTAATGTGATGAAGTGAAATTATAAATGAAATACAAATGGGGAGAAGTTTTGATCATGCATGGTAGGATATAATTTGACAAATTGATACCATCATGATATGAAACATTTATTATTTGCAATGATGTATGCAATACTTGTACCTTCTAATTATGATGTGATGTATTACATATGATGTAAATCATGATTTAAAATGCTACGATTTGTTACTAAAATGATGCATGCAATACTTATGTTTTTTATGTGATGTATTACATATGATGTGAATCATGATTAATATTGCCTTAATTTGAATTCAAGGTTTATCTCAATTATGAAATTTTTAAATAAGAATGATTACTCACCTTTGTCATGATTTAGAAATTGACATAAAGAGTCTTCCCTTCCTTAAAAAGGGTCTTCCCTTCTTTTTGACAATGACTAAGGGGGAGATAGCCAGTTTGCACAATTCAAAAAGAAAGCAAAAATTACACTTCTCAAAAGAGAAGAAATTGCTATCTTGAACATCACCGAGAATTGCTAGCTTGAAACATCAAGAAAATGCAAAAATATGCTATCATGCTTATCTCAAGAAAAGCAAATATGCCAACTTGCATATATTTGAATTTGCTAGCTTATAAAACTTGCATATTTCAAAAAGCAAGAGTTGCTTTCTTGAACATCTCTAAATTGCTAGCTTGAAAGTTCTAAAATGTTGTAAAATTACTAGATTGCATGATGATAAAAATTTAATATTATGTTTTTCATGCAATGAGTTGAACTCATATAACAAACACTTGATTGTGGTACTTCTCGTTTTTGTTGATGACAAAGGGGGAGAAGTATGATGACATGACATGTTATGCATAAGTTTATGATGACATGTTGCTTGGATTCTTGAATCCAAGAGTTTCTATCAATAAGCCATATTGATAGGGGGAGTTTGTTTAAACTCCGGGAGTTAAGGTTAACTCCGTCATCAAGTGGTTGTCATCATCAAAAAGGGGGAGATTGTTAAATCTCATATTTTGATGATGAAACCACTTGATATGTGTTTATAATTTAAACTGCATTTTGAGTGATGCAAGTCTACTCGATCAGGATTAGACAGTTAACGCAGGAAGAATTGACGTTGCGTCGGAGGAGATCACGTCAGGGTATTGGATGGCAGAAGGCTTCGGACGTCGGGCATCGGGCCAAGGAGAGCGGAATTGCACCAAGGATATCGGGGTTGTGGAGGTCAACCACCAATTGGGCAACAAGCCGCAAGAGAGGACGATGTGCTGAAGAATCGGATGAAGCGCCAACCAATGACGTGCTGGGCAACAGAATGTCAATTCGCGTTGTAATAATTGTCTAGATCGGAGTAGAGTTTTTGCTTGTGTGTGTAGGATTAACTACGATAACGATGAAGACATAAAGCAAAACAAAGTGTCGGAGTTAAGCGCGAAGGATTTGTTGCGAGTTCGAGAGTTTGACGGAAGTCCGAAGGTTCGTTGGGAATGCTGCCGGAACTAGCCGAGAATGAGTAGGGAGCTTGCCGAAGGGTTTTTCGGAAGCTCACCGGAAGGTTCGTTGGAAGTTCGCGGAGCTCGCCGAGAAAGATCGGAGCTTGCTGAAGAAGCTCGTTGGAACTCGCCAAGATCAAATCGTGAAGTCTAGGAGCTTGCCGGGAGTCCGCAGAATGGTTTCCGAGAGTTTATCAAAAGACCGTTGGAAGTTCGTCGGAAGCTCGCCGGAAGAAGTCTTGACTTATGGACTTTGTAATAGCTTAGAAAATGTCTTTAAATTCATAGTTAGCATGTTAATTAGGGTTAGGATTAGGTGTTAATCCTATAACCCAAGTAGGGGCCAATTGGGCCCGAGTTCGGACTGGTTTGGGCCAAGTTTGGAGCCCAACCGGTGAGCTGAATTGGCCTAGGTGGTGGCACCGCCTAGACTGGGCGGTGGCACCGCCAGTCCACTGTCAGTGTCAAACACTAACAGGCGGTGGCACCGCCAGCCTCGGAAACCCAAGAGAATTCAAATTTTGGAGCCCAAATTTGAATCCTCTTGGGGCCTATAAATACCTCTCATTTCTCAGCAGAGAACACAACCTTTTGAGAAGCTAGAAGTTGAGAAAAGCTTTAGGAAAAGTCTTGTTTTCAATAGCTTGAGTGTTCACCTCCTTTCTTTTCATTGAAATATTTGTAAAAGGGTGAACCACTTGTAAGAGGTTGTAAGAGGGGTGTAAGAAGGAGGTTGATCTTCACCTAGTAAAGGAAGATCATTAGTGGATGCCGATGGCCTCGACAGAAGAGGAATCGGAGGAGTGGATGTAGGTCACGATTGACCAAACCACTATAAACTACCGTCTTCTCTGGTTTGCATTTTATTCTTGCCATTTACATACTGCAAACTACTTTACTTAGTCACTACGCTTCCATACGCTTCTAAGTTATAAAGCTTCCAAAATCGGTTTTCATCGAAAGTGTTTAAATCGTCGAAAGTTTATCATACTTTACCGTTGCACTAATTCACCCCCCCCCTCTTAGTGCCGCTCCGGTCCTAACATTAATCATGTAAGCTAACAATATTGAAGATGTTCAAGAAGGCAACTTTTGCTTCTTGAAATATGCAAGTTAGCAATCTTTGCTTCTCTTTTGAGATGAGCAAGCTAACATGTTTTTACATCTTCTTGAATTGTGCAAGCTAACAAGTTTGCCTCTTTTCATGATGCGCACGCTAGAAATTCTTTCTCACCCTTTGTCATTGGCAAAAAGAGAGAAATAACAAAATAATGGTGCAATTCATCAATTTTCAAACTATGACAAGAATAAAGTATCATTCTTATTTCAATATATCATAATTGAGATAAACCTTGAATTTAAATTTAATTCAAGTCAATGTAATTTTAGTCGTGATTCTCATACATGATATATAATACATCAAATACCTCATCATAATAAAATCATAAGTATTGCATGCAGCATTTTTGAATAAGCTAGCAACTTGGCTTCTTAGAAAGTTTTTCTCCTTTCAATTTGTGAGCTAGCAAATTTTACACATGAAAGTTGGCAAGATTTTTGCATCTTTTTTAGATGAGCAAGCATTATGCTTCTTCTTGAAAGATGCAAACTAGCAAACTAGCAAAGTTTGCTCGCCCTATGTCATTATCAAATAGAAGGGAAGAATACAATGTTGTGATTATTTTTCCTTTTTATCAATCTTCACATCATGACAAATTTGAAGTATCAATCCTTTTTTTTTTTCAATATGTTTATGCATCATAATAGTTTCAAATTAAAACATGCATAATTTTAAAACCTTACATTTCATTTTTCATGCATGATATTAAAAATAAATCAATCATCACTACAACTCATCATGCACATTATTAAATTATAAAATCATCAAACATGATACAAATATTTATTTTCAAAATATGCATCATTATTTTGAGCATATCATACGTGATACTAAGACATTCATAATACATCATTTTAATAATAAATCATAGTATTTCAAATCATGATAATATCTAAATGTCATTATATCCTATCATGCATGATCATAACTTCTCATCTGTATAATATCATGAGTATTGCATGATTTCATATCATCACATGAAAATTAACAGTAAAAATTGGTGATGAGATGCACAAATAATGAAGAGAAATTATAAAAATCAAGAGACATATTATGATTCTTTTTTAATAACTCAAATAGCAAAAAGAAAGAATTATAGTAAATAATCTTGATTTGTAAAATGAATTCTTAAGTTATAATTCCAAGAAATCTAGAGAAACCATGATTCATTTTAACAAATCTCCTCTTAAATAAAATGATGAAAATAATTCTTAGGAGATCATGAAAAATCTTTTTCATAAAAGATTTTCAAGTTATAATCAATTCATGAATACCAAGGAACATTCATGATTCATTTGGAAAATTTTTCTCTTTAGTAAATGACAGAAAGAAGCATAGGAGATCAAAAAACGAAGATTTTGATTTTTGCATAAGAAATCTCAAGTTACAAATCTCGAAAAATCAAGATAAAGCTCATTCGAATTCAAATCATCAACTCAAAATCATTTTTAAGAGATTCAAAAAACTGATACAAATAGATTCATTAATCTCATTTTTGAAAAAATAAAAAAAAAGAGAAATTTTTCAAGGAGAAAGGTTTCCTCTTTTTAGATTGTTTCATACAAGAATGCCTTTGTCTTTTTTACCAAATAGAAATATGCATCATATTTAAAATCGAAAAAGCCACTTTCATTATGGTAAAAATCGATAATTCATATATTGCAAGGATCATCATGCATAATTTCGAAATATAGATTTATTAAGCATGATTACATTATTTCATCAAGCATGATTTCATATTTTCAATCAAAATCATTTGGTTTGTTTATCATAAAATTCGTATTTTTTTTTATTATTTTTAAAATCATTAGAAAGGTAAGCATGATCCAATTTTATTTTTGCATTTTCATTAAACATGCAATTCAAAAAAATATATTTAATTTTTTTAAACTAAATTAAAAATAAGTCATGAGAAGCATTATGTAATTTCAAAATAAACTAAAGGCGTTTTGAGTACCTCATCGTCGAATGCCATTAAGGCGTAGTTTGCCACCTCGCCTTTATTGATTTTCTCCTCGTCTTCGGAGGAGCTCGATTCATCCCAATTTGTGTTCTTCTTCTTACGTTCATAGCAAGTAGTTATATTCTTTTTGTTCTTTAATTTTTGTTTCATGAACTTTTTAAATTTCATAGTGATGAGTTCAAGTTCACCATCACTTGAGCATATGCTCGAGTGGTCTTCAATTGTTCTTAGTCCAAAATCCTTCCTGTTCTTTGGAAGGTGGTTCTCAAGTTCTTTATGTGCATTACACGCCATTTCATAGGTCATCAAGGACTCAATTAGTTCTTCAAGTGGTAGGTTGTTTAGGTTTTTAGCCTCTTATATTGCGGTTACTTTCACATCCCAACTCTTATTAAGAGAATGTAAAATTTTGTTTACAAGTTCTAAATCCGAAAAACTTCTACCAAGTGCTTTTAAACCATTGACGACATCCGTAAAACGGGTGTATATGTCAACAATGGTTTAACTTGGCTTCATTCGAAAAAGTTTAAAATCATGCATTAAAAAGTTGATTTTCGAATCTTTTAATCTACTTGTGCCTTCGTGAGTGGTTTAAAGAACATGCCAAATGTCGAAAGCCATTTCGTAAGTAAAAATCCGATTAAACTCGTTTTTATCTAAGGCGCAAAATAAGGCATTCATAGCCTTTGCATTAAGAGAAAAAGTCTTCTTCTCCAAATCATTCCAATGGTTCATTAAAAGAGAAGTCCTTTGAAAACCAAATTCGACTATGTAACATAAATCGAGATTCAAAGAAAGCAAGAAAACTCTCATTCGAGTTTTCCAATAAGTGTAGTCCGTCTCATTGAAAAAGGGAGGACGAATGAGAGAGTGACCCCCTTAAAAGTCGAAAAGAGACATTTCTCTTTGGGTGTTAAACCAAATGAGAAAACGAGGCTCTGATACCAACTGTTAGGAATGGGGTCGGCACTAAGAGGAGGGGTCGGCACCAACTGTTAGCGAAGTAGATAAAAATGTCAATTTTATAAAATCTTTCGTACTATAAAACCCGAACTCGAAATTCTTAACTTGAAACACGTGTTCGTAAATATATTGAAGGCAGTAAGCTATTAAAGAGGTTTGCAGTAAAGATAAGTTGCTCAAAGTAAAATGCAAACCAGATTTTAAAGTGGTTCGGTCGTCGTGACCTACATCCACTTCGCCGATTCCTCTTCTGTCAAGGCCATTGGCATCCACTATTGATCTTCCTTTAATAGGCAAAGATCAACCTCCTTCTTACACCCCTCTTCTCTTTTTCATGGGTTTAGGAGACAACTCTTACAAGCACTCACTCCTCTCTTACAGAATTCTAAACTTAGAGTGGAGGAGGAAATTTCTAAAGAGATTGCAGCAGCGTTTATTCACTTTTAAACACTCTGTACTTATGTGTATTAACCAGGGATGAGAGGGGTATTTATAGGCTTCAAGTTGATTCAAACTTGGAGCCTAAAAACATCTCATCCCGGGTTTCCCGGGCACGAGCGGTACCACTGCCTGCGCTGGGCGATACCATCGCCAGTCTCAGTCTGACACTAGCCGGTACCACTACCCAGTTTGGGCGATACCACTGCTTGGGAGGCTGTGCTGGGCGGTACCACCACCCAGACTGGTGGTACCACCGCTTGCAGCCTCTCGGAGGTTTTGTCTGGGCGATATCATTGCCGAGACCGATGGTACCACCGCTTGACACAGTTTCGGAGACTGTGCCACGACGGTGGCACCTCATGGGTCACTGTTTGGGCCTCTCATTGGGCCCAACACTATCCTTACATAGGCCCAACTAGCCCCTAATTGGGTTAGCCTAAATTCAAACACAATTACGTGCTAACTATGTTTTCTAAGATATATTCTAAGCTAAACAAGTCCATAAGTCTAGTTTATTCCGGCGATCTTCCAGCAAACTTTCGATGAACTCCCAGTAATGTTCTAGCAGACTCCCGGCAAGCTCCTAGACTTCACGACGATCTTCTTGGCGAGTTCCGATGAGCTTCTCTGGCAAGCTCCGAGACTACTCGGTTGGTTCCGCATACTTCCGACGAATGTCCGGATTTCCGTCGAACTCTCAAACTCCTAACGAAATCATGTCCTTGACTCCGAGACTTCATTTTGCTTCATGCCTTGCTATCGTAATTAATCTTATACATGTAAAACATACTTCGATCTAGATAATTAATACAAAGCATTAATCATATTATATGGCATGTCATTGGTCCATCGACGCTTCATCCGATTCTTCGGCGCATCGTCCTCTCTTGCAGCCTATTGCCCAATCAGCCAATTCACTCTGCAACTCCGATATCCTTGGCGCAATGTCTGCTCTTCTTGGCCCGATACCCGAATACATGGCCCGAAGCCTTCTGTCGATATATCGACCGATCCTCCGGCTCTACATCTTATCTTCTGACATGTTTTCCCCCGGCACAATATGATTCTTCTTGCTTTAATTGTCTCATCCTGATCAAAGCATCCTACGTTACTCAAACAATAAATTAAATTATAAACACATATCAATTGGTTTCATCATCAAAATTTGAGATTCAACAATCTCCCCCTTTTTTATGATGACAACCAATTGATGACGGAGTTCACCTTAACTCCCAGAGTTTAAACAAACTCCCCCTATCAATATGCCATATTGATAGAAACTCTTGGATTAAAAAATCCAAGTAACACATCATGATCAAATCATGCATAACATCAACATACTTCTCCCCCTTTGTCATCAACAAAAAGGAGAAGTTCAATTCTCATGTGTTTAGACATAACAGTTTCAAATCGTTGCATAATAAATCTCAAGTTTAATCATCATGCAAGCTAGCAAAAAAATTTGAGGTTAACATCATGTAAGCTAGCAATATTTAAGATGTTCAAGAAGGCAACATTTACTTCTTGAAATATGCAAGTTAGCAATCTTTGCTTCACTTTTGAGATGAGCAAGATAACATGTTTTTACATCTTCTTGACTTGTGCAAGCTAATAAGTTTGCCTCTTTTTATGATGTGCACGTTAGAAATTCTCTCCCCCTTTGTCATTGGCAAAAAGAGAGGAATAACAAAACAATGGTGTAATTCATGAATTTTCAAATTATGACAAGAATAAAGTGTCATTCTTATTTCAATATGTCATAATTGAGATATACCTTGAATTTAAATTTAATTCAAGTCAATGCAATTTTAATCATGATTCTCATACATGATATGTAATACATCAAATACACCATCATAATAAAATCATAAGTATTGCATGCATCATTTTTGAATAAGCTAGCAACATTGCTTCCTAGAAAGTTTTTCTCCTTGCAATTTGTGAGCTAGCAAATTTTACACATGAAAATTGGCAAGATTTGTGCATCTTTTTTAGATGAGCAAGCATTTTGCTTCTTCTTGAAAGATGCAAGCTAGCAAAGTTTGCTCCCCCTATATCATTGTCAAATAGAAGGGAAGAATACAATGTTGTGATTCATTTCCCTTTTTATCAATCTTCGCATCATGACAAAGTTGAAGTATCAATCCTTTTTTTTATTCAATATATTTGTGCATCATAATAGTTTCAAATTAAAACATGCACAATTTCAAAACCTTACATTTTATTTTTTATTCATGATATTAAAAATAAATCAATCATCACTACAACTCATCATGCACATTATTAAAATATAAAATCATCAAACATGATACAAATATTTATTTTCAAAATATGCATCATTATTTTGAGCATATCATACATGATACTAAGACATTCATAATACATCATTTTAGCAACAAATCATAGTATTTCAAATCATGATGATATCTAAATGTCATTATATCCTATCATGCATGATCATAACTTCTCATTTGTATAATATCATGAGTATTGCATGATTTCATATTATCACATGAAAATTAACATTAAAAATTGTTGATGAGATGCACAAATAATGAAGACAAATTGTGAAAATCAAAAGACATATTTTGATTCTTTTTTAATAACTCAAATAGTGAAAAGAAAGAATGATAGTAAATAATCTTGATTTTTAAAAAGAATTCTCAAGTTATAATTCCAAGAAATCAAGAGAAACCATGATTCATTTTAACAAATCTCCTCTTAAATAAAATTATGAAAATAATTCTTAGGATATCATGAAAAATCTTGATTCATAAAAGATTTTCAAGTTATAATCAATTCATGAATACCGAAGGAACATTCATGATTCGTTTGGATAATTTTCCTTTTTAGTAAGTGACAGAAAGAAGCATAGGAGATCAAAAACCAAGATCTTGATTTATGTTTAAGAAATCTCAAGTTATAAATCTCGAAAAATCAAGATAAAGCTCATTCAAATTCAAATTGTCAACTCAAAATCATTTTCAAGAGATTCAAAAAAGTGATACAAATAGATTCATTAATCTCGTTTTTGAAAAAAATCAATAAAATAGAGAAATTTTTCAATGTGAAAGGTTTCCTCTTTTTAGTTTGTTTCACACGAGCATGCCTTTGTCTTTTTTACCAAATAGAAATATACATCATATTTAAAACCAAAAAAGTCACTTTTATTATGGTAAAAATCGATAATTCATATATTGCAAGGATCATCATGCAGAATTTCAATATATAGATTTATTAAGCATGATTACATTATTTCATCAAGCATGATTTCATATTTTCAATCAAAATCATTTTGTTTATTTATCTAAAAATATGTATTTTTTATGATTATTTTTAAAATCATTAGCAAGGTAAGCATGATCCAATTTTATTTTTGCATTTTCATTAAACATGCAATTTAAAAAAAAATTAATTTTCTTAAACTAAATTAAAAATAAGTCATGAGAAGCATTATGTAATTTCAAAATAAACTAAAGGCATTTTGATTACCTCATTGTAGAATCTGTTAAGGCATAGTTTGCCACCTCACCTTTGTTGATTTTCTCCTTATCTTCGGTAGAGCTCGATTCATCGCAATTTGTATTCTTC
This sequence comes from Musa acuminata AAA Group, assembly GCF_036884655.1. NCBI lineage: Eukaryota > Viridiplantae > Streptophyta > Magnoliopsida > Zingiberales > Musaceae > Musa > Musa acuminata. The sequence continues at coordinate 14,997,132 of NC_088357.1, read as the reverse complement.
TTCTTGCATTCAGTTGCATTCTTTTTGTTCTTTAATTTTTGTTTCATGAACTTTTTAAATTTCATAGTGATGAGTTCAAGTTCACCATCACTTGAGCTTATGCTTGAGTGGTCTTCGATTGTTCTTAGTTGAAATCCTTCCTATTTTTTGGAAGGTATTTCTCAAGTTTTTTATATGAATTGCACGTCATTTCATAGGTCATCAAGGACCCAATTAGTTCTTTAAGTGGTAGGTTTTTTAGGTTTTTAGCCTCTTGTATTGCGGTTACTTTCGGATCCCAACTCTTATTAAGAGAACGTAAAATTTTGTTTACAAGTTTAAAATCCAAAAAACTTCTACCAAGTGCTTTTAAACCATTGACGACATCCATAAAATAGGTGTACATATCAACAATGGTTCAACTTGACTTCATTCGAAAAAGTTCAAAATCATGCATTAAAAAGTTGATTTTTGAATCTTTTAATCTAATCGTGCCTTCGTGAGTGGTTTCAAGAATATGCCAAATGTTGAAAGTTGTTTCGCAAGTAGAAACTCGATTAAACTTATTTTTATCTAAGGCGCAAAATAAGGCATTCATAGCATTTGCATTTGGAGAAAAAATCTTCTTGTCCAAATCATTCCAATAGTTGATAAGAAGAGAAGACATTTGAAAACCAAATTCGGCTATGTGCCATAAATCAAGATTCAAAGAAAGTAAGAAAACTCTCATTCGAGTTTTCCAATAAGTGTAGTCCGTCGCATTGAAAAAGGGAGGATGAATGAGAGAGTGACTCTCTTGAAAGCCGAAAAGAGCCATTTCTCTTTAGGTGTTAAACCGAATAAGAAAATGAGGCTTTAATACCAACTATTAGGAATGAGGTCGGCACGAAGAGGGGGGGGGGGTGAATTAGTGCAGCAAATAAAAACGTCGGTTTCAAAAAATCTTTCGTATGATAAAACCCGAAGTAAAAAATGCTTAACTTTAAACACGTGTTCATAAATGTGTTGAAGGCAGTAAACTATTAAAGAGGTTTGTAGTAAAGATAAATTGCTTAAAGTAAAATGCAAACCAGATTTTAGAGTGGTTCGGTCGTCATGACCTACATCCACTTCGCCAATTCCTTTTCCGTCGAGGCCATCGATGTTGAATCTCGGATTTTGATGATGAAACCAATCGATAAGTATTTATATTTTAATCTATGTTTTAAGTGATGCAGGATGCTTTAAACAAGATGAGACAATTAAAGCAGGAAAAATATGATGTGCCGGGGGAAAACATGTCAGAAGATTGGACGTCGGGCTAGAGAAACGATCGACATATCGACAGAAGGTTTCGAGCCATGGATTCAGGCATCGGGCCAAGAAGAGCGGATATTGTGCCAAGGATATCAGATTTGCAGAGTCAACTGACTGATTGGGCAATAGGCCGCAAGAGAGGACGATGCGCCGAAGAATCGGACGAAGTTTCGAGGGACCAATGACATGCCGGACAACTTGAATAATGCTTAGTATTAATTGTCTAAATTGAAGTATGTTTTACATGTGCAGGATTAACTACGATAGCAACGCATGTAGCAAAATGAAGTCCCGGAGTCAAGGACGCGATTTCGTTGGGAGTTCGAGAGTTCGTCGGAAGTCCGGACGTTCGTCGGAAGTTCTGGCGGAACCAGCCGAGAAGTCTCGAAGCTTGCTAGAGAAGCTCATTGGAACTCACCAAGAAGATTATCATGAAGTCCAGGAGCTTATCGGGAGTCTGCTGGAATATTGCCGAGAGATCGTCGGAAGTTTACTGGAAGATCGCCGGAAGCTCTCCGGAAAAATAGACATAGGGACTTGTTTAGCTTAGCAAATGTCTTAGGATTTCGTAGTAGCACGTAATTGGGCTTGGATTTGGGTCAACCCAATTAGGGGCCAGCTAGGCCCATGTAAGAACTATGTTAGGCCCAATAAGAAGCCCAAACAATGCCCAAAGAAGTCTCACCATCGTGGCACAGTCTTCGAGACTATGTCAAGCGGTGGTACCGCTAGTCTGGGCGGTTGTACCGCCCCTAGCAGGGGGCCAAGCGATGGTACCGCCTAGCACTGCCCCCCAGGTGGTGGGACCGCCAAACCCGGGTGGTGGTATCGCCTAGGGCAGTGTCAGCCAGACTAACACTGGGCGGTGGTACCGCCCAATGTAGGTGGTGGTACCGCCCGTGCCTTGGGAACTCGGGATGGGAAAGTTTTAGGCTCCAAGTTTGAATCAACTTGAAGCCTATAAATACCCCTCTCATCCTTGGTTAAAGAACATAAGCACAGAGTATTCAAAAGTGAGAAAAATACTGCTGCAATCTCTTTAGAAATTCCCTCCTCCACTCTAAGTTTAGAATTCCGTAAGAGAAGTGTGAGTGCTTATAAGGGTTATCTCCTGAACCCATGAAAAGGAGAAGAGGAGTGTAAAAGGTGGTTGGTATTTGCCTATTGAAGGAAGACCTCTAGTAGATGCCGATTACCTCGTCGGAGGAGGAAGCCGAAAGTGGATGTAAGTCACGATTGACCGAACCACTCTAATAATGCTGTGTTCTCTAGTTTGTATTTTATTCTTGTCATTTACATAGTACAAACTACTTTACTTAGTCACTACATTTTCATAAGCTTCTAAGTTATTAAGCTTTCGAAATCGATTTTTGTCAAAATCAATTTTTATAGTATAAAAATTTTTAAATCGACGTTATTTTACCACTGCACTAATTCACCCCCTGCCCTCCCTTTAGTGCTGACTCTTGATCCTAACAATTGGTATCAGAGCCTTATGATTTCTCAGTTGGTTTAACACCCAAGAGAAATGACTCTTTACGGCTTTCAAGAGGGTAACTCTCTCATTTGTCCTCCCTTTTTTAATGAGATGGACTACACTTACTGAAAAACTCAAATGAGAGTTTCTTGCTTTCGTTGGATTTAAATTTATGGAACATTGTTGAAAATGATTTTCAAATGTCTTCTCTTCCAATAAACCAGTGGAATGACTTGGAGAAGAAGACGTTTTCTTTAAATGCTAAAACTATGAATGCTCTATTTTGCGCTTTAGATAAAACAAAGTTTAATCGGGTTTCTTTGTGCGAAACGACCTTCGATATTTGAAATATTCTCGAAATCACACACGAAGGCACGAATAAAGTTATAGATTCTAAGATTAACCTTTTAATGCATGATTTTGAACTTTTTCATATAAAATCAAGCGAAATTGTTGTTGATATGTACACTCGTTTTACGAATGTCATCAATGGTTTAAAATCTCTTGGTAAAACTTTTTCAAATTTTGAACTTGTTAGTAAAGTTTTACGCTCACTTTCTAAAACTTGGGATTCAAAAGTAATGGCTTTACAAGAAACAAAAGATTTAAATATTTTTTCACTTGAAGAACTTAACGGTACATTGATGACATATGAAATGGTGCACAATGCACATGATAAACAAAACCATATTTCAAAGAACAGGAAGGATTTGGGACATAGAAAAATTGAAGACCACTCGAGCATAAGGTCAAGTGATGGTGAACTTGAACTTCACCGCCCAGAGGCTTAGTCTCCAAGCTCTGCCAGGCGGTGCAATCGCCCTAGTCAGGCCGTGCAACCGCCAGACCCTGGAATTCCGGGAGATGACAGTTTTGAGCTCGTAATTCAAACTGGTTTGGGGTCTATAAATACTCCACCCTTTCAGCAATGAAAGGGCAACCAAAGAAATCAAAAATTCAATCTTACTAAGTGATTTTTAGAGCTCAAAAGTGTTGTATGAGTTAAAAGTTCTCCTTCCTCTTCTCTTCCAAGTTTTGATCTGTCAAGAGAGGAAAGAAAATTCTGTAAGGGTTGTCTCCTAAGCCCGTCAAAAGGAGTGAAACTGTAAAAGGGTGGTTGGCCTTCGCCTATTGAAGTAAGGCTTCTAGTGGACGTCGGTGACCTCGTCGGAGGAGGAAGCCAAAAGTGGATGTAGGTCAAGATTGACCGAACCACTCTAAAATTGCGGTGCTCTCTGGTTTACATTTATTCTTGTTGCTTACCTTACTGCAAACCTCCATATGTGCTTTACTTCCTCTTTACTTTTGCTGCGCTCCTTTACGAACTTGCTTTCAAGTTAAGTTTCCAAAAATGGTTTTACATCGGAAACGATTTCATCATACGAACGCAGTTTTAAATGTCAAAAGTTTTCCGCTGCACTAATTCACCCCCCCCCCCTCTTAGTACTCTTGATCCTAACAATTGGTATCAGAGCGGGGTTTGTTGAATCTCGTATTTTAATGATGAAACTACTTGATATGTGTTTATAATTTAAACTGCATTTTGAGTGATGCAGGTCTACTCGATCAAGATTAGACAGTTAACGCAAGAGGAATTGACGTTGCGCCGGAGGAGATCACGTTAGGGTATTGAACGGCAGAAGGCTTCGGATGTCGGGCATCGGGCCAAGGGGAGCGGAATTGCGCCAAGGATATCGGGGTTACGGAGGTCAACCGCCAATTGGGCAACAAGCCGCAAGAGAGGACGATGTGCTGAAGAATCGGATGAAGCGCCAACCAATGATGTGCCGGGCAACAAAATGTCAATTCGCATTGTAATAATTGTCTAGATCGGAGTAGAGTTTTGGCTTGTGTGTGCAGGATTAACTACGATAACGACGAAGACATAAAGTGAAATAAAGTGTCAGAGTCAAGTGCAAAGGATTTGTTTCGAGTTCGAGAGTTCGACGGAAGTCCGAAGGTTCGTCGGGAATGTTGTCGGAACTAGCCAAGAATGAGTAGGGAGCTTGCCGAAGGGTTTTTCGAAAGCTCGCCAGAAGGTTCGTTGGAAGTTCGCGGAGCTCGCCGAGAAAGATCGGAGCTTGCCGAAGAAGCTCATCAGAACTCGCCAAGATCAAATCGTGAAGTCTAGGAGCTTGCTGGGAGTCCGTAGAATGGTTTCTGAGAGTTTATCAGAAGTTCGCCGGAAGCTCGCCAAAAAAAGTCTTGACTTATGAACTTTGTAATAGCTTAGGAAATATCTTTAAATTCGTAGTTAGCATGTTAATTAGGGTTAGAATTAAGTGTTAATCCTATAACCCAAGTAGGGGCCAATTGGGCTCGAGTTCGGATTGGTTTGGGCCAAGTTTGGAGCCCAACCAATGAGCTGAATTGGCCTAGGCGGTGGCACCGCCTAGACTGGGTGGTGGCACCGCCCAGCACCCAAGAGCTGGGCCGTGGCACCGCTTGGCTGGGCGGTGGCACCACCAGTCCACTATTAGTGTCAGACACTGACAGGCGGTGGCACCGCCAACACCGGGAACCAAAGAGAATTTAAATTTTGGAGCCCAAATTTGAATCCTCTTGAGGCCTATAAATACCCCTCAAATCTCAGCTGAGAGAACAACCTTTTGAGATGCTAGAAGTTGAGAAAAGCTTTAGTAAAAGTCTTGTTTTCAATAGCTTGAGTGTTCACCTCCTTTCTTTTCATTGAAATCTTTGTAAAAGGGTAAACCACTTGTAAGAGGTTGTAAGAGGGGTGTAAGAAAGAGGTTGATCTTTGCCTAGTAAAGGAAGATCATTAGTGGATGCCGGTGGCCTCGACGGAAGAGGAATCAGAGGAGTGGATGTAGGTCACGATTGACCGAACCACTATAAACTACCGTCTTCTCTGGTTTGCATTTACTTCCTGCTATTACCTTAATGCAAACCTCTTCAATAGCTTACTGCCTTCAAGTTAAAATGCAATCGAAACGGTTTCAAATGAAACATTGGTTTTATCGTATGAAGTTTCTGAAAGTGTTTAAATCGTCGAAAGTTTATCATACTTTACCGTTGCACTAATTCACCCCCCCCCCCTCTTAGTGCCGCTCCGGTCCTAACAATTGGTATCAGAGCCCGGTATTTCTCATTTCGGATTTACACCCGAGAGAAATGACTCTTCATGGCTTTCAAGAGGGCTTTTCGGTTGTTCGTCCACCGTTGTTTAACGGATTGGGAAAACTCGAATGAGAGTTTTCTTGATTTCTATGAATTTGGATTTATGGAATATTGTTGAAAACGGTTTTCAACTTCCCTCTAAACCGATGAACGAATGGTCAGATTTGGAGAATAAGTATTTTTCTTTAAACGCAAAGGCTATGAATGCCTTATTTTGCGCTTTGGACAAAAATGAGTTCAATCGGATTTCAACGTGCGAAACGGCTTTTGATATTTGGCGAACACTTGAAATCATGCACGAGGGAACTAGTAGAGTCAAAGACTCGAAAGTTAACATTTTATTACATGATTTTGAGCTTTTTCAAATGCAACCAAGCGAGACTATAGGCGACATGTATACCCGTTTCACGGATGTCGTCAATAATCTAAGAGTTCTTGGTAAATCTTTTTTGAATTTTGATCTCATAAGCAAGATCTTAAGATCCCTTCCAAAAAGGTGGGATCCTAAAATAACCGCAATACAAGAAACAAAAGATTTAAATATTTTTCCACTTGAAAAACTAATTGGTTCGTTGATGACATATGAAATGGTGTACAAAACACATGATAAACATGATGAACAAAATCACCTTCCAAAGAATAGGAAGGATTTGAAACTCTAGACAAATGAATACCACTTGAGCGATGACTCAAGTGATGAGGACAATGATGAACTTGAACTTCGAACACTAAATCTTAATAAGTTTATTAAATAAAAATCTAAAATAAACAATAAACTTGAACGGAGGAAGAGGCCAAAGATGAGGAAGGCAACCAAGGATGAATCAAAAACTTCCAAAGGTGAAACGGCAAATTGGGCTTTGACAAGCTTCGACTACAAGGTAAATAACTCAACTCTCTTGAATTATTCTGAAATTACATAATTATTTTCATGAGTTATTTTTAACTTAGTTTAGGATTAATTTTCTTAAAATTTACATGAAAATAAAAAAAAATTAGAAATCATGCTTATCATTCTAGTAATTTTGAAAATAATCATGAAAATTGTATGTTTATGATAATCAAAATGATTTTGATTAAAAATGCCTTATGAAATATGATATCATGCCTAATAAATTTATTTTTTGAAGCTATGCATGATGATGATGAGCTTTGGATAATTTATAGTTTATTGATTATTGATGATTTCCATAATGATCTTTTACGATTTATGGATTATTGATTTATACCATGATAAAAGTTGCTTTCGAAAATGATGCACGGCTTTTGTATGCAAACTAAACATGAAAAGATAGATTCACCTAAAAAGAAAAATGTATGACTACAACAAATAACAAATGATTTTGGTTGAAAATACTTTATACTCAATGAAACCATCATTGATGAATATGCTTTATGTTTAATAGTTTCTTTGGCTTATATGCTCTATCATGATAAATATTTTGAAAATAAATAAAATCTTGTTTGATTTGAAGTAATGCATAATGATCATGCTTAATGATGCATTTTTTGATTTGACATAAAAGAGGCTTTAAAAAATGATGTATGTTTTGATTTGACATAAATGAAATAGGCATGCTTATATGAAATAGTGAAGTGTCATGCTTGACAATTGTATACTTAATGATGCATAAAGTTGTAATGAAAATATTAAAATTTTAATACTATGATTTGATGATTTTATGCATGATATTGTAAAGTTATATCTAATGATGCATAATGATGAAATTATGTAATAAAAATATTAAACATTTTGAAACCATGTTTTAGTGTCATACATATTGATCATGCTTAATAAATTTCAAAATTATGCATGATGAATCTTGCGATTTATGGATTATTGATTTTTACCATAATGAAAGTACCTTATTGATCTTTGTTGTAATAAATCTTACTCTTTCGGTTTTAAACATGATAAATATTTTTATGTGGCATAAATTAAACAAAATCATATGTTTTGAAATAATCAAAAACAGGAAAACATTCTTGAAAATTATTTTGCTCAATCTTATTGATTTTGATGAATCCATTTGTATCATCTTTGTGAATCTCTTGGATTTTGATAATGATTTTGATGATTTAAATTTGAATAATTTTTTATCGAAATCATGATCTTGATCTCTTGAAATTCATAACATGAAATCCTTTATGAATCAAGATTTTTTTTTTCTATTTAAAAGGAGATTTGTCGAAATGTTTCATAGTCTTTTAGTATTCATGATCTTGACAATTATGTTTTGAAACTCTATGTAAACCAAGAATGTTCATCATGATTCTCTCTTTGAATATTTAAAGAGGAGAATTTTCTAGATGAATCATGATTTTGATTTTGATGATTGAATATTTGATATGTATGAATTGAGATCTTGCTCTCCTACTACTCTTTCTGCTATTCACCAAAAGGAAGACTAATTATAATAAACCATGATATGCTATATGAATTTTATTGTATTCATGAGTAATATCTCATCACTAAGTTTTGTTTATATTCCTTCATGTGATGATATGAATGTATGAAACACTTATGATATGATTTTTTATACAATTCCATGTATTCGTGAAAAATTTATCTCATCACCCAATTAATTCCTCTTGATACTCCTAATGTGATGATGTGAAATTATACATGAAATACAAATGGGGAGAAGTTTTGATCATGCATTGTAGGATATAATTTGACAAATTAATACCATCATGATATGAAACATTTATGATTTGCAATGATGTATGCAATACTTGTGCTTTCTAATTATGATGTGATGTATTACATATGATGTAAATCATGATTTAAAATACTATGAGTTGTTGCTAAAATGATGTATTATAAATATTGATTTAATGTTTTGTATCATGAATACTCTAAATGATAAATGCTTGGTATCATGATCAAAATGTTGATAAATAGTTAAAAATTTTAGTATCATGTATGATATCCTCATAATGTTGATCGATTTATTCAATATTGTGCATGAATGAATATAAGATTTTTGAAAATGTGCATATTCTAATTTGAAAATATGATGATGCACAAATAAGATTGATACTTACCTTTGTCATAATTGATGTAAAGGGTCTTCCCTTCTTTTTGATAATGACAAAGGGGGAGATAGCTAGCTTGCACAAGTCAAGAAGATGCAAAAACTTGATTGATAGCTTGCCTATCTTAAGTAGCAAAGATTGCTAACTTGCTTATTTCAAGAAGCAAAAGTTGTCTTCTTGAACATCACTATCTTGCCTATCTCAAGAAGCAAGACTTGCAACCTGCACATTACAATAGGAAGCAAGAATCGATAGCTTACACACTTCAACAAGAAAGCTATCTTATATTTGCTTTCGAGATTTTTGCTAGCTTGTATGTGGCAAAACTTGCTCGCTTTTTCAAACACTTTGCTAGCTTGCACTTTGTAAAGGAAGTAAAAAATAACACTTCTCAAAAGAGAAGAAAGAACTTACTATCTTGAACATCACAAAAATTGCTACCTTGCTTGATGTAAAATTTGCTAAGATCACTATCTCAAAAGAGTTGCTATCTCAAAAGAAGCAAATGTGCTATCTTGCCTATCTCAAAATACAAAACATGCTAACTTGTTACGGAAGCAAAATTGCTAGCTCAAACATTGCAAAGGAAGCAAAAATTTGCTAGCTTGCAACTTGTATATCATGAAAATTGCTAGCTTGTAGTCTAAAGAGAAGCAATTAGTTGATTATCTCAAGAAAAGCAAACATGCTAAACTTACACATCTTTAATTGCTAGATTGCATGATGATAAAATTTGATACTATGTTTTTCATGCAATGTATGGAACTTTTTATCTCTAAACACATAAGAGTAGGAACTTCTCCTTTTTGTTGATGACAAAGGGGGAGAAGTATGTTGATGACATAACATATGATGCATAAGTTTATACATATGCTCATGATGATGTGTTGCAAATATTCATGATGAATATTGGAATGACTTGAATTCTGTTTGAATTCAAGGTTCTATCAATATGGCATATTGATAGGGGGAGTTTGTTTAAACTCCGGGAATTAAGGTTAACTCCGTCATCAAGTGGTTGTCATCATAAAAAATGGAGAGATTGTTGAATCTCATATTTTGATGATAAAACTACTTGATATGTGTTTATAATTTAAACTGCATTTTGAGTGATGCAAGTCTACTCGATCAAGATTAGACAGTTAACACAGGAGGAATTGACGTTGCGCCGGAGGAGATCACGTCAGGGTATTGAACGACAGAAGGCTTCGGACGTCGGGCATCGGGCCAAGGAGAGCGGAATTGTGCCAAGGGTATCGGGGTTACGGAGGTCAACCGCCGATTGGGCAACAAGCCGCAAGAGAGGACGATGTGCTGAAGAATCGGATGAAGCGCCAACCAATGACGTGCCGGGCAACAGAATGTCAATTTACGTTGTAATAATTGTCTAGATCAGAGTAGAGTTTTGGCTTGTGTGTGCAGGATTAACTACGATAACGACGAAGACATAAAGCGAAAGAAAGTGTCTGAGTCAAGTGCAAAGGATTTGTTGCGAGTTCGAGAGTTCGACGGAAGTCCGAAGGTTCATCGGGAATGCTGCCGGAACTAGCCGAGAATGAGTAGGGAGTTTGCCGAAGGGTTTTTCGGAAGCTTGCTAGAAGGTTCGTTGGAAGTTCGCGGAGCTCACCGAGAAAGATCGGAGCTTGCCGAAGAAGCTCATCGGAACTCGCCAAGATCAAATTGTGAAGTCTAGGAACTTGCCCGGAGTCCGCAGAATGGTTTCCGAGAGTTTATCGGAAGACCGCTGGAAGTTCGCCGGAAGCTCGTCAGAAAAAGTCTTGACTTATGGACTTTGTAATAGCTTAGGAAATGTCTTTAAATTCATTATTAGCATGTTAATTAGGGTTAGGATTAAGTGTTAATCCTATAACCCAAGTAGGGCCCAATTGGGCTCGAGTTCGGACTAGTTTGGGCCAAGTTTGGAGCCCAACCAGTAAGTTGAATTGGCCTAGGCGGTGGCACCGCCCAGCACCCGAGAGCTGGGCGGTGGCACCGCCAGTCCACTGTTAGTGTCAGACACTGACAGGTGGTGGCACCGCCACTGACAGGCGGTGGCACCGCCAGCATCGGGAACCAAAGAGAATTCAAATTTTGGAGCCCAAATTTGAATCCTCTTAAGGCCTATAAATACCCCTCAAATCTCAGCTGAGAGAACAAACTTTTGAGAAGCTAGAAGTTGAGAAAAGCTTTAAGAAAAGTCTTGTTTTCAATAGCTTGAGTGTTCACCTCCTTTCTTTTCATTGAAATCTTTGTAAAAGGGTGAACCACTTGTAAGAGGTTGTAAGAGGGGTGTAAGAAGGAGGTTGATCTTCGCCTAGTAAAGGAAGATCATTAGTGGATGCTGGTGGCCTCGACGGAAGAGGAATCGGAGGAGTGGATGTAGGTCACGATTGACCGAACCACTATAAACTACCATCTTCTCTGGTTTGCATTTACTTCCTGCTATTACCTTACTGCAAACCCCTTCAAGAGCTTACTGCCTTCAAGTTAAAATGCAATCGAAACGGTTTCAAAGAAACGTTGCTTTTGTCGTACGAAGTTTCCGAAAGTGTTTAAATCGTCGAAAGTTTATCATACTTTACCGTTGCACTAATTCACCCCCCCCCTCTCAGTGCCGCTCCAGTCCTAACAGGGTTAACTCTCAAGCGGATTAAAATGCAAGAGAGATGGCATATGCCGGAAACCAAGAGGGCCACTCTATTACACATCCACCCATGTTCAATGGGATGGACTACACCTATTGAAAGACCCGAATGAGGATCTTCCTTATTTCAATAGATTTTGAACTTTGGAATCTTGTCGAAAATGGATTTTCGAAGTCTTCTCTTCCAATGATCAATTGGAATGAATTGGAGAAGAAGACTTTCGCTCTTAATGCAAAGGCTATGAATGCCTTATTTTGTGCGCTTGATAAAAATGAGTTCAATCTTGTTTCGGTTTGTGAAACCGTGTTTGATATTTGGCATACACTTGAAGTGACTCATGAAGGCATAAGTAGAGTGAAAGAGTTAAAAATTAATCTTTTGATACATTCTTTTGAACTTTTCCGAATGAAACCAATCAAGACTATTGGCGACATATACACCCGTTTCACGGATGTCGTCAATGGTCTAAAAGGACTCGGCAAAAGTTTTTCGGATTTTGAGCTCGTAAATAAGATTCTAAGATCCCTTCCTAAGAGTTGGGACCCTAAAGTCACTGCTATTCAAGAGGCTAAAGATTTAAACAACCTCCCTCTTGAAGAACTAATCGAGTCATTAATGACCTATGAAATAACTTGCAAGGCTCATGAAGAGCAAGAAGACATCCTTCCAAAGAACAGAAAGGATATGACACTTAGAACTTTAGATGACCACTTGAGAGAAAACTCAAGTGATAAGGACTGTGACGATGACTTGGCACTTCTAACAAGAAAATTCAAAAAATTCATTAAGAGAAACAAGTTTAAAAGTGACACAAAAAATAAACTTGAACCCAAAAAGGACCAAGTTATTTGCTACGAGTGCAAAAAGCCAGGACACTACAAAAGTGATTGTCCCTAAGCCAAGAAGAGAACATCAAAGAAGAAGGTGCTCAAAGCAATGTGGGATGACTCGAGCGCATCCGAAGAAGAGAAGTCCAACACCGAGCAAGTTGCTCATTACGCCTTAATGACCATTGGAGAAGAGGTAACAAATTTAATTGATGCAGATTTATCATTTGATGAATTATTAAATGCCATCCATGACTTATTTGATGAATGCAAAACAATTAGTAGAAAATATAAATTGCTGAAAAATAAGCATGATAGTCTTGTTAGCAATTTTGATAAATTAAAAACTGAATATCTTGATAATTTAGCTCAATGTGAAAAATGTCATGATCTAGAGACTCTCCAAAAGGAGAACTTGCTACTTATGGACGCCTTGAAGAAATTCGAGGTTGGTAGCAAGTCTTTGAACATGATCCTTGCAAAAAAGGGTCACGTTCCCAAAAGAAGTGGAATCGGATTTGTGAGAAGTCCTCACCAAAATCCAACCACCTTCATAAAAGTCCCCATCTTACATGTTTGACATCAAAGCAAATGCAACTTTTGTTGCAAACATAGACACAAAATGCATCAATGTCTATTTAAGAAAATTAGTTCGAACAAATTAATTTGGGTTCCTAAAGGAACTCTGATAAACTCTATGCAACATGATAAACAATGTAGATCAATTTTTAAGGCACCCAAAAGAAAATGGATACCTAAAAATTATCCTGTCTCGTAGAGATGTAAACCATCACAAGCTGGGAGCAAGAAATAATATCCTGCTCTTTGGATACTCGATATTCATGACCCAAGATCCAAAAAGAACACGCATGCTCCCTAGCCTAAATAATAAAAAGAGGATTAGAAAATTAAAATTATAAGAGCAATACAGATACAATCTTATTTGGTCCCTTAGAATTGGAAACCCATGATTCTTCCTTCACATATCCTCCGGATTTCCGAACCCATCAAATTGATTTGTTCGTTACTTTCGAATCCAACTATATCATGAACTTACGTCTTGTAAGCAAAGTTTGTCATGAACTTGCAAAGCTTACCAACTTGGATAATCTGTCATAAACATGTGTAAGACATTTGGAGTAAGTATGCGTGTCATAAGATCTATCTTGATTGTGCAAAATTTCTCATCTAAAAATGAAAATTCTTACGTAATTACATAAGTAAAGTTGATTGCTCCACAAATGAAAACACTTCTCAAGTCAAAAACATTCAGATCATACCACATAGCCATCAGAACAAGTGCTCACCGCCTACAGGCAGTGGCACCGCCCAGCTGGCGGTAGCACCACCGGCTATCACGTGTTGCAAGCGGTTGCATTGCCCCAGCCAATAGTGCAACCGCCCGCAATCTTACCCCTTTTAAACTGAGCAAGGGCCAGCGGTGGAACTGACCCCAACTCACTCCCTTCCCATCTTTATACCTCCAAAGCTTCTCCACCTCCATTTCTCCCCTCTTAGTATCCCAAATACTCCTCATTTCGAAGCAAAAGATCAGCAATCTCTCGTTCTCTTGAAGATCTCACTTAAGATATTCTCTAAGAAGCCTTTAAATTCTGTTTTTGACTCATTTACTCTTGCTCATTACTATTTTTTGAAATAGTAGTAGTTATGGGCTCTAGAAGTGTTGAATCTCGGATTTTGATGATGACGTCAATTGTCATTTGTTATCTAATTCATATGTTAAGATAAGTGTGCAGGATTAACTACGATGAAAGTAAGACATACAACAGGAGTTACTCCGGAGTCAAGACTATGATCACGTTGGGGGTTCGAGAATTCGACGGAAGTTTGGACGGTCATCGGAGGTTCTGCAGGAACAAATCCGAGAAGTCCAGGAGCTTGCAAAAGAAGCTTATCGGAACTTGCCAAGTGGATCATCACAAGTCTAGGAGTTTACCGGAAGTATGTAGGAGCATCACCGAGGGTTCATCGGATGATCGACGGAAGCTCGCCGGAAGCTCGTCGGAAGAAGCGATTGACGCACCGGAGCAAGTTGCAATAAATGTCTTAAGAAATTCGTAGTTAGCATGATGATTAAGTTAGAAATGGAAGGTGATCCCAATAACTTAATCTTCAGGCAATCGGGCCCTTGACAGACCCAAATTGAGCCGAATGGATCAGCCCATTCGGACCCAGATTACTTGGCCAGAGGTGGCATCGCTTGGGTCGGCGTTGGCACCGCCTAGGGCTCAGTCTCCGAGCTCTTCACCGCCTCTGACAGAGGTGCAACCGCATGAGCTCGGTCTCCGAGCTCTAGCAGGAGGTGCAACTGCCCCTGACAAGAGGTGCAACCGCCCAGAGGCTCACTCTTCGAGCTCTGCCAGGCGGTGCAACGGCCCCAGTCAGGCGGTGTAACCGCCAAACCCCGAAATTACAGGAATTGTCAGTTTTGAGCTTGGAATTCAAACTGAGTTGGGGCCCATAAATACCCCACCCTTTCAGCAATGAAAGAGGAACCCAAAACCACCGAAATCCTGATCTTACTCTATGATTTTTAGAGCTCAAAAGTGTTGTATGAGTTAAAAGTTCTCCTTCCTCTTTTCTTCCAAGTTTTGATCTGTCAAGAGAGGAAAGAAAATTCTGTAAGGGTTATCTCCTAAGCCCGTCAAAAGGAATGAAACTGTAAAAAGGTGGTTGGCCTTCGCCTATTGAAGGAAGGCCTCTAGTGGACGTCGGTGACCTCATCGGTGAAGGAAGCCAAAAGTGGATGTAGGTCAAGATAGACCGAACTACTCTAAATCTCGATTTGCATTTACTTTGAGCATATTATCTTTACTGCAAATCTTCTCAATAGCTTACTACCTTCTGCGCATTTACGATCGTATTTCAAAGTTCAGTATTTTCCGAATCGGTGTTTAGACGTAAATCAGTTTTATTGTGAAACCCCCCCCCCCCAACAGGGGCGGTCGCCCGGCGGGACAACACCGCCTGCGGGCGTTGCCCCACCAGCAGAACCGCCCGCGTGGGGCGCCCACCTGCAGCGACAGTGCCGCCAACGGGCGTGCCGCCTGCAGGCGAGGGCAGCGCCCTCGCCCCGCCCTGCTGGCGGCGGCGGCAGCAGTAAGAGGGAATTAAGGTTTTGGGCAAAAAGATAGTTTTGCCCCTGTGAATTTGAGAAATTCCAATTTCTGTCTTTTATCTAAATTATGAAAATACCCTTAGGAATTGAGAAATTCCTTACATGTCCCTGATTTCAGAAAATATTAATTAATTAAAAGGTTTAGTTGATTATTATTTTTATTATTATCTAGTAGTCCTACATGATGATGATTATTTATATATGTGATATAGGATGTGTGGACGGATGATCATGGACCGTGTGATGTGTGTACTCGTGATTATTATTATTGAGGTCTGCGTGCCTCCATTATATTTCTCGTTTATTGTCGGGCCTGCGTGCCTATGATTAAGTTGTAATCACATGAGGAGGCACAGCGGGAGCGTGGATGCGATAGCGGGACCCACGAGATGGACGATCGTGATGCATGAAGATGCATCAAGATGTCGACGGAACCGACGAGGACGAGATGGACGATCACAGGGCATGGAGATGCACCGTTGCACACATAGATCTTGATGTGAGTGATTAGGCCTACTGGCTCGGGCCTAATCATATTAGGTTGTGGTCCATGATCATCTGGTGTGATTGCTTATACACATACTAGATATGTATATATATTTGCATGCGATGTAGATATATATTAAATATGTATATGTGTGATATGTCATATTAGGAGACCAAATCATAGAAACATCTCTTGATAATATTAAGTCGGTAAACGTGAGGTAATTAGATTGACCCACTTGGCCTTCCATCGTTATAAGTAGGAACTGATTCTCAGTGTAGGTTGAGTTGGTCGAGTCCCTCGAGACTCACCTATATCGCGATTCGCTATCTTGCTTACGACATAGAGATGTCACCGGTGACCTGAGGGCATGGTATGCTTGGTCGAGTCCCTCGAGGGTATATCATCAAATCAGACTCATCTTGTAACGAAGGTGTTGACTTAACCGAGCATCATGGTTGGTCGAGTCCCTCGAGGCCATGGTGATTCGGAGGCCGAACAGGACGGGAATCACAAGGAGTTGTGATCGGCAAGAGTTGCCTACCTTTTAGGCTTAGTGTGATTGGTCGAGTCCCTCGAGGTTACACTAAGACGCTGATTGGATCCTGATCCCCACTAGAAGTCTGCCGGAGACTTCCGTTTCATGTGCTGAGGGTGTCGCGTGACTCGTTAGTAAAATAGTGGGAGCATATTAAGATAGAAGTCCATATCTTGATAGTTTATTTCTTGCAAAATCTGCATGTTATTCATTTCTGCTGCATCTTTATTTTTAGAAAATGTTGCTTTCAAATCCCTTACGTGGCATACTTGATGTCAACCGTCTCACTGGTCCAAATTATACGGATTGGCTTCGTAACTTGAGAAGTATTCTCACAGTAGAGAAAATCGTGTACGTCCTTGATACAGTAATGCCTACGCCCGAAGAAGGGGCAAACGAGGATGAGATCGCTCGTTACGTGAAGTACATTGATGACTCCACTCTTGCTCAGTGCTATATGTTGGGCTCTATGACTCCTGAGTTACAGAGACAACATGAAAAGATGGATGCCAGATCCATTCTCCTACATGTCCGCAAATTGTTTGAGGAACAGGGAAGGACTCAGCGATATGAGATATCCAAGAGCCTCTTCCGCGCTAGGATGACTGAGGGGACACCGGTTCAGAACCATATCCTAAAGATGATTAAGTGGATAAAGAAACTCATAGGTCTAGGAATGGTCCTAGAGGATAACTTGTGTGTGGACATTGTGCTTCAGTCCCTACCAGATTCCTTTTCACAGTTCATAATGAATTTTAATATGAACAAGCTTGAGGTGACTCTCCCAGAGCTCCTCAATATGTTGAGGGAGGCAGAGAGTACTATTAAGAAAGAGAAGCCAGTTCTCTACACTGGTGAGACCAAAAAGAAAAGGAAAGCAGAAAGATCCCTTAAGAATGGAAAGGGCAAGGGCAAACCAGGTAAAGCAAAGATTGCTAAGAAAGACCCAGCAAAGGACAAAGGCCAGTGCTTCCACTGTGGTAAAGATGGGCACTAGAAGAGGAACTGCAAAAAGTACCTTGCAGAAAGGGCAAAATAGAAGCTTGGAGAAGCTTCAGGTACATTCATGATCAATCTCCAATTGGCAGATTTTTTGTGATAGTGCATTGGTATTGGATACCAGTATTGCTTATTACATTTACAATTTATTGTAAATTCTAGCAAAGCCGAGGGGGGATTGACGAGAGGAATATTGCATAAAAGTTTGTTTATGCAAGACACTACTCCACATATCATGAATGTAAGTGTCTAAGAGGAAACGAGATGAGGTGAACAGTGCATACCTATGACATTGTAGGCTAGGTCATATCCATGAGGGAATGATTCAAAAGTTGCTAAATGATGGATATCTTGATCCATTCGACTATGTGTCATATGCAACTTGCGAGCCTTGCCTTCGTGAAAAACTGACCAACTCTCCATTTAGTGGAATTGGAGAGAGAGCCACTGAGCTGTTGGAACTCATACATAGTGATGTATGTGGACCCATGTTAACTCATGCCATTGGTGGTTACTCCTACTTCATTACCTTTACTGATGATTTTTCAAAGTATGGATATGTGTACTTAATGAATTATAAGTTCGAGGCCTTTGAGAAATTCAGAGAGTATAAGAATGAGGTGGAGAACCAGACTAGAAAGAGTATCAAAACTCTTCAATCAGATCGAGGAGGTGAGTACCTAAGTATAGAGTTTACTCAGTTCCTCAAGAACCATGGGATATTATCCCAATGGACACCTCCTTATACACCTTAGCTCAATGGTGTATCTGAAAGGAGAAATCATATGCTATTAGATATGGTATCGTCAAAGGCAAGGTGTTGACTACGACGAAACCTTCTCACCCGTAGCAATGCTAAAATCTATCAGAATTCTATTGGCTATTGCAGCACACTATGATTATGAGATCTGGCAAATTGATGTGAAAACCGCATTCCTCAATGGGAACCTCGAGGAGGAGGTGTATATGATGCAACCTGAGGGATTCGTGTCCAAGAACTGCCCAGATAAGGTGTGTAGGTTGCTTAGATCCATTTATGGACTAAAGCAAGCTTCCCGAAGTTGGAACATAAGATTTGATGAGGCAATCAGATCTTATGACTTCGTTAAGAACGAAGATGAGCCTTGTGTGTACAGGAAGGTAAGTGGGAGCGCTATCACATTTTTTGGTGTTATATGTGGATGACATCCTCATCATTGGGAACGACGTAGGAATGCTATCCACAGTAAAGGCTTGGTTATCTAGACACTTCTCCATGAAGGACTTAGGGGAAGAATCCTATATCTTGGGGATTAGAATCTATAGAGATAAATCCAAGAGGATGCTTGGCTTGTCCCAGTCTAGGTACATAGAAACCATTGTCAAAAGGTTTGGCATGGAAAATTCCAAGAGAGGTCTCATACCGATGAGACATGGGATATCGCTTTCTACGAGTATGTCCCCAAAGACTCCAGAAGAAAGGGCGAACATGAATATGATACCTTATGCCTCAGCAATAGAGTCTATTATGTATGCCATGCTATGTACTAGGCCTGATATAGCGCATGCTCTGAGTGTCACGAGCAGGTATCAGGCGGATCCAAGCTTGGAGCACTGGAAAGCAGTAAAGTGTATCCTTAAGTACTTGAGAAGGACTAAGGATCTTTTACTAGTATATGGAGGTAATAGCCTTAAGGTTGAAGGCTACACTGACTCAAGTTTTCAGTTTGATGTCGATGATAGCAAGTCGAATTCAGGGTATGTGTACACCTTGAATGGAGGAGCAGTGTGCTGGAAGAGTTCCAAGCAAGATACCACTGCTGACTCGACCACAGAGGTGGAGTACATTGCTGCATCAAATGCAGCAAAGGAGGGAGTCTGGTTGAAGAAGTTCATCACAGATTTGGGAGTCGTTCCGGATAGCGAGAAGTCGACTTCCTTATATTGCGACAACTATGGGGCGATTACTCAAATAAGGGAATCCAGATCTCATCAGAAGTGTTCTGAGGAGGTTCTAGCTTATCAGAGAGATCGTAACCCGAGGAGATGTAGCAGTGGAAAGAGTTCCATCCAAAGATAACATTGCAAATCCACTGACAAAGCCGTTGTCTCATTTTATCTTTGAGCGTCATAGGGGTCTGATGGGGATCAAACACATAGGTGATTGGCTTTAGGTCAAGTGGGAGATTGCTAGTCATAGGTGCCCAGCAAGCCAATCACGTGAGTGATGGCACGTGTGATTTGATACAGAATCTTTTTGCTTATTATATTTTGGCATATATCACTTTATAACTATTGCATAAATGCATACATATATTGTGATGTCCTTAGATTTGTGCAATGGGAATCGGATCGTGATGAGATCACGATAATGAGATCGATTCACCTTTAAACACATGTCCTAAATAATCCCGGTCATAGGTTACTCGAAAGGGTATTCGTGATAACCGGACAGACTGGTATGCTGTATACCCATCCATATGATGGATGCAGCTGGTCTCATAGCTGCTCGTGTAGGGATACAGTACAGGTGCTCATTGGAGAATGAGTTCATTGATTGATCCGCTTACGGAATGCTGGATGGTTGATGATGCCTTATTGTCAGACAACGATTCCGTAGTCCTAGTGGTGTATTTGGTCCTTAGACTTGAGACACCAAGGATATCCTGTATGAGTGCTCCACTCTTTGATACCAGACTTATAAGTTTGGTTGTCCCAGATCTAGTACAGCTGGTTATTGGGAGTGGTAGTCGACCTTACGAGGGCTATTGAGTGTCGATAGAGGATCATCCACTCTCGGCGTCATGAGAGGAATATCTCATGTGTTCTTGCTCAGACAAATCCCTGGCCAAGGTCATTCGGGTTGAGAGAGAAAGAGTTCTCCGGGAGAATCCGATTAGAGCAAGACTCGAGTAGAAACTGTATGGGTCTGACAGTACCATGCTCGATATACGGTCTTTAGGATATTAGATGGATGAGGGACTATAGGTACACGGTAACTGAGGACAGACTGGTCCAATGGATTGGATTCCCCTGTATCGTCTGGGGACTACGGCGTAGTGGCCTAGTACGTCCGTAGTCGATGAGTCGAGTGAATTATTACAAAGATAATAATTCACTGAGTTAGAAGGAGTTCTGACAGGTATGACTCACGGCCAGCTCGATATTGGGCCTAGAGGGTCACATACATATGGTAGGCATTGCGATGAGTAGAGGTTCGGATATGAGATATCCGACGGAGCCCTTATCTTATTGGATGCAGATCCAATACCCACTAGGGGAGGACCCATTAAGGTTTGACAGGGGACCTCTATAAATATGAGGGATTCAGAGCCTCATAGGGGACCCATTAGTAGCAGATGCCCTCTCACGCCTTCTAAAATAAGCTGAACTAGTAGCTATTTCTATTCTTATTTGCGAGACTTTGGAAGTTATCAGAAGGGAATGGATAAATAATCCTGAGATCCAAAACATCATTAAAAGATTAGAAGAAGCCCTAGGTTCTGTCTCAAATTATAGTTGGGATTCGATGGACTTACGCTATAAAGGTCGAATAGTGGTTGCCCCACATTCTTCTTGCCAAGCAATAATTCTGAAGGAGTTCCATTCATCACCAATTGCTGGTCACTCGGGATTTCTCCGTACTTATAAGCGAGTTCGACAACTTTTTTACTGGAAAGGTATAAAAAATTTTATCAAAAAATTTGTTACTGAATGTGATGTTTGCCAACGTCACAAAAGTGAGACAATAGCCACCCTAGGCTTATTACAACCCCTCCCTATTCCTGATGCTACTTGGACCGACATATCTATGGATTTCATTGACAGTCTCCCATCATCTCAAGGAAAGAGTACTATACTTGTAGTCGTGGATAGACTTACAAAATATGTTCATTTCTGTGCTTTACGACATCCTTATATTGCTGCAAGTGTTGCTCGTATTTTTGTGGAAAACATAGCTAAATTGCTTGGGAGTCCCCGTTCCATTATTAGTGATAGAGACAAGATATTTACTAACTCCTTCTGAGCAGAACTTTTTCATTTACAAGGTACTCAACTGAATATGAGCACTGCTTATCATCCGCAAACAGATGGGCAAACTGAAGTGGTAAACAGGTGCCTAGAAAATTACCTTCGATGCTTTACTAGCGACAAGTCGAAGGAATGGGTCAAATGGCTTCCCTGGGCGGAGTGGTGGTATAATACCTCTTACCATTCTTCTATTAAAATGACTCCATTTGAAGCAGTTTATGGCCAACCCCCACCTATAATTACAAAGTATGTACCCGGTACTTCTAAAGTTGATCAAGTGGACAAGGAATTGATGGATAGAAATAAGATTATTCAGCTTTTAAAGGATAACCTCACAGCCGCACAAGCAAGAATGAAACAACAAGCTGATAAACACCGAAGTGAACGAGAATTTACTGTGGGTGATTGGGTTTTCCTTCGTCTTCAACCCTACAAGAAAACTTCCATAAAGGTCCGATCTTCCATGAAGCTATCTCCTATGTTTTTTGGGCCTTATAAGGTATTAGAACGCATTGGACCAATGGCCTACCGCTTGGATTTGCCTGCTAGCTCTAAAATACATCTAGTCTTTCATGTTGCATGCCTTAAAAGGAAATTGGGTGAAGATGCAATAGTGCAGTGCCATTTGCCGGACACTTCTACTACTAGGAAAGTTCAAGCTCAACCACAAGTCATACTTGATCGACGAGTTGCAATGTACCGCAGACATCCTGTAACTAAAGTGCTAGTGCAATGGGCCAACTTACCAAAGGAAGATGCCACTTGGGAGTCCTACAGCATGCTAAAGGAGAAGTTTCCAGAATTTGATGCTGGTCAGCCTTGAGGACAAGGCTGAATTAAAGGAGGCGGGATTGTTAGGATCCTTTTATTTTTTCTTTTATTTTTTGTGCTTTCCTTTTATTTTCTGCGTATTTATTAAGTCTGTTTAGTTTAGCTAAAGTCGAACTCTATAAATAGGGATGTAACTGCTTCTTTTCGATCATCTATGAAAAATACTATTTTTGTCTTGTGACAAACCCTAGGAGGCCGATCCCCTCGAAGCGATCAAGAAGGGCCGATCCCCTCGAAGCGATTAAGGAGGCCGATCCCCTCGAAGTGATTATCCCCTTTCTCTTCTTCTTTTTTACGAAAAAACTTTATGGTCTTATCAAGGTGCAACCGCCTAGAGGCTCAGTCTTCGAGCTCTGCCAAGCGGTGCAACCGCTAGACCCCGAAATTTCGGGAATTGACAGTTTTGAGCTCGGAATTCAAACTGGGTTAGGGCCTATAAATATCCTACCCTTTCAGCAATGAAAGAGGAACCCAAAACCACCGAAATCCTGATCTTACTCTGTGATTTTTAGAGCTCAAAAGTGTTGTATAAGTTAAAAGTTCTCCTTCCTCCTTTCTTCCAAGTTTTGATCTATCAAGAGAGGAAAGAAAATTCTGTAAGGGTTGTCTCCTAAGCCCATCAAAAGGAGTGAAACTGTAAAAAGGTGGTTGGCTTTCACCTATTGAAGGAAGGCCTTCAGTGGACGTCGGTGACCTCATCGGTGGAGGAAGCCAAAAGTGGATGTAGGTCAAGATTGACCGAACCACTCTAAATCTCGGTTTGCATTTACTTTGAGCATATTATCTTTACTACAAACCTCCTCAATAGCTTACTGCCTTCTGCGCATTTACGATCATGTTTTAAAGTTTAGTATTTTCCGAATTGGTGTTTAGACGTAAATCAGTTTTATCGTACGAACATCATATTTCAGTTTACACTTACATTCTAATTTCCATCATAATTGCAAACTGCCTTCATAGACTTGCTTTAACTGCATCTTGCTTGATCACAAGTTAAAGTGATTTACGAATCGACTTTTCTACCGAAATCGCTCTTATCATACGAACGCAGTTTTAATCGTCGAAAGTTTTTCGCTGCACTAATTCACCCCCCCCTCTTAGTGCTCTTGATCCTAACAAGAAGATCCTCTAGGGACAAAGGGAAAAGGAGATTAGAAGAAGACTTTGATCTTACCCTTTTCAATTCAAAATATCATGCTGAAAAATTTTCTTCCTTCGAATTTAGAAGTGCAATAAGGGAAAACATGTAGATCTAGATGAATTAAGAGACTTAGAGACAATCCAATGGTTTGCAAACTTAGATCTACTCCCAATTTTACAAATTAGTGAACCCATCTATCCAAGACTTGTTAGATTGTTTTACAACAATCTATAAGTAGATGAAGAAGAAAGAGTGTCTACCTATCTCTTAGGACAACACATCTCCATTACGGATAGATTCATTTGCGACATGATAGGCATTCCCGTAAAAAATAGAGGTCTTTATTTTAGAGGATCGTGGGATAATGAAATAGTTGGGACAACATATGTTGAAGCCTTAGGAACAATTTTTGGTAATCCCAACTTAGTGATAGTTCCTAAAAGCTGTGAACATCTACTACCACTAAACACTAAGGTACTTCATCATATCCTAACTAGCATCATTCTCCCTAAACAATACCCTCATGATAAAGTAAGTCAAATGGAATTAGGAACCATGTATTGGATCATGAAAGGACATAACATCTGTTTTGGTTACCTTATCCAACAAAACATGATATAACTATCTAAGAAAGACATGATGTTTCCATATGGTGGTATAATTACTAGAATACTTAAAGCCTATGATATTCCAATACCACCCAACTAAGAAGTGATGAAAGTAGACAGGTTTAGCATAATAAATAAAAATCTACTTCACCGATTGAGATGTTTTTATAGAAACAGTAATTGGGTTAGAATGCCTAGAAGAACCGATCCCTCTCAACCCGAACCAGAACCCGAAACACTAGTCTTTAGGGGTACTCAATCTCCTCCGATCTGTCCTTTTGAGGAAACACATCCATTTGAGCAAGCTCCTACATCATCTATCGAAGACATTGGGATTCGGATGGACCGATTTGAACAAAGATAAGATCGGCTTAAGCAAATTCATCGACAATTTGACTCCTTGTTTAGGCATTTTAATTTTTCACCCCCTGAATAAGCTTGTATATGTATATGTGGACACAATCACCTCTTGTTGTAACAATTACATTGTTGTAAACTCTTTATGTTACTCACCTTGATCATAATGCCTTGATGACTACTAATCTTTGATATGGTTACTTGATGTATTAATTGATGAGCATATGTAGGGTTACGTTGTTTAATCCCGTTACTCATTGTCGGATTTCACGTTGAAATTAAATGTTTCGATAATGCCTACTTTGAAAACCTTGTGTCTTGGTCTTCATGATAAATATGATTTGAGAAAGTAATATAGCCATAAAATTGATGTGTCATTGCCATGATGTTAATGTGTCATGATATTACCATGTTGTTGATGTATTGCCATGATATTAATGTGTCATTATATTGCCATAATACTAAACATCAACTAGCTGATATTTTTACAAAACCTCTAATTGAAGAACAATTTGATTTCATAAGAAGAGAATTAGGAATATTGATGTGTCTGAATGCATAAACTTATTTTTCAGACTTTATTGATTGAATAATCAAATCACTTGATTGCCTTTACATGCCTAAAATTATATGTTGGAAATTATATGTTTTGGATACAAAAATTTCCATAACAATGAGCATATTTTATCTTCATGATTGTATTTAAAAATCTATAGTATAGTCTTGTCCGAATGCATGAAAGTGTTAATTTTATTTTTGGATTCTCTTAACTAGTGGTATCCTAACAATCGGATTTTCTCGATACATTATTCTCTTCCTAACTTAATAAGCATATGTCATATCGAGTTTGATTCTCATCATTGATTTTTGACATATGAAATCAACTAGCAAATACATCTATCATACACTCATCATGTGAAAAATATTTTTTGAGAAATGGATTTGATGAAATGATTCCTGCTTGTAAATTCCTTCTTGAAATATGGATGATAGTGTTTTTACTTACAAGGATTTGTTTCACATACATATCTTGATCCTTGTAAAAATGAAGTATGATTTAATCTCTCATCGATTTTAACTTCATTCAAAGTAAACTCACAAATAGCTGGTATCACAAATAGCCTTCCTCCTTCATGCAAAAAGATAATAATAAATAAAAAGGAAAAAGTATTCAAAGCTATCTCCATGTCATGTTTTCCTTGAGATGTTTGCATAATTGGTATCTTATCACTCACTGTTGGAAAATGACATGAACCTAGTTATGGCATAATTACTGCACTTATGCTTAAAATTTGCTTATATCCTTCTCCTTTTTGTTGATGACAAAGGGGGAGAAATATATGAATTAATGCTATGAGTGACATATTTGAATAAGAAATATATGAATTGATGCTATGAGTGTCATATTTGCACTATGTTATTGCCATATCATGATAAAATATCAAGAACTTGCATAGCAACTTTACTTGTTGATATCCTGCCATGTGATGCTACGATTACTAAACACTTGAAATGTTTGCTTTACATTAAGATATCAAAAGCTTAAATTGTAAATTTACATGTTGATATCTTATGTTGAACTGCTACCATCATTTATATTTGAAATGTAAAACTTGAGAATGGATATCAAGTCTTGACATCATTTTCAGCAAGATACATCATGATAGGAATCATGATGGGAGTAATTGATAAAGTTAAGAGTTCTTATCTTATCAATAAGTCTATTGAATTCAAAGGCCTTGAATTCAAGAATAACTTATCTCAAGTATGGCATGTCGATAGGGGGAGTTCAGGTTAACTCTCTTATCAAATGATTATCATCATCAAAAACGGGGAGATTGTTGAATCTCAGATTTTGATGATGAAGTCAATTATCATTTATTATCTAATCCATATGTTGAGATAAGTGTATAGGATTAACTACGATGAAAGTAAGAAATGCAGTAGGAGTTACGCCGGAGTCAAGACTATTATCACGTTGGGAGTTCGAGAGTTCGACGGAAGTCTGGACGGTCATCGGAGGTTCTGCGGGAACAAATCCAAGAAGTCGAGGAGCTTGCCAAAAGAAGCTCGTCAGAACTTGCCAAGTGGATCGACACAAGTCCAGGAGTTTGCCGGATGTCCGCAGGAGCATCACTAAGGGTTCATCAGATGATCGACGGAAGTTCACCGGAAGCTCGCCGGAAGAAGCGATTGACGCACCAGGGCAAGTTGTAGTAAATATCTTAAGAAATATCGTAGTTAGCATGATGATTAAGTTAGATATGGGAGGTGATCCCATTAACTTAATCTTGGGGCAATTGGGCCCTTGACAGACCCAAATTGGGCCGAATGGACCAGCCCATTCGGACCCAGATTTCTTGGCCAACGGTGACACCGCTTGGGTCGGCGGTGGCACCGCCCAGGGCTCAGTCTCCAAGCTCGGTTGGGCGGTGCAACCGCCCCTGACAGGTGATGGAACTGCCTGAGCTCGGTCTCTGAGCTCTGCCAAGCGATGCAACCGCCCCAGTTAGGCGGTGGCACCGCCTGGGCTCAGTCTCCGAGCAAGACTGGGCAGTGCAACCACCCCTGTCAAGTGGTGGCACCGCCTAGAGGCTTAGTCTCCAAGCTCTGCCAAGCGGTGCAACTGCCCTTGACAGGAGGTGGCATCACCCAGAGGCTCAATCTCCAAGCTCTGCCAAGTGGTGCAACCGTCTTAGTTAGGCGGTGCAACCGCCAGACCCCGGAATTCCAGGTGATGATAGTTTTGAGCTCGGAATTCAAACTAGTTTGGGGCCTATAAATACCCCACCCTTTCAGTAATTAAAGGGAAACCAAAGAAACCGAAAATCCAATCTTACTCTGTGATTTTTAGAGCTCAAAAGTGTTGTATGAGTTAAAAGTTCTTTTTCTCTTCTCTTCCAAGTTTTGATCTGTCGAGAGAGTAAAGAAAATTCTGTAAGGGTTGTCTCTTAAGCCCATCAAAAGGAGTGAAACTGTAAAAGGGTGGTTGGCCTTCGCCTATTGAAGGAAGGCCTCTAGTGGACATCGGTGACCTCGTCGGAGGAGGAAGCCAAAAGTGGATGTAGGTCAAGATTGACCGAACCACTCTAAAATTGCGGTGCACTCTGGTTTGCATTTATTCTTGCTGCTTACCTTACTACAAACCTCCATATGTGCTTTACTTCCTCTTTACTTTTGCTGCACTCCTTTACGAACTCGCTTTCAAATTAGGTTTCTGAAAACGATTTTACGTCGAAAACGATTTCATCGTATGAACGCAGTTTTATACGTCGAAAGTTTTCCGCTGCACTAATTCACCCCTCCCCCCCCCCCGCCCCCCCCCTCTTAATGCTCTTGATCCTAACAAACATTTGATTGGCTTTGTAATAATTGTCTAGATCGAAGTAACATAATTGAGTTGGAATTGGGCTAACTCAATTAGGGGCTAATTAGCCCCAAGTTTTGGTTGTGTTGGAACAAGTGAAAGGCTTAAACAGTGACCCAATAGGTGGAACCATCGTGGCACAGTCTCTGAGACTATGTCAAGTAGTGGTACCGCCCAGACACATTCTCCGAGAGATTGTCAGGCAATGGTACCGTCATACTGGGCAGTGGTACTACCTAGTGGTAGGGTGTGAGATGTCTCCACTAGTAACTCTTTACTAGTTGGAGAATGAACATTATTACTTGAAGTCAATAAGTGTTCAAAAAACTCCACATCTCGAGATCCCATTATGATATTAGGCTTACCAAATTAAGAAGTCTATAAGTTTTGCTATTTAAGGCATAGCCTGCAAATACACATTTGATTCCTCTAGGTCTCAACTTTATCCTTTGAAGACTATTATTCTTACAATATGCAAGACACCCCCACACTTTAAAATAACTAATATTTTGTTGTCTTCCTTTCCATAACTCATATAAAGAGATTTTGTTTTTTTTGGAAGGAATTCTATTTAAAATATGCCATGTTGTTCACAAAACAAGTTAAATTCATTAGGAAAATATTTTCCTCCTCTATCAATTCTTAAAACTTTAATTTTCTTCCCTAATTGATTTTTAACTTCTACTATATATGCCTTAAAAGTATTAAAAGCATTATTTTCAATTTCAATAAGTAAACATATGTGAACCTAGACGTATCAACTATAAAGTAATGAAATACCAACTATAATTTAATGAAATATATATTGTCTTCTCTTGTTAACATGTCATTTAATTCACATATATTAGAATATATTAAATCTAACAAATTAGTATGTCTTTCAATACTTTTGAAGGGTTTCTTCATCATCTTTGATTTAACATAAATTTTATATTTATTAAGATCATCAAAATAATAATTTATTAAGCCATACTTAACTATTCTTTTAATGATGCTAGTTCCGATATGTTCTAATCTATTGTACTATAATGAATAAGAATCAACAATATAAACAGAAGTAAGATTTTTATTAAATTCAGAATCATTATTAATAATAGATAATTTGACCATTCCCTAAGCAAAATAGTCTTTTCCAATAAAAATTATATTACGAGATAAAACTAACTTTTCAGATTTAAATATATATTTAATTCCAGATTTGTCAAGGAGATTCCCACTCACTAAATTTCTACTGATATCTAGTATATGAAAAACATTAGTAAAAGTGACTTTCTTTCCCAAAGTGAAAGTGAGTTTCATATTTCCTTTGCCAATCATCTTAGAATGAACTTCATTTCCTATTTAAATCTTTTGCCCATCTATGACTTCTTTCTTAAGTCTTGAAGTGTGTCTTATCATAGCAAACATAGAGGATAGCACAAGTATCATACCACTAACTAGAAACCTAACCAAATATGGTATTCTCTTTGCTTGCCATCGCGATTATCTTATCATCTCCCTCAATGGAATTGACTTTTAGTTTCTGGTCTTTCTTAAATCTGTAATACCTAGCAAAATGGTCAGGTTTTCCACAAACAAAACATCCTCTACTCTTTAGCATCTTAAATTTTCTTTGATCCCTTTTAGAGCCAAGATGATTCTCTTTATTTTGCTTGTGTTTGTTGGAATTCTTAGGCTGATTCATAGTATTTTCTTTTATATTACCAAAAGAGTTCTCACTCTTGTCTCTCATCCTTGTTTCCTCTTAGATTTGAAGATGTTTTTAAATTTTCTCCAAAGTGATATCCTTAGAATCATGCAAATTTTTCTTCTTATACTCTTTCCAAGATGAAAGAAGCTTGATTATTATAGCCCCTACTTGAAAAGGTTCAAGAAGTTCCATTTTTTCAACCTTCAATTGATTAACAATAACCTGCAACTCATGCACTTGTACTAAGATTGGCTTGTCATTGATAAACTTGTAATCAAAATATTTAGAAATTAAAATTTTCTTTGTACTTTCTTCCTCAACTTGATACTTGAATTCTAAATTATTCCAAATTACTTTTGTAGATGGCTCCATAGTATAAAGATCATAAAATCGATCCGAAAGAGCATTAAAAATGTGTCCTCTACACATAACTTCATCTTAATTTCACTTCTTTCATTCAGTCTTGACTTCATTGGTGTCATTGTCAGTTGGATTAGGAATTGATTGAAAATTTAGATCAAGCACATAAAAAATCTTTAAAGCGGTCAACATGAACTTCATCTTATTTTACCAATTGGTGAATTCATTCCATTAAAACAATCCAAATGAATAAAATCTTGATTTAGCAATTTGATAATATTTGTGGCCTCCATGGTGAATTTGTATAAACTTACAAAATATCATTTTTAAATTATTAAAAAAATACAATAAAGAAAAGGATGAAAAAACACTTTAGAAACTAATAACACACACAAGATCAAGAACACCATAGGAAATATATTTAGGCTTGAAACATATTTAAATACTTTTTTAAAAATGATATTTGTATCCTTTTCTCAATAAGATTGCTATGGGTTTGATACAAATAGTTTTAGTAGATATAACAAGACTTTAAAATATCTATATTGAGCAAGCAATAAAGAATCATCAAATAGGAATTAAAGAATATCTAATTCAATCACTTGGAGAGATATTGTTTACAATTTACTCTCAGATACCTATTTATAGATATTTTCACAAAAGACAACCCTTAAAAATAACTATCAAAATAACTACAAAGAAAATCACCTTTTCAAATAACTCTTTTGAAAAGATTTTTTTTATTTAAATAATTTATAACAAATGATATCAAAGTTCAAGAGATTAAGTGATTATAGATTCAATGAGGGTGAGCGACAAAGACTAGAAGGAGCATGAAGAAAAAATATTTTCTTCTCATAAGGTAAAAAATGAATATAATATATACTTATAAAAATATTGAGATTGTTAGGTTCGATAAGTATTTTGTAAGATAAAAAAAATCTTAGTACGAGAACAAAAATGAGTCCTCGCAATGCAAGAAAAATTTGATAATTAGAGTATGGTTCTTATGTAAATATTCAATCCTACGGATCTCCAAGCTTTGGTGTAAGAAAATAAGATTGTTAGGAATTCTTTAAATACCCCTAAAACTCTCCCCAAATAGTAAGGGGAGAAATAAAATTTTTAAGAGTATGTGAAAAGGTGTATAATGGGATTGTGCCTTAGTGAGTGATGGTAATTAATATCAATAGTAAATACTTTGAATTTTGTGTCTATAAATATTTATAATTAGGAGATTTAGATAATCCCAAAGAAAAATCTATTTCAATAGTTATATTATGGGGTAGGCTGATAGTGTTCTAGATATCCTTACAGTTTAGGGTCGTATACTCAAAGGTAATAATACTATTCTACAAGGGTGGTATCAGTCCTTCATAAATAATTTTGAGTGAACACTAGATATGTCAATATTTCACCCAAAGGTGAAATATAGATGATATCAATAGTCCATCATATTTTAGAAACTCAAAGCATTAATGTTATATTATTACAGTGGTACTTCCTTTATTGTGCTTTTGTAAATGTCCCTATACTTTTTAAAATAAATGGCTTGAGCATATGCAAGTTGTATTGAGTGAGTGAGACCTTGATCAGATTAACTAAACAGAACACAAGCTTAATTACTAAAAGTTCTATGGAATAAATAATTGAGGTGACTGATCAAGAAAGGTACGAAAGACTTAATTTAATGATATTTAGACTTTAGTATAGTTTACAACTAGCGCATAAGAATATCTAAGGATCAATTTAAATTTTCTGATAAGTCATTAGTTGATACCTTAAAATGATAGAATTTGAGGAATTCAAGATTATATCCTTAATATAAATGATAAAGTTGTAAGCTCAAGACTCATAATATTTTGAGTATTAATCAAGGAGTAGGTAACACTAAAATAAGGATGAAGCGTAAGTCACCTGAGTTTATAATTACTATATAAACTTATAAAAGAATATATTCACAATAAAGTGTTACTTCTGTAGCAAATAAAGTTATGTGAAGAAGAAAAAGGAAAAAAAATTTTGATTTGAAATTAAAAGGTATAAATATAACCTTTATATGGTTCAAATCAAATATTACATATATTATTGATGGATTAATTCGATGCTTCAACATATGTTACCAATAATAGATATTTATTAAAAAAAAAGAATGAAGGAGGGACAAAATCAAAAGAGAATGAGATATTCATCATTATAGGGAATCATCTTAAAGTGAAAGCGATATTAGTTTGTATTTATCACTTACATCTTAAGATGATTCATTTGATAGATCTTGAAGATCCATGTTTATTCTTATAATTCTAGGAATTTGGATTCTTTACCTAGAATTATTAGAATATCATTTCCCTTTTGGTGGTTGTAAACTTACTATGATTCAATAAAATATTAACCTTTGAATTATATATAATAGTCTATACAGAATTAATATGAATCTTAAGTTTACAATGATCGTATAATTAAATATTAAAATGAACTATAGTTTTATAAACTTCCTGAGATTATGCTTATAACTATGGGTCACTCTATGCTTTCGTCTCATTAAAGAGAAACATTTTATCACCATATAAATAACCTATTGAGATATGGTTATATATATCTAATTCATATAAAGTCTATGATCATTCACACTGTTGAAGTGTACATAAATGAAGTCGATAGACAATTAGATAGAAAAATCAAGATCATCATATCTAACAAAGGTGATGAATTTTATGATATTTATGATGAACCCAATTATAATTATAATTCTTTTGCTAGATTCTTAAAAAAAAAAGGTATATGTGTTTAATATGAATACTAGATCTGTTACATCATAATATGATTGCTGAAAGATATAATCGTACCTTTATAGTTATGGTTAGGAGCATAATAAGTTATTCTTTTATACCTAAATCAATGTGAGAAGAAGCTCCAAGGACAACTATGCATTTCTTGAATGGTGTTCCTAGTAAGTAAATTACATGACTTTTTTTAAGTTATGAAAAGATAGAAAACTTAACTTAAGATATTTACATATTTGAGATTGTCCTATAGAGATAATGATCTTCAACTCACATAAAAGAAAATTAGATTTAATAACTATTTTAAATATTTTATAATCTATTCAGAAAAGTTTAAAGGGATACATATCTTACTGCTCTAATCATAGTACGAGGATAATTAAATCTGGTAATGTAAGATTCCTATAAAATAGCAAATTAGTGGGAGTGAAAATCTAGAAATTCAATTTTGATATAGAGGAGATATAAGCTAATACTCCTTTATTATTTGAGAAATTGTTGTTACTCAAATCATTAAATGATTTGATAAAAGTGAACAACAAAATAACATTACTAAACTCTCACGTTATATTGATATCGCTATTAATGGTCTTGTAGAATAATCATAATTGACAATCTTGGGAATATCTCAAAGGAAAAGAAATTCTGTCATTTATGGTTATTATGTGGCATATCTACAAGAATTATATTATAATATAGGAATTAGAATGGATTCCTCATTGTTTTCACAGGTCATGAAAGTGTTAGGACCCTTTTTCTGAGCTTTTGAATAATGTTTATTGAGTCTGTCTAGTCCAGTTATTTATTGAGTCGGTTTGGTTCAGTTAGAGTCAAATAGAGATTTATTTAATATTTATTTATTATTAGAGTTCAAGTCTTGATGGACTCTGGATGGAACTCTATAAATAGGGATGTAACTGCTTCTTTTCAGTTATCTATGAAAAATACTATTATGTCTTTTGACAACCCTAGGAGGCCGATTCCTTCGAAGCGATCAAGGAGGGACGATCCCCTCGAAGCAATCAAGGAGGCTGATCCCCTCGAAGTGATCATCCCTTTCTCTTCTTCTTTTTTTATGATAAGACTTTAGGGTCTTACTATTTGGTATCAGAGCGGTGATCCTTGGCATTCTCGCTACAGTGTTGTCGTAGCTATCAAAAAAAAAAAATTGTGTGAGGAAGGGTGAAGCCAATAGCCACGAATGCCAATCTTTCTCAACCGAGAAGGAACCTCTGCGTCTTGGTCAACGACCATTTGCCCCTTCTCCCCCATCATCGCTACTACCCAACCAGTAGTCACCACCACCGCCGCTGCCCCCTTACTGCAGTTATCTTCATCTTTAGGAAGAAAAAAAAAAAGCGAAGAAGAAGAAGAAGCCACAGCCACCCCTTCTTCCCCTGCCGGACCCCTGCTTCTTGCCGGCCCACCCGCCGCCACTGCTTCCCGGCCGAGGGACCACCATTGCCGCTGCTATTGCCCAGCCAGCAGCCACCGCCGCTGCCCCCACCAAGCCAGCAACCTCTCCTCCTCGCTTCCCCATCTCGCTCGAGCGAGAAGGACTGCCAGCGCCATTTCCCAACCAGTGGATCACCCCATCGCCACTTATACCGTCGGCGACGCTGCCCTAGCCGCACCACCATCGCTGCCTTCCCTTGGTTGCAGCTTTGGCTGTGCGATCTATCAGCATCGCTGTTTCTATGGTGCGATAAAAATAGAGCAGCCGCTGGTCCCTCTACTACCGCAGGCGCCGGTTGCCTCTACCATCACCGCTGCTTCTCGACCACTTCAACACCACCCCTCTCCTTCGTTGCTATGCCACCATTGTTGCCAGCCACAGTGCGACGACCACCGCACGCCTCCCAACCGCCGATCCTCCTTGCTCTGCATCCGTAGTGATAGAAACAGGGCAACGCACCATTGCCCTTGTTCCCAACCGTGACACCGCTGACTCCTCCTTCTCCATCGCTGCCACTGCTATAGCTGCTGACATCGGTTGCCCTTGCTCTGCATCCGTGACACTGGTTGCCCATCTGGTCGAAAGGGGCCCCTGCCTCCCCTGCTTTCAGCCAGCCCCACCGTAGTTGCTGCATTCCGACTAGCGACCACCGTCGCCGCTGCTCCCCGGCCAGCAGCCTTCCCTCCTTGTTGCTCCACCCTACTTGAGCGAGAAGGGTCACGGTCGTTGTTTCCCGGCCAGCGGACCAACCCCCTCGTCGCTTCTATCGTTGACGACGCTGCCCCAACCGTGCCACCATCGCTGCCTTCCCTTGGGTCGCAGCTGCAGTCGCTCAACCATCCCTACTCATGGCGATCAAACCAAGGCAACCATGACCGTTGCAGCCATCGCCATTTCCTCAACCGGACGAGATCCCTCAGCATCACTAACGCCTCCTTCTGCAGTGCAACAGAGACAAAGCAATGCTACCTTCCATCCGTGCCATCACAGCCACCACAACGGTGAGCCCTTGGCGGCACTGCCCCAACCACACCATCACCACAGGTTGCCATCACCGTAGCCTCAACCCCACTGCTCGGCGATCGCCCCTTGGGTCGTAGCAACTGCAGCCACATAGACATAATCGCCTTCCAACCCTAGCGCTCTCACCCCACGCAATGACAGAAATAGGGCAGCAACTCTTTCTCCAACGCAGCGACCGCAGCACTGACCTCGGCGTCCACCTCCTCGGCAACTTCACATCGACAGTGTTGATGCCCTTGACCGATACCAAAAATAGGAGTTGAGATTACAGATTTGCAGTCATACATAATGGCCACCGATAACTCAATGAAAGCACAAATGGAAGCATTAGAAATCAGAATTGAGAACCAGCTGTAAGAAACACTTAATGATTTCAAAAAAAGCCTACTGGAGAGCCTCAGCAAATTTCAACAAGATGGGAGCTCAAGTTCTACGTTGCACAGATATGGAAATACTGAAAAATGGTCCCAAGATTATGACACAATTTGCTCATACATGAAGGTGGATGGACAGCTTGCCAAAATTTGTCAGACTTCTATAGTGTTGGAATATCAGAGTAGGTTTGAAAGATTATCAAATCAAGCTAGAGATTGGTCGGAACGATAACTTTTAGATACATTAATTGAAGGGCTTATTCCAGAGATCCGGTGTGAAGTTAAGGCTCGTCAACCCCGCACTATGATAGCTGCGATCTCATTCGCACATCTACATGAGAAAAAAATCAACAGGGAAAATCATGGAAACAGAAGTAACAACCACCAGATGATCAGTAAGCCACCCACTATATCTATTCCCAACCAAAGCCTTGACACTCGAGGACTAACCCAAGAAGAACTCAAGAAAATTTCAGCAAAGGGTTTGTACTATGATGAAAAGTGGAGTATGGAGCACCAATGTAAACAAGGGCAATATTTGATGATTGAGCCAATTGGAGAGGAACCGAAAGCAGAAGAGTTGGAGTCCGATTACGAAGGTGTAAATTCTAATAAAGATGTTGAACCTACCGTACATACAATGCATACATTAGCTGACTACTCTAACCCGCAAACTATGGAAGTTGTCGCAACTCTAGAGCATCAGCCTATTATAATTTTGATTGATACTGGTAGCACTAACAATTTTATGGACAGTGAGACTGTTGACCGATTGGCTCACTGTTAGGATCAAGAGCACTAAGAGGGGGGGGGGGATGAATTAGTGCAGTGGAAAACTTTCGACGATTTAAAATGATGTTCGTACGATAAAGACGATTTCGGTAAGAAAGCCAATTCAGAAATCACTTTAACTTGTGATCAAGAGAGATGCAGTTAAAGTAAAGATATAGAGAGAGTTTGTAGTTAAGATAGAGAACAGAATGTAATTACAAACCGAAATACGACGTTCGTACGATAAAATCAATTTCGGTATGAAAGTCGATTCGAAAGTTACTTTAATTTAGATTAGGCGAAGTGCAGTTAAAGTAAAGCTATGGAGACAGTTTGCAGTTAAGATAGAGAATAGAAAGTAAATGCAAATCGAAATACGACGTTCGTATGATAAAAGCGATTTTGGTATGAAAGTTGATTCGGAATTTGCTTTAACTTAGATTAGGCGAAGTGCAGTTAAAGTAAAGCTATGGAGGTAGTTTGCAGTTAAGATAGAGAACAGAAAAGTAAATGCAAACCGAGATTTAGAGTGGTTCGGTCAATCTTGACCTACATCTACTTTTGGCTTCCTCCTCCGATAAGGTCACCGACGTCCACTAGAGGCCTTCCTTCAATAGGCAAAGGCCAACGACCCTTTTATAGTTTCACTCCTTTTGACGGGCTTAGGAGACAACCATTACAGAATTTCTCTCCTCTCTTGAAAGCTCAAAACTTGGAAGAAAAGAGAGAGGAGAACTTCTAGCCTTTTCAACACTTTTGAGCTCTAAAAATCACAGAGTAAGATTGGATTTTTGATGCCCTTTCATGTAGGAAAGGGTAGGGTATATATAGGCCCCAAATTGGTTTGAATTTCGAGCTCAAAAATGTCTTTTCTTAGATTTTTGGGGTGCTGGCGGTACTACCTCCTGACTGGGGCGGTACAACCGCTTGATAGAGCTCGAAGACCAAGCTCTGGCGGTGCCACCGCCTGACTGGGGCGGTTGCACCACCCATTCTTGCTCGGAAACTGAGCCCAGGCGGTGCCACCGCCTGATTGGGGCGGCTACACCGCCTAGATTTCTTGGAGATTGAGCTCCTAGGTGGTGCCACCATCGGCCAGGAAATCTAGGTCCGAATGGGCTGATCTATTCGGCCCAATTTGGGTCTGTCAAGGGCCTAATTGCCCCCAAATTAAGTTAATGGGATCACCTCCCATTCCTAACTTGATCTGCATGCTAACTACGATATTTCTTAAATCATTTACTGCAACTTGCTCCGGTGCGTCAATCGCTTCTTCCGACGAGCTTCTGGCGAACTTCCGGCGAACATCCGACTAACCTTCGGTGATGCGCCGGCGGACTTCCAGCCAACTCCTAGACTTCCGATGATCCACTTTGCAAGTTCTGATGAGCTTCTTTGGCAAGCTCCTGGACTTCTCGGATTTGTTCCCGCAGAACCTCCGACGACCGTCCGGACTTCCGTCGAACTCTCGAACACCCAACGTGATCATGGTCTTGACTCTGGTGCAACTCTTGCTGCATGTCGTTCTTCCATCGTAGTTAATCTTACACACTTATCTCAACATATGGATTAGATAACAAATGACAATTGACTTCATCATCAAAATCCGAGATTCAACAATCTCCCCCTTTTTAATGATGACAATCAATTGATAATGGAGTTAACCTTAACTCCCTCTATCTATATGTCATACTTGAGATAAGTTATTCTTGAATTCAAAGCTTTTGAATTGAAGAGACATATTGATAAGTTAAGATCGTTTAACCTTATCAATGCTCCCGTCATGATTCCTATCATGATGTATTTCTCCGAAAATGATGTCAAGGCTTGACATTCATTTTTAGGTTTTACATTTCAAATGTGAAAGATAGCAATCATAGCAATTCATCATATGGTAAGATATCAACCTATAAGACTGTGATGTAAGTTCTTGATATCTTAACATAATACAAATGTTTCAAGTGTTTAGCAATCATAGCATTTCATCACATGGCAAGATATCAATAAGTAAAATTGCGATACAAGTTCTTGATATCTTAACATGATACAAACATGGCATAATCATAGCGTCAATTTACCATATATTTCGATGCAAGCTTCTTTTGATATCTTAACATAATATGGCACTTATAGCATCAATTCATATATTTCTCCCCCTTTGTCATCAACAAAAAGGAGAACGATATAAGCAAATTTTAGACATAAGTGCGGTAATTATTCATGCCATAACTAGGTTTATGTCATTTTTCAATAATGAGTGATAGGATACCAACTATACAAACATCTCAAGAAAACATGACATGGAGATAGCTTTCATTACTTCTTCCTTTTTATTTATTATTATCTTTTTGCATGAAGGATGAAAGTCATTTGTGAAGTTTAAATCGATAAGATATTAAAGCAAGCTTCATTTTTGCAAGGATGTATGTGAATCAAATCATTGTACGTAAAAATATCTTCCTTTTATAAGAAGGAATCATCAAATCTATTTCTCGAAAAATATTTTTCACATGATAAGTCTATGAGAAATGCATTTGCTAGATGTTTCCATATGTCAAAAATCAATGATGTGAATCCAAAACTCGATATGACATATGTTTATTAAGTCCGGAAGAGAATAATGTATCGAGAAAATCCGATTGTTAGGATCAAGAAGATCCGAAAAATGAACTTTAACACTTTCATGCATTCAGACGAGGTTTTGCTATAGATTTTCAAATTCAATCATGAAGATAAAACATGCTTATTATCATGGAAATTTTTTTGTATTCAAAACACATAATTTCCAACATGTAATTAAGGCATGTAATTGTGTAAAATTATTATGGTAATTAAGTGATTTGATCAAAAAAATCTGAAAAATAATCTTAACAAGTTCATGCATTCGAACACAATTTTGTAGTGCTCAAGGATTAAGAATTTGATGTATGAATCTTCTCAAATCACAATGAGAGTAGAACATGCTCATCATGGAAATCAAGGCACAAGATTTTCAACTTATAAAGTAAGCATATTATAGAAGCATTCAATCTCAACGTGAAACTTAAGTGATCAAGAAAATTTTGAAAACGAGTAGCGTAAAGAGATTCAAGGAAAATCTGAAAATGATGTTCAATCTACATTAATACTCCTAACTTTGCATATGCTCACCAAATAATACATTAAGCAAAACATATCAAGGATTAGTAGTTATCAAGGCAAGGGGCATTATGATCAAGGTGAGTAGCATAAAGAGTTTACAACAACATAGTTATTACAACAAGACAAGAAGAAATTGTGACCATATTTACATATACAAGCTCATTCAGAAGGTGGAAAATTAAAATGACTAAATAAAGAGTCAAATTATCGATGAATTTGCTACAACTCAAATAGGATTTAATCTTGTTGATGTTCAAGCCGATCTTGTCTTTATTCAAATCGATCTTGTCTTTGTTCGAATCCCTATGTCTTCGATAGATGATGCATGAGCTTGCTGAAATGGATGTGTTTCCTCAAAGGGACAGATCGGAGGAGATTGAGTACCCCTAAAGATTGGTGTTCCTGGTTCAGGTTCAGGTTGAGGGAGATTGGTTCTTCTAGGCATTCTAACCCAATTACCGTTTCTATAAAGATATCTCAATTGGTGAAGTAGATTTTTATTTATCATGCTAAACCAATCTACTTTTGTTACCTCTTCGTCGGTTGGTATTGGAATATCATAGGCTTTAAGTATTCTAGTTATTATACCACCATATGGAAGTATCATATCTTTTTTAGATATTTCTATCATGTTCTGTTGGATAAGGTAACCAAAACAAATGTTATGTCCTTTAATGATCCAATACATGGTTCCTAATTCCATTTGACTCACTTTATCATGATGGTATTGTTTAGGGAGAATAATGCTAGTTAGAATATGATGAAGTACTTTAGTGTTTAGTGGTAGTAGATGCTCACAGCTTTTAGGAACTATCACTAAGTTGGGATTACCGAAAATTGTTCCTAAGGCTTCGACGTAGGTTGTCCCAACTATTTCATCATCCCACAATCCTCTAAAATAAAGACCTTTATCTTTTACGGGAATGCTTATCATGTCGTAAATGAATCTATCCATAATGAAAATGTGTTATCCGAAGAGATAGGTAGACACTCTTTCTTTTTCATCTACTTGTAGATTGTTGTAAAACAACCTAACAAATCTTGGGTAGATGGGTTCACTAATTTATAGTATTGGGAGTAGATCTAAATTTACAAACCATTGAATTATCTCTAAATTACTTAGTTTATTTAGATAAACACACCTTCTCTTATGGACATTTCTAAATTCTATGGAAGCAAACTTTTTGGCATGAGGTTTTGAATCGAAAAGGGTGGAATCAAAGTCTTCTTCTAATCTCCTCTTCCCTTTGTCCCTAGAGGATCTTCTAGAGCCCATAACTACTGCTATTTAAGAAGATAGTAATGAACAAGAGTAAACAGAAATCAAAAGCTTCTTAGAGAATACCTTAAGTGAGATCTTTAAGAGAATGAGAGATTGTTGATCTTTGCTTGGAAATAGGCGGTATTTGGGCAGCTAAAGGGAAGAAATGGAGGTGGAGAAGTGTTGGAGCTACTAGAAGGAGAGGGAAGTGAGTTGGGGTCGGTTCTACCATCGGCCCTAGCTCGGTTTAAAAGGGGGCAAAGTTACGGGCAGTGGCACCGCTGGCTGGGCGGTGCAACCACTTGCAACCCGTGACAGCCGATGGTGCTACCGCAAGCTGGGCGGTGCCACCACCTACAGGCGGTGAGCACTTGTTTGGGGGCTGTCTAGGCTTATTTTGATGTTTTCGACTTGAGGAGAGTTTTCATTTGTGGAGCAATCAACTTTACTTTCGTAATTACATAAGAGTTTCCATTTCAAGATGAGAAATTTCGTACGTTCAAGATAGATCTTGTGATGCACATATTCTACTTTAAATGTCGTACACAATTTTAGACATGTTCATGACTTATTATCCAAGTTGGTAAGCTTCGCAAGTTTATGATAAACTTTGCTTGTAAGACGTAAGTTCATGATATAGTTGGATCCGAAGGTAAAGAAGAAATCAATTTGATGAGTTCAGAAATCTGGAGGGTATGCGAAGGGAGAATTATGAGTTTCAAAATCTGAGGGATCAAACAGGATTGTATTAGAATCATTCTGTAATATTAATTTTCTAATCCTCTTTTTACTATTTAGGCTAGAGAGCATTACGTGTTCTTTTGGATCTCGAGTCATGAATATCAAGTACCCAAAATGCAAGATATTATCTCTTGCTCCTAGCTTTTGATGGTGTACGTTTCTACAAGAAGTGGTAATTTTTAGGTACCCATTTACTTTTGGGTGCCTCAAAAACTGATCTACATTGTTTATCATGTTGCATAGAGTTTATCATGATTCCTTTAGGAACCTAAATCAGTTTATTCGGGCTAATTTTCTTGAATGGACAATGATACATTTTATGTCCATGTTTGCAACAAAAGTTGCATTTGCTTTGGTGCTGAACATGTAAGATAGGGCCTTTTATGAAAGTGGTTGGATTTTGGTGAGGACTTCTCACAAATCTGATTCCACTTCTTCTGGGAATGTGACCCTTATTTGTGAGGATCATGTTCAAAGACTTGCTACCAACCTCGAATTTCTTCAAGGCGTCCATAAGTAGCAAGTTCTCCTTTTGGAGAGTCTCTAGATCATGGCATTTTTCACATTGAGCTAAATTATCAAGATATTCAGTTTTTAATTTATCAAAATTGCTAACAAGACTATCATGCTTATTTTTCAGTAATTTATATTTTCTACTAATTGTTTTGCATTCATCAAATAAGTTATGGAAGTCATTTAATAATTCATTAAATGATAAATCGGCATCAATTAAATTTGTTACCTCCTCTCCGATGGCCATTAGGGCATAATGAGCAACTTGCTCGGTGTTGGACTCCTCTTCTTCGGATGTACTCGAGTCATCCCACGTTGCTTTGAGTGCCTTCTTTTTTGATGTTCTCTTCTTGGCTTGGGGACAATCACTTTTGTAGTGTCCCGGCTTTTTGCACTCATAGCAAATAACTTGATCCTTTCTGGGTTCAAATTTATTTTTTATGTCATTTTTAAATTTATTTCTCTTAATGAATTTTTTGAATTTCCTTGTTATAAGTGCTAAGTCATCGTCACAGTCCTCATCACTTGAGTTTTCTCTCAAGTGGTCATCTAAAGTTCTAAGTGTCATATCCTTCCTGTTCTTTGGAAGGATGTCTTCTTGCTCTTCATGAGCCTTGCAAGTCATTTCATAGGTCATTAATGACCCGATTAGTTCTTCAAGAGGGAAGTTGTTTAAATCTTTAGCCTCTTGAATAGCAGTGACTTTAGGGTCTCAACTCTTAGGAAGGGATCTTAGAATCTTATTTATGAGCTCAAAATCCGAAAAACTTTTGCCGAGTCCTTTTAGACCATTAACGATATCCGTGAAATGTGTGTACATGTCGCCAATAGTCTCACTCGGTTTCATTCAGAAAAGTTAAAAAGAATATATCAAAAGATTGATTTTTGACTCTTTCACTCTACTTGTGCCTTCGTGAGTCACTTTAAATGTATGCCAAATATCAAACGCGGTTTCACAAACCGAAACACGATTGAACTCATTTTTATCAAGCGCACAAAATAAGGCATTCATAGCATTTGCATTAAGAGCGAAAGTCTTCTTCTCTAATTCATTCCAATCGATCATTGGAAGAAAAGACTTCGAAAATCCATTTTCGACAAGATTCCAAAGTTCAAAATCCATTAAAATAAGGAAGATTCTCATTCGGGTCTTCCAATAGGTGTAGTCTATCCCATTGAACATGGGTGGACGTGTAATAGAGTGGCCCTCTTGGTTTCCGGTGTATGCCATCTCTCTTGGGTTTTAATCCATTTGAGAGTTAACCCCGCTCTAATACCAATTGTTAGGATCAAGAGCACTAAGAAGGGGGGGGGTGAATTAGTGCAGTAGAAAACTTTCGACGATTTAAAACGATGTTCGTACGATAAAGACGATTTCGGTAAGAAAGCTGATTCGGAAATCACTTTAACTTGTGATCAAGTGAGATGTAGTTAAAGTAAAGATATAGAGACAGTTTGCAGTTAAGATAGAGAACAGAATATAATTGCAAACTAAAATACGACGTTCGTATGATAAAACCGATTTCGGTATGAAAGCCGATTCGGAAGTTGCTTTAACTTAGATTAGGCGAAGTGCCGTTAAAGTAAAGCTATGGAGATAGTTTGCAGTTAAGGTAGAGAACAGAAAGTAAATGCAAACCGAAATACGATGTTCATACGATAAAAGCGA
Organism: Musa acuminata AAA Group; assembly: GCF_036884655.1. Classification (NCBI taxonomy): domain Eukaryota; kingdom Viridiplantae; phylum Streptophyta; class Magnoliopsida; order Zingiberales; family Musaceae; genus Musa; species Musa acuminata. Next base: position 14,953,471 of record NC_088357.1, on the reverse strand, counting down.
TTTTGGTATGAAAGCCGATTCGAAAGTTGCTTCAACTTAGATTAGGTGAAGTGCAGTTAAAGTAAAGCTATGGAGGCAGTTTGCAGTTAAGATAGAGAACAGAAAAGTAAATGCAAACCGAGATTTAGAGTGGTTCGGTCAATCTTGACCTACATCCACTTTTGGCTTCCTCCTCCGATGAGGTCATCGACGTCCACTAGAGGCCTTCTTTCAATAGGTGAAGGCCAACCACCCTTTTACAGTTTCACTCCTTTTGATAAGCTTAGGAGACAACCCTTACAGAATTTCTCTCCTCTCTTGATAGCTCAAAACTTGGAAGAAAAGAGAGAGGAGAACTTCTAGCCTTTGCAACACTTTTGAGCTCTAAAAATCAAAGAGTAAGATTGGATTTTCGGTGTCCTTTCATGCAGGAAAGGGTGGGGTATATATAGGCCCCAAACTGGTTTGAATTTGGAGCTCAAAAATATCTTTTCCCAGATTTTCGGGGTCCTGGCGGTACTACCTCCTGACTAGGGCGGTACAACCGCCTGACAAAGCTCGAAGACTGAGCTCTGGCGGTGCCACCGCTTGACTGGGGTGGTTGCACCGCTCAGTCTTGCTCGGAGACTGAGCCCAAGCGGTGCCACCGCCTGACTGGGGTGATTTCCTGGAAATTGAGCTCCTAGGCGGTGCCACCGTCGGCCAAGAAATCTGGGTCAGAATGGGCTGATCTATTCGGCCCAATTTGGGTCTGTTAAGGGCTCAATTGCCCCTAGGTTAAGTTAATGGGATCATCTCCCATTCCTAACTTAATCTACATGATAACTATGATATTTCTTAAAACATTTACTATAACTTACTCCGGTGCGTCAATTGCTTCTTCCGGCGAGCTTTCGGCGAACTTCCGGCGAACATCCAACGAACCTTCGGCGATGCTCCGGCAAACTTTGGGCCAACTCCTAGACTTACGATGATCCACTTGGCGAGTTCCAATGAGCTTCTTTGGCAAGCTTCTGGACTTCTTGGATTTGTTCCCGCAGAACCTCCGACGACCGTCCGAACTGCCGTCGAACTCTCGAACACCCAACGTGATCATGGTCTTGACTCCGGTGCAACTCCTGCTACATGTCTTTCTTCCATCGTAGTTAATCCTGCACACTTATCTCAACATATGGATTAGATAATAAATGAAGACTATGACATATTCGAAGTAAAGATCATTGATGGATGGATTTTCACTTATGATAGCAAAGGTTTAAAGATAAAATTGATTATACAGGGCCAAAAGTTTCGTGCAACGATTACTACACTAACAGATCGACCTGTTGCTTACACTATAAAAAATGGAGACCATACTTACTTGATCAACGGGTTGTGATGCGTTGCAGATAGTCTATGGCTAAAGTGCTGAAAGAGAAGCTCCCCGAGATTGATGTTGCTCAGCCTTGAGGACAAGGCTGATTTAAAGAGGGAAGAACTGTTAGGACCCTTTTTCTAAGCTTTTGAATAATGTTTATTGCATCTATTTAGTCCAGTTGTTTATTGAGTCGGTTTGGTTCAGTTAGAGTCAAGTAGAGGTTTATTTAATATTTATTTATTATTAGAGTTCAAGTCCTGATAGACTCTGGGTGGAACTCTATAAATAGGGATATAACTGCTTCTTTTTAGTTATTTATGAAAAATACTATTCTGTCTTTTGACAACCCTAGGAGGTCGATCCTCTCGAAGCGATCAAGGAGGCCGATCCCCTCGAAGTGATCATCCCTTTCTCTTCTTCTTTTTTTACGATAAGACTTTAGGGTCTTACTAGAAAGTAATGATTCTAAAAAATAATATGATGCAATTAATAACCAGAATAGTGTCTGATAAATTTATCGAATTGTCCAATAATTGTAAAAGAGTCTATTATATAAATGTGACTCAAAGGACAACGTCGAACGATATAATCGTCAGACTTATGATTAAAAGTTTTACTCATAAAAAATGTATCTACCATAACGAGACATTTAGTTTTTAATAAACTTGTTAAGAATTATCATGACATTAGTGACTCATTATGAGTTTGAGTTATATCATAATGATATAAAAGCTTTTTTTTTTAAATCTAACTTACTTTAAATGATTTACAAAGAAAATAAAAGAAATATAAAGTTTGGTATGCAAATTCAGGAATGCATTTATGACCTTAAACAAGCTTCAAGATAATAATATATAAAGGTTCTTGATATTATTATTTTCAGATGTACGGAAAATACTATTGATTAGTATTTATATCAATGAGAGCAAGTTTATTATATTGGTCTTATATATGGATAATATTTTATCTTACCAATAGTGATCTTGGTTTATTATACTAAATCAAGAAATTTGTCACTAAAAGTTTTAAGATAGTTGATATGAATGAGACATCTTATATTATTAACATTGAGTAATTCAAGGATAGACCTCAATGATTATGAAGACTATCTTAGAAAGGATATATCAATCAAATCTTGATAAAAGTTTTAATATATAGCTTTATTCAGTAAATCATAAAAGTAAAATTTTAGTCAATAGTAAATTTTTAAAATGACTTGAAAAGAATTAGATAAAAAAAATATTCTTAGTATATATGCAGTTGGAAGTCTATGCTCAAGCTTGTGTCGAAAAATATATCAGTTTTTTAATTAAAATATTGTATATATATTAGAGTTACCTATAAGTAAAAACACTAAAGGACTGTAGAGAAAGTAATAAGATAACCAGAAGGGACAAAGGAATATATGCACATATGTATGAAATTATATCGGCTTGAAGTGATAGTATTTTTCAAATGCTAATTGTATAAATTACCTCGATAATAGGAAGTCCACCTTATGGTTAATATCTATATCAACTAGAGGGGTAATTTATTATTATTAATATGATTTTGTAGCATGCTTTGAGGCCATTATCAAACTTTTGGACTGTGAAATTTTATCTTAAGACTTTGTATAGTCAGACTCAATTGCCTAGTTGTTGAAGATATTTTGTAACATTGTAGTAGTTATCTTTTCTAAGAATGACAAGTACTATTGCATCTCTATGTATTATGGTATAAAGTACTTGATGGTTACAGAAGATTAGTCTAAAAATATCCAATGTCAATTAATTACTTGAGTTTCACTATATTGATTGCTAATTCATTCACTTAGGACTTATAGCCTAAAGTATTTTAAAAGAATATGTTCTTATTATTGGATTTGTGAGCAACGCATAAAGGATATGGTGATGCATGTTTGAGTGGATACTATAATTAACATTTTTGCTTACATGCTTAAAGTTATTTGTTTCTGTTATCCCGTTCACAATTATGTATGTATATATTATGGTTGAATATGATAACAAGATTATCTTGACAAGACAAATCATATGGGTTATTTTGGACTATATTAGGAAAGTTTAACAGTATTGTGGTACATAGAAGAAAGTGTGACACTGATGGCATACAACCGCTATGACTCATATTGTTAGTTAGATTTAATGTAGTATTATTATAATTATTAAACTTATTGGCCTATTTTTAAAAATTCATGCACATGTATATAGTTTTTCTAAAATTCCAAAATCCAATTGGGTCAAATTATTTTTAAATAAATTTTATTTATTTATTTTTGATTTTATGTCTTTTTATATCTTATCACTTAATGGGCTAAGTGGAAGAATGTTAGATTATGTGATCCTATTTAATTAGGTGAGATATATTATAGATATGATTGAATTCTATATTATAGATATAGATATATTATAGATATTATTGGCCAATAGAAAAGAAGTATATATTAAAGTAGGATTCTTTATAAGATAACCTTGATGGGAGGACTCTCATGATAACTTATCCTAAATATTTTGTTCTTATCTATAAATAAACAGGACCTCTAGGTGCTAAAGTAGAATATCTTAATGCAATTGAGAGATTAAAGTTTTTATGTGAAAAGATAGGAAGAGATGAGAAGGATCTAGTTCTCCCAGATCAGATAAGATTTATTACAATATATATTGTAATATTGTTAGATCTATTTTAATTCTGACATAAAAATTTTTTCGCATTACAAAATAGCAAGATTACAATTTTATGCTAACAGGAGCTACATCGAAAATGGTGGATTGTGAAAGTGGTTTTCAATATCGTTCCTCCAGAGAAGCCAAAGTTAGCTTCGTCACGTGAGCGTGTGTCCCCTTTGAAGACCCTTGTAAACAAAAGTAATGGATTTCTCTTTCTGACCAGAAGAATAACGTTCGTCGGCCGTCTTATGGGGGTTGGAGTCCACATCCGATGGATGATCAAACAAGTAAAAGCAAAGAAATTCCGACAATGAATGCAGGAAAAACCATCGTCGACGACTTTCAATTGGATATTCAAATCCGGCTTCTTGTTGATGACCGGTCAACCGCAGGGAAGACTTCCGCGCTGAGAAAGAGTTTAATCGTTCAGACCTCGCTTCGTCGACCAGCGGTCACCGTGGAAAACGTGTTCCGGCTTGTGGAATCCATCGTCATATTCTGTACCAAGACGTACCTAACGACTACCATATTAAGTAACAGACAGGCATGCAATGCATGTACACCTGCATCAGGAGCTCTGAGATCTCCCGAGGATGGCATCCTTTGTTCTCTTCAGGCATCCTTGCGTGCTCATCATGTTACTTCTGTTTCTTGGCCCTTCAAATGCTCAGAGATATCGGAACATAAGCTTGGGCTCCTCTCTTACTCCGCTTGGCCGAAACACCTCTTGGCTCTCCCCTTCGGGCGACTTTGCTTTCGGGTTCCATCCCCTTCCGACCAACAGCAGCATGTTCCTGCTGGCTATCTGGTTCGAGAAGATATCGAGCAAAACGATGGTTTGGTATGCCAATGGTGACAATCCCGTGGAGGCTGGGTCCAAGGTGGAGCTGACGACGGATGGGCGGCTCTCGCTCAAGGACAGCACCGAGAGTGAGGTGTGGAATGCCGGCATCACCAACGCCTCTTATGCTGCTATGCTCAACACTGGCAACTTCATGCTCGTGAATTCTCAAGGTTCGCCTCGATGGCAGAGCTTCCAGGTGCCTTCAGACACCATATTGCCGTCGCAAGTGTTGGATCTCGGCAGCCACCTTTCCGCTCATTTGATGGATGATGATTACTCCAGAGGAAGATTCACCCTCCAAGTCCAAACTGATGGCAATCTCGTGCTTTACACAGTGGCTACCCCATCCGGCTTTCAATATGATGCTTATTGGGCTAGCAATACCGTCGGAAATGGATCGCAACTTGTCTTCAATGTGTCAGGCATCTACTTTGCCCAAAGGGACAATAGTAAAGTCGCCATTACTTCCAGTGGAGTGCACTCGACGCAAGATTTCTACCAAAGGGCAACTCTTGATGCCGATGGGGTCTTCAGACATTACATACACCCAAGGAATGGCTCAACAGTTGGCGTGTGGAGCGATGGCTGGACGCCGGTGGCTTTCCAGCCCCCTGATATATGCCAAGTGACCAACTCAGGTGCAGGGAGTGGCGCTTGTGGATTCAACAGCTATTGCAGGTTCAATGAAAACCAACATGTCGATTGCGAGTGCCCACCACAGTATTCCTTCCTGGATGCAGACAGAAAGTACAGAGGGTGCAAGCCTGATTTTGCTGCCCAGAGTTGTGAGGCTGATGCATCGGAGACGCATGAGCTATATGAATTCACAGTCATGACAAATGTTGATTGGCCTTCATCGGACTATGAGCAGTATGGCTCCATAGATGAGGAACAATGCAGAGAGGAGTGCTTAGCGGATTGTTTTTGTGCGGTTGCTATCTATGATGATGGGAATTGCAATAAGAAGAGGCTTCCCCTTTCCATCGGGAGGACCGGCAGCTATGGCAACAAAAAAGTCCTCATCAAAGTGCCCAAAGCTAATCAGTCGGAATCCGTACCTCCATGTTCAATTCGCCAGAACAAAGGCAAAAGAACCTGGATATTGCTAGGATCGCTGCTCCTGGGGGCCTCCGTATTTTTGTTGCTCACAGCCATCCTCGTGGTGATCTACTGCACTTGTTCTAGGAGGTCACGTGAGCTTCAGCCTGCCTCAATCTTGTCAGCATTGAGTCTCCAGCCTTTCACTTATAATGAGCTCAAGGAAGCCAGCGATGGCTTCAGAGAGGAGCTAGGCAGGGGTGGTTCCAGTGTGGTATACAAGGGGTTCTTGCAAGACGAGGCTCGAACTTGTGTCGCAATCAAGAAACTCGATAAGGTATTTCCAGAGACACAGAAGGAATTCATGAACGAAGTGGAAACCATTGCCAAAACATACCATAAGAATCTGGTGCGGTTGCTGGGATTCTGCTACGAAGGAGCCGAACGGCTTCTGGTTTACGAGTACATGAGCAAAGGTTCATTGATGGGATTCCTCTTTGCAAATGAGAGGCCAGAGTGGAACCAAAGGATCCCGATCGCGCTTGGAATCGCAAGGGGCCTCCAATACTTGCATGAAGAGTGCTTCAGTCAAGTTATCCATTGTGACATAAAGCCTCAGAACATATTGTTGGATGACAATTTCACTACAAGGATATCGGATTTTGGCTTGGCCAAGCTTCTGAGGACAGATCAGACTCGGACAAAGACAGATATTAGGGGAACCAAAGGCTACGTCGCACCCGAGTGGTTCAGGAACACAGGGATAACATCGAAGGTTGATGTGTACAGCTTTGGTGTGGTGCTGCTGGAGATCATATGTTGCAGAAGGAATGTGCGGCCTGAAGCGCAAAACGAAGAGGAGTCCATACTGGCATACTGGGTAAATGATTGCTTCAGAGATGGTAGATTGGACTTGGTCGTCGAGGGTGATGACCAAGCAATCTCTGATATGAGGAGGGTGGAAAGGTTCGTGAAGGTGGCCCTTTGGTGCATCCAAGAGGATCCTTCGCTGAGGCCAACGATGCAGAAAGTAACTCAGATGCTAGATGGTTCGACGGCAGTCCCTGGACCGCCTGATCCTTCCTCCTACATCAGCTCGATTCAGTGAGACCTGTCCCTTGGTTTTGTAGAATGATGCTCATGGCGTATGCCAAACATGTTTTACTATCCTAAAATATCATGTAATACGAAAAAAACTTTAAATCTGAAATTAAATAATAATATATCTAAATAATATAACGATACATACCTTTCGTTGTTATTCAGAAAAATAAATCTTATCTGATCTATAGACACACCATCGTCGGATCTGAGATATTAAGGAGAACTAAACAATCTTCTTTTCTTTTTCTATCTTTTTACAAGACCACTTAGATTGATGGATTAGGGAGATTAAGAGAAAAATCTTAATCTCTCAATTGCATATACCTCTGTTTTGCCCCTAGAGGTCTTATCTATTTATAAACGAGAGCAAATGGTCTAGGATAAGTTATTATGAGAGTTTCTACATCTCCTAAGGAATTCTACTATAATATAAACTTTTTTCTATTGGTCAATAACTATAATTAGAATCCAATCATATCTTAATATATCTTATCTAATTAAATAGGGCCACATAATCTAACATTCTCTCACTTGACCCATTAATTGGTAAGGTATAAAAAAATTAAAATAAAAAAATAAAATTTATTTAAAAATAATTTGACCCAATTAGATTTTAAAATTTTAGAAAAACTATATACATGTGCGTGAATTTTTAAAAATAAGCCAATAAATCCAATAAATATAATAATACTACATTAAGTCTGACTAACAATACGAGTCATAGCGGCTATATGTTATCAGTGTCATACTTCCTTCTATGTACCATAACACTGTTAGTCTTTCCTAATGCAGTCTAAAATAACACATATAATTTGTCTTGTCAAGAAAATCCTATCATCATATTTAATCATAATATGTACATACATAATTGTGAACAGGATAACAGAAACAAATAACTTTAAGTACGTAAGCAAGAATGTCAATTATAGTATCCACTCAAACATACATCATCATATCCTTTATGGGTTGCTCAGAAACTCAATCATAAGAATATGTTATTTCAAAATACTTTATGCTATAAGTCCTAAGTGAATGGATCAGCAATCAATACAGTGGAACTCAAATAATTAATTGACATTGGATGTTTCTGGACTCCTCTTCTCTAACCATCAAGTATTTTATACCATAATGCATAGAGATGTAATAGTACTTGTCATTCTTAGAGAATAAAACTATTGTAATATTACAAAATATTTTTAATGACTTGGCAATTGAATCTGACTACACCAAGTCCTGAAATAAAATTTTGCAATCAAAAAGTTTGATCAATGGCCTTAAACATGCCACAAAATTAATTATTATTATTATTATTAATAAATTACCCCTTTCGTTGATATAGATATTAACCGTAAGGTGGACTTCCTATTATCGAGGTAATTTATACTATCAACATCTGAAAAATACCATCATTTCAAACTGATATAATTTCATACATATGAGTATATAATCATTTGTCCCTTTCGAATATCACTTTCTTTATAGTCCTTAAGTGTTTTTACTTCTACGTAACTCCAATATATACTTAGTATTTTAATTATAAAATTGATATATGTTCCAACACAAGCTTGAGCAAAGACTTCCAACTATGTATATACAAAGAATATTTTCTTTATCTAATTCTTTTCAAGTCATTTTAAAGCATTTACTATTGATTAAAATTTTACTTTTTTGATTTACTGAACAAAGTTATATATTAAATTTTTTCAAGACTCGATTGATATATCCTTTCTAAGACAGTCTTCACAATCATTAAGGTCTATCCTTGAATTACTCAATGTTAATAATATAAGATGTCTTATTCATATCAACCATCTTAAAACTCTTAGTGATAAATTTCTTGATTTAGTATAATAAACCAAGATCACTATTGATAAGGTAAAATATTATCCATATATAAGACCAATATAATAAACTTGCTCCCACTGATATAAATACTGATAACTAGTATTTTTTAATTTGAAAAAGAAATAATGATATCAAGAACCTTTATATATCATTATTTTGAAGCTTGTTTAAGGGAATAAATGGATTCCTAAATTTTTATACCAAATTTTATATTTCTTTCATTTTCTTTATAAATCGTTTAGAGTAACCCATATAAAGCTAGATCCTTAAAAAAAATTATTTTTATAACTCAAACTCATAATGAGTCACTTATATCGTGATAATTTTTAACGAGTTCATTAAAAACTAAATATCTTGTTATGGTCGATACATTCTTTATGAGCAAAAATTTTAATAATAAGTCTAACTATTATATCATTCGACATTGTCCTTTGAGTCACATTATATAATAGACTCTTTTATAATTATTGGACAATTCGATAAATTTATCAAACACCTAGTTATTGATTTTAACTCTTCTTTTATTGCATCATTTTACTTTTCAAAATCATTACTTTTCATGATCTGTGAAAACAATAAGGGATCTATTCTGATTCCTATATCATAATATAATTCTTATAGATATGCCACATAATAACCATAAATGATAGAATTACTTTCCCTTTAAGATATTCCCAAGGTTGTCAATTATGGTTGTTCTACAGGACCATTAACAATAATATCAATATAATGTGAGAGTTTAGTATTATTATTTAATTGTTCACTTTTATCAAATCATTTAATGATTTGAGTAACAATAATCTCTCGAATAATAAAGTAGTATCAACTTATATATCCTCTATATCAAAATTTAATTTTGAGATTTTCACTCCCACTAATTTGCTATTTTATAGGAATCTTATATTACCAGATTTAATTATCCTCGTACTATAATTAGAGCATTAAGATAGATACCCCTTTATACTTTTCTGAATAGAAAATAAAATATTCAAAAATAGTTATTAAATCTAATTTTCTTTTATGTGAGTTGAAGATCCTTATCTCTATAGGATAATCTCAAATATGTAAATTGTTAGGATCAAGAGTAGCACTAAGAGGGGGGAGGGGGGGGATGAATTAGTACAGTGAAAAATTATCAATTTCAAAAGTCTTCGTTTCAATTAAAGCTGATTTCGACGAAAGTCGTTTCGTAAAGATTTTAACTTAAAAGTGTATGAAAGTGTAGAGAAGGCAGTAAGAAGGTAAAGTAACTTGTAAGAAAGATAAACTGCTCAAAATGATATGCAAACTAGAATTTAGAGTGGTTCGATCGTTATGACTTGTATCCACTTTTATATTCCTCCTCCGTCGAGGTCACCAGTATCCACTAATGGCCTTCCTTCAATAGGCAAAGACCAACCACCTTTTACAGCGCTTTCTCCTTTTCACAGGTTTAGAGAACCCTTACAAGTCTCACACCTCTCTTAAATGATATCAAAACTTAGAAAGGGAGGAGGAGGACTATAGCACTTGTTTACAACATTTTTACACCCCAATAACTCAAGATTATCTCAATACTTTCGTGTCATTTCATACAGAAAAGGGTGGGGATTTTATAGGCCCTAATGGCTACAAAATTGGAGCCAAAAAGTATCTCATCCCGAATTTTCAAGGTATTGGCAGTACCACCGCCATTATTGGGTGGTACCACCGTTTGATAGAGCTCGAAGACCGAGCTCTAGTGGTACCACCGCTTGATAGGGGCAGTACCACCGCTGGCAGCATTTACTATCAGCAGTACCACTGCCCAATCTGGGTGGTACCACCGCCCAAACCACCTAGGAGACTGAGTCTCCCAAGCGGTGCCACCGCCGACCATATTTTCAGGGGCTGAATGAGTTGTTCAATCCGGCCCAATTCAGCCATGTTAAGGTCTCATTTGGCCCATAATTAAGTTAGTAAGATTACCTCCCAATTCTAACTTAGTCTACTATTTAACTATAATTACTAAAACATAATTTAAGACACTTTTGTTCCGGTACGTCAATTGCTCTTCCGACGATCTTTCGATGATCTTTCGACGAACTCTCGGTAATGTTCCGACGGACTCCCAGCAAGCTCTTGGACTTTACGACAATCTTCTTGGCGAGTTCTGACGAGCTTCTTTGCCAAGCTCCTGGACTTCTTGGTTGGATCCGATAGAACTTTCGATGAACATTCGGACTTCCGACGAACTCTTGAACTCCCAACGAGTTCTCGATCTTGACTCTGGCACAACATCTGCTTTATGTCTTACTACTATCGTAGTTAATCCTGTAAACTTTTCTCAACATATAGATTAGATCAAACAATTTACAATTGATTTCATCATCAAAATCAGATATTCAATAATCTTTCCCTTTTTAATGATGACAATCAATTGATGACGGAGTTAAGTTTAACTCCCCTTATCTATATGTCATACTTGAGAAAATATATTCTTGAATTCAAAGCCTTTGAATTCAAGAATCAAACGGATAAGTTAAATTCATTAAACTTATCAACATACACATAATAATTCCTATCATGATCTAACATTTTCAAAATACGATGCCAATTATTTATCAAAATGATGTCAAGGCATGACATCCATTTTCAAGTATGATATTTCAAATATTAAAGATGACAAAGATAGCAATCCATCATTCTTATATGGCAAGATATCGGTTGTAAATAGTAAGTTTGAGCTTATGATATCTTATCATATTGAAAGACTTTTATCAAGTATTCATGAAACATTTCAAGCATTTGCAATGTTTTAGAATCTTTGTTTTGATGTGTTTCAAATGATAAGCATACAAGTATTTATGATAAGCATTTATGATAAGATATATTGTATACATTTATAATGTCAATTTTGTCATCAATTTACCATATTTTAGTATTATCTCTCCCCCTTTGTCATCAACGAAAAGGAGAATAATTCAAGAATGTAAGTGTGGTAAAAATTCATGCAAATTTCACACTAGTTTTTTAAATCAATATTGCATCATTGCATGGTAACATTCAAAAGTTCTCAACAGCAAAATTTATCAACATTAAAGAGAGATTCCATCTACTTTTCCCTTTTGTTATCAACATTAAGGATTAAGATATCCATTAGAATTTATAAAATTCATCAAAGGAGAGGAGTGTCATATGAAAAAAAAAAATATTAGTCAAATCCATTTCTAATTAAAAATTCACAAGAAATAAACCCGTGAGAGATGCATTTATCAATAAGTTCAATGGGTGAAGGGACTCAATGTTAGGATCGGAGTGGCACTAAGAGGGGGGGGTGAATTAGTGCAGCGGATTAAAACTTCGATTTTAACAAAATCTTTTGTACTTTAAGAACGAAACTTGAGAAATTTAACTTGAAGGCGTGTTCTTAAAGTTGCGCAGCAAGAGTAATAAGGAACTAAAGCAGTAAGAAGATTTGCAGTAATGTAAATGACAATAATAAAAAGCAAACCAGAGATTACGCCGATTTTTAGAGTAGTTCGGTCAAATGACCTACTCCACTTGCGAGGCCCCTCTTCGATGAGGCTCCCACCTTCCACTAGCAAGTCTCTTGAAATGGAAGGGTAAACACCCCTCTTACAACCTTTTACAAGCAGCTCAACCTCTTACAAATTTTCAATAAGAAAGGAGGAGAACTCTCTAGCAAATTGAAAACAAGACTTGCTAAGACTTTCTAAGACTTTTTTCTCAATCAAAATGCTTCTCAAAAGTTGTAACCTCAGCTGAGATTTGAGGGGTATTTATAGGCCTCAAGAGGATTCAAATTTTGGGCTCCAAAATTTGAATTCTCTTAGGGTTCCCGGTGCTGGAGGTTCCACCGCCAAGCCAGGCGGTGCCACCGCCCAGCGCTCGGGTGCTGGACGGTGCAACCGCCCAGCCAAGGAGGTGTCACCGCCCAGCACTCGGGTGCTGGGCGGTTTCACCGCCCAGCCAGGCGGTTCCACCGCCTGGCTTTCCGATTCATTGGTTTGGCTTAATTTTCGCCCAAACCAAATCTGACTTTGGGCCCAGTGGCCCCTAACCAGGATATAGGATTATCTCTTAATCCTAATCCTAATTACAGGTGAACTACATAACACAAAAAAAAACATCCTAAGCAAGTTTTTTTAACCGCAAACGTCGAGTCTTGTTCCGGCGAGCTTTCCGACGAACTTCTTCCGACGGACTCCCTGCAAGCTCCCAATCTTTGTGATGACTTTAACGAGTAGCCGAGCCTTCTTGGTGATCTCCGTGAGCCTCCGACGATTTCTTCGGCGAACTTCCGACACGTTCCCGATTTCTTCTCGGACGGTTCCGGCAGCATCTCCGATGATTCTTCGGTCTCTTAAACGTTCATCGAGCTCGACTCCGGTATCCTTGCTTTATGTTTTCTGGTTATCGTAGTTAATCCTGCACACTTAACTCAATAATATGGATTAGATCAATTAACCCACCAATTGATTATATCATCAAAATCCGAGATTCAACAATCTCCCCCTTTTTGATGATGACAATCAATTGATGACGGAGTTAAACATAACTCCCCCTATCTATATGCCATATTATGAGAAGATAAAAAACACTTGAATTCCATCCCATTGGATTCAAGCATAACCCGATAAGTTCTAATCGTGGAACTTTATCGTTATCCTCATTAAACAATAGTAAGTACGAAACTTCGATGAAAATCATAAGTTAAATGATACGGGACGAGTTTTGCTACGATAGAAGATAAAGATTTTCAATATAAATTTCATGATATCAATCTTGTGATATTTTCAAGGATTTGCAAGTCATATAAGACATTCATATCACACAGAAGATAAACATTTTCAATATAAATTTCATGATATCAATCTTGTGATATTTTCAAGGATTTGCAAGTCATATAAGACATTCATATCACACAGAAGATAAACATTTTCAATATAAATTTCATGATATCAATCTTGTGATATTTTCAAGGATTTGCAAGTCATATTAGACATTCATATCACACGAAAGATAAACATTTTCAATATAAATTTCATGATATCAATCTTGTGATATTTTCAAGGATTTGCAAGTCATATAAGACATTCATATCACACAAGTTTTTGTAATTCATATTAGCCATGCTATCGTTCTGGTGTAAGTCATCACTTCTCCCCCTTTGTCATCAACAAAAAGAGACAAGCCAGCTAATTGATGATCATAGAAAAAGGTTTAGCATTTATCAAAGTTCATCATTCAAATTTGCCAGAAATAGTTTATCCAAAAGACATCATCATCTATGCAGATTAAGACAGTAGTTATCTAAAGGAAAGATCAGTTATCGTACAATCGATGACAAACATGAACTTGTTTTTTAAAAGCAAACAGGACAGAATAAAAAGATACATCAATTTAATCCTTAGGAGGTAATCCACAGTGCTGATACATGATATCTATTTTTTCATTCATCTGTCGTAGTGTCTTCAAAATTTCAACTTGTTGATTCTGAATTTGTTATTGCTATGATTTGATCTGAGATAGCTCCGCCATAATGATATCTTCAGAGGAGGAAACAGGAGCTGAAGGTGCTGCACCAAAGGGACTAGGAGGAGGAGATTCATTTCCCATAAGAATTGGTGTTTCGGGTTGTTCTATTGGTGTAGGAATTGGATCCGTCCTTCTAGGCTGCCTAACCCATATGCCATTGCTAAAAGTGTACCTAAGTTTTTTCAGCAGGTTTTTATTTATTATGTTATATCGATCATTTTGAATAGATTCTTCATCGGGTGGAATGCAAATGTCATAGGCATGAAGAATTCTAGTGATTAACCTCCCATATGGCAATATAGTATCTTTAGTCATAATTTCCTGCATGTGTTGGCGAATCAAGTACCCGAAACAATTATGCTGACCGGTCATAATCCAATACATGGTTCCTATCTCTAATTGACTTACTTCGTCAAGATGAAATTGTTTGGGGAATATGATGCTTATGATAATGTGATGAAGAATTTTAGAGTTGAAAGGCATTAAGTGTTCACAGCTCTTGGGTAGGAAGTCAAGGTTTGGATTTGCAAAAATTGTTTTCACGGCTTCGGAATAGGTTGCTCCTATTTTTTTGACGTCCCATTTACCTTTAAAATAGCATCCCCTATCTTTTTCAGTTATGCCAATTAGCTCACAAATGGTGCTGTCAAAAATTCTAATGGGTGTTCCTAGAATGTAAGTGCTTAGGCTATCATTGTCTTCATATAGGTTGGCATAGAACAATCTCACTAACCGTGGATAGATTGGTTCATCTATTTGTAGTAGAGGTAGAGCTTCTAGTTGAGCAAACCACTTAATGGGATCTAAGTCCTCTAGTTCATCCAAATCAACAAATCAACGTATTTTCCCTTATGGACACATCGTGTTTCAAATTTTGGAAAGCTAAGGGCTACCTCTTTTGATCTAAAAAGGTCATGGTTATATGAATCTCCTTCAATCCTTATTCCTTTTGATCTCTTTGGAGCCATTTTCTAGACAAGATGATGATGAAATTGTGAAAAATAAGCAAGAGAAAGAGAAAAGAAAGGAGGGATTTCAAGTGTTACCTTGTGGAGATTATGTTGAGAGATGGAAAGCTTGGACCACCAAGAATCCTTCTCCAATGTTTCTAAGAGTTAGAATGAGGGTTAGAGGGAATAGGAGAGGGTTTTGGAGAGGTCTTTCTTCGGGTTGGGGGCGGTGTCACCGCCGGCCCTAACCCCTCGGGTTAAAAGGGTGACTCCGTCGGTGTCACCGCCAAACTGGTCGGTGCAACCGCCGGTTCTGGCAGTGCCACCGCTAGCATCACGCGGAGGAAAGAAAAAAAAATTTTCTTCCTTCCTTTTGTTTAGCTTCTTCCCTCAAGATCATAATTTATACTTTAATGGATCATTTTGAATTGAAGAAGAAGGAAGAATTCAAATTAATAAACGAAGGGAAAAGAATGAGTCCTTTTTGTGAAGTTCATTTTAGGGACAATTTAGCATGCCTAATTCCCTTCGGATGAATTTAAATTGGTCTTCATTCAAAGCTTTTGTAAATATATCTGCTAATTGATGCTGTGTCAATGAATTCTAGAACAACATCATTGTTAAGAACATGATTGCGTATGAAATGATGCCTAACGTCGATGTGCTTAGTTCTAGAGTGCTGAATTGGATTTTTAGTAAGGCATATGGCACTAGTATTATCGCATTTTATGGGAATATTTTCAAGGTGAACTCCATAGTCTTCTAATATATTTTTCATCCAAATTACTTGTGCACAACATGCACTTGCAGCAATGTATTCGGCTTCCGCCGTAGATAGTACAACTGAATTTTGTTTCTTGGAAGTCCAAGAAACAAGTGCATGTCCTAAAAATTGGCATGTTCCGGATGTACTTTTTCATCTATCCTGCATCCGCCAAAATCGGCATCTGCATAAGCTATTAGATCGAATTTTTCAGATTTTGGATACCACAATCCTAAATTTGGAGTTCCTTTAAGATACCTAAATATTCTTTTAACACTCTTAAGATGAGATAATTTAGGATTAGATTGAAACCTAGCGCAAAGTCCTACACTAAACATAATATCCGGTCTAGTCGCAGTGAGGTAGAGTAGACTACCTATCATTCCCCTATATGTTTTTTGATCGAAACTTTCACCATTTTCATCCATATCTAACTTAGTCGCAGTACTCATAGGAGTGTTTATTACTTTTGAATTATCCATGTTAAATCGTTTTAACAATTCTAATGTATATTTAGATTGGTTAAGAAATATACCATCACTAAGTTGTTTGATTTGTAATCCCAAAAAGAAAGTTAATTCACCCATTAAACTCATTTCAAATTCAAGACTCATACATTTGGCAAATGATTCACATAGTGATTCATCCGAAGAGCCAAACACAATATCGTCAACATAAATTTGCACAATAAGAAAATTATTTTTAAAATGTTTAATAAACAATGTAGTATCAACCTTGCCTTTGGTAAAATTATTTAAAATAAGAAAGGAACTAAGCCTTTCGTACCAAGCTCTAGGAGCTTGTTTTAAGCCATAGAGAGCTTTAGTCAATTTGAATACATGATTAGGAAGAAGAGAATTTTCAAATCCGGGAGGTTGTTCGACAAATACTTCTTCGGAAATAAAACCATTCAAGAAAGCACTTTTAACATCCATTTGAAATAGTTTAAAATTATTACTACTAGCATAGGCAAGGAGCATCCTTATGGCTTCTAATCGAGCCACGGGAGCGAAGGTTTCTTCGTAATCGATACCTTCTTCTTGGTTGAAACCTTTGGCCACTAATCTAGCCTTATTTCTAACCACGATACCATTTTCGTCTTGCTTGTTTCTAAAGACCCACTTAGTACCTATGACTAAGTGGTCACTTGGTCTAGGAACAAGCTTCCATACCTCATTCCTCTCAAATTGGTTCAATTCTTCTTGCATTGCAATGATCCAAAAATCATCTTTTAAGGCTTCGTCAATGCATTTAGGTTCAATTTGAGAAAGGAAAGCGGCGTTAGCACAGAAATTTTTGAAAGAAGAACGAGTTTGAACCCCTTTTGATGTATCTCCTATAATTTGCTCTTTTGGATGAGCATCTACATACTTCCATTCTTTTGGTAAATAAATTTCGGAAGAAGATGCATTCAAATGGCTATTTTGAGGAGAGGGTTCATTTAAATTCAAATTATCAAAACCAAGATCATCATCAAAATTATTTTTCTTTAAATTAGAAATTTCATTAAAAACTACATGAATAGACTCTTCAATTACTAAAGTTCTTTTATTAAAAACCCGAAAAGCTTTAGAAACGGAAGAGTAACCAAGAAAGATGCCTTCATCGGATTTAGCATCAAATTTTCCTAAAGTATCCCTTTCATTTAAAATAAAGCATTTACACCAAAAACTTTAAAATAGGAGATGTTTGGTTTTTTATTATTCCATAATTCATAGGGAGTTTTGGATAAGGATGGTCTTATTAGGACTCTATTCATGATGTAGCAAGCCGTATTTACGGCTTCGGCCCAAAAGTACTTAGGTAAACTATGTTCATTCAACATAGTTCTTGCCATTTCTTGTAGGTTTCTATTTTTCCTTTCAACTACTCCATTTTGTTGAGGATTTCTTGGAGTTGAGAAGTTGTGATTGTACCCATTACTTTCGCAAAAATTTTGAAAGTCATGGTTTTGGAATTCACCATCGTGATCACTCCGAATTGATGAAATCATGAAGCCTTTTTCGTTTTGAGTGAGTTTACAAAATTTAGAGAAACACTTGAAGCAATCACTTTTGTGAGCTAAGAAATAGGTCCAAGTGTATCTAGAGTAGTCATCCACAATCACAAAAGCATATTTGCTTCCACCTAGACTTGTTGTATCAATTGGTCCAAATAAGTCCAAATGGATCAATTGTAATGGTCTAGTAGTGCTAATTTGATTTTTTGGTTTGAAGCTTGTTTTTATTTGTTTGCCTAGTTGACATGCATCGCATACTTTGTCCTTAATAAACTTTATATTTGGAATTCCTCATACTAATTCTTGAGATGAGATCTTAGATATTGTTTTCATGCTTGCATGGCCTAATCTCCTATGCCAAAGCCAAGCATCATCATTTACGGCGGAGAAGCACATTTCATTACTTAGTTCATCAAGATTGATGGTATAGACATTATTTTGTTTTAAGGAAATCATAGTCATGTTATGATTTGGTTTTTCAATAATGCACATATTTGATTCAAATCTAACGATGTAACCTTTATCGCATAGTTGACTAATACTCAAGAGATTATGTTTCAATCCATCAACTAGTAAGACATCATCAATGGAAAAATTAAATTTGTTACCAATAGTTCCCTTGCCAATGATTTTGCCCTTGTTGTTGTCTCCAAAGGTAACGTACCCTTCTTCTTTGCTAGTGAGCATAGAGAAATGAGATGGATCTCCAGTCATATGTCTTGAGCATCCACTATCGAGATACCATCTCTTGCTCCTAGCTTGTGAGTTTGTCTACAAAAGAGGATGATTTTTAGGTACCCATTTGATTTTGGGTGCCTCAAAAATTGACCCACTAACTTTGTTATTTATGATTGAATCCTTTATAGTTCCTTTAGGAACCCATATTAATTTTTGTGAACTAATTTTCCTAAATGGGCATTTGTAGGCAATATGTCCGGATTTGCAACAAAAGTTGCATTTCATATAAGAGGAAACATGTAATGTAGGTCCTTTTATGAAAGTGGTAGGATTTTGATGTAATCCTTTTACAAATCCAATTCCATTTCTATTTGCGATGTGACCCTTGTGTGCAAGGATCATATCTAATCCTTTGCTACCAACCTTAAACTTGTTTAAGGTTTCCTTAAGAAGCAAATTTTCATTTTTTATTGCTTCTAAGTGCTCACACTTAGAGCATGGAGGAGTTTGAAGACTATCAAACTTATCTTGTAGCAAAGCATGCTCTTTCTTTAAGATACTTAACTTCTTGCTAACAGTTCTACATTCATCAAATAATTCATGAAAAACGATAGATAGTTCTTCAAAAGATAAATCTTCATTAAATAAATCACATACCTCTTCTCCTAACGTCATTAGCGCGTAATGAGCAACTTGCTCGGTGTTGGACTCCTCTTCTTCGGATGCGCTTGAATCATCCCACGTTGCCTTGAATGCCTTCTTCTTTGATGTTCTCTTTTTGGCTTGAGGATAATCGTTCTTATAGTGTCCCGGTTTTTTGCATTCATAGCAAATCACTTGGTCCTTCTTTTGTTCAAATTTATTTTTTGTATTATTTTTAAATCTGTTCTTTCTTAAATATTTTTTAAATTTTTGAGTCAAAAGTGCAATGTCATTGTCACTGTTCTCATCACTTGATGTTCCTTTCAAGTGGTCTTCTTATGATTTGAGTGCCATATCCTTCCTGTTCTTTGGAAGGGGGTTCTCGAGCTCGTCATGAGCTTGACATGTCATTTCGTAGGTCATTAGAGACCCAATGAGTTCTTCAAGAGGGAATGCTTTAAGGTCTTTGGCCTCTTGAATGGCCGTAACTTTTGGATCCCAACTTTTAGGGAGGGATCTTAAGATTTTAGTTACTAGTTCAAAGTTAGTAAAATCTTTACCAAGAGCTTTGAGTCCATTGATGACATCCGTAAACCGGGTGTACATGTCTCCGATGGACTCACTTGGTTTCATTCGGAAAAGTTCGCAAGAGTGCACAAGGATGTTGATTTTGGACTCTTTCACTCGGCTAGTGCCTTCATGAGTGACCTCAAGAGTTCTCCAAATATCAAAAGCCGAATCACACATTGAAACACGATTAAATTCGTTTTTGTCTAGTGCACAAAACAAGGCATTCATAGCCTTTGCATTTAAAGCAAAAACCTTCTTCTCCGATTCATCCCATTCGCTCATCGGAAGAGAAGATTTTTGAAATCCATTCTCGACAATAGACCAAAGCTCAAAGTCCATAGAAATGAGGAAGATTCTCATGCGAGTCTTCCAATATGTGTAATCCGACCCATTAAACAAAGGTGGTCGTGCAATAGAATGGCCCTCTTGCATGCCGGAGTAAGCCATCTCTCTTGGGTATTAAACCAAATATGAGAGATAACCTTGCTCTGATACCACTTGTTAGGATCGGAGCGGCACTAAGAGGGGGGGGTGAATTAGTGCAGCGGATTAAAACTTCGATTTTAACAAAATCTTTCGTACGTTAAGAACGAAACTTGAGAAATTTAACTTGAAGGCGTGTTCTTAAAGTTGCGCAGCAAGAGTAATAAGGAACTAAAGCAGTAAGAAGATTTGCAGTAATGTAAATGACAATAATAAAAAGCAAACCAGAGATTACGCCGATTTTTAGAGTGGTTCGGTAAAATGACCTACTCCACTTGCGAGGCCCCTCTTCGATGAGGCTCCCACCTTCCACTAGCAAGTCTCTTGAAATGGAAGGGTAAACACCCCTCTTACAACCTTTTACAAGCAGCTCAACCTCTTACAAATTTTCAATAAGAAAGAAGGAGGAGAACTCTCTAGCAAATTGAAAATAAGACTTGCTAAGACTTTCTAAGACTTTTTTCTCAATCAAAATGCTTCTCAAAAGTTGTAACCTCAGCTGAGATTTGAGGGGTATTTATAGGCCTCAAGAGGATTCAAATTTTGGGCTCCAAAATTTGAATTCTCTTAGGGTTCCCGGTGCTGGAGGTTCCACCGCCCAGCCAGGCGGTGCCACTGCCCAGCGCTCGGGTGCTGGACGGTGCAACCACCCAGCCAAGGAGGTGTCACCGCCCAGCACTCGGGTGCTGGGCGGTTTCACCGCCCAGCCAGGCGGTTCCATCGCCTGGCTTTCCGATTCATTGGTTTGGCTTAATTTTCGCCCAAACCAAATCTGACTTTGGGCCCAGTTGGCCCCTAACCAGGATATAGGATTATCTCTTAATCCTAATCCTAATTACAGGTGAACTACATAACACAAAAAAAAACATCCTAAGCAAGTTTTTTTAACCGCGAACGTCGAGTCTTGTTCCGGCGAGCTTTCCGACGAACTTCTTCCGACGGACTCCCTGTAAGCTCCCAATCTTTGTGATGACTTTAACGAGTAGCCGAGCCTACTTGGTGATCTCCGTGAGCCTCCGACGATTTCTTCGGCGAACTTCCGACACGTTCCCGATTTCTTCTCGGACGGTTCCGGCAGCATCTCCGATGATTCTTCGGTCTCTTAAACGTTCATCGAGCTCGACTCCGGTATCCTTGCTTTATGTTTTCTGGTTATCGTAGTTAATCCTGCACACTTAACTCAATAATATGGATTAGATCAATTAACCCACCAATTGATTATATCATCAAAATCCGAGATTCAACACTTAAGTGTATCATGCCTCATTACATGATAGAGCAAGGGTATCAAATAAACTTCATAAATTCATGAAATACATAAAGATAGTCCAATATATATATACATATATATATATATACATATATATACATATATATACATATATATACATATATATATATATATATATATATACATATATATACATACATATACATATACATATATATATACATATACATATATATATATATACATATACATATACATATACATATATACATATATATATACATATACATATACATATAAATATATATATATATATATACATACATATATATATATATATATACATACATATATATGTATACATATATAACAACTCATGCATTCGGATATTTTAACATGCATATTTCTCTTCTAATGAAATCAAATTGTTCTTTACTTAAAGGTTTTGTAAAGATGTCAGCTAATTGATTTTTCGTATCAATAAACTCTAAGATTACATCATGATTATTGATATGATCTCGTATAAAGTGATGCCTAATATCAATATGTTTAGTTCTAGAGTATTGAATGAGATTTTTTGTTAAATATATTACACTTGTGTTATCACATTTTATGAAAATATTTTGAAGATGAATCTTATAATCCTCTAAAGTGTTTTTCATCCACACAAATTATGCACAACATGCACTAGCTACAATGTACTCAGCTTCAGTTGTAGATAGTATAATCGAGTTTTGTTTCTTGGAAGACTAAGAAACAAGTGCGTGTCCTAAAAATTGATATGTTCCGGATGTACTTTTTCTATCTAATCTACATCCAGCAAAATCCGTATCAGCATAAACAATTAGTTCAAAGTTCTCGGATTTTGGATACTATAATCCTATATTAGTGGTATCTTTAAGATATCTAAGAATTCTCTTAACTGCTTTAAGATGAGATATCTTAGGATTAGATTGAAACCTAGCACAAAGTCCTACACTAAACATGATATCCGGTCTAGTTGCGGTGAGATATAGTAAACTTCCTATCATACCCCTATAAGCTTTTTTATCAAAGCTTTCTCCACTTTCATCAATGTCTAACTTAGTGGAGGTACTCATGGGAGTATTGATAGCCTTTGAGCTATCCATATTAAACCTTTTTAGTAAATCTAAAGCATATTTTGTTTGACTAAGAAAGATGTCATTACTTAGTTATTTGATTTGTAAGCCTAAAAAGAAACTTAATTCCCCTATCAAACTCATTTCAAATTCAAGACTCATACTTTTAGCAAATGATTCACAAAGAGATTCATTCATGGAACCAAAAATAATATCATCAACATAAATTTAAATAATAAAAAATTTATTTTTAAAATTTTTTATAAACAATATAGTATCGACCTTGCCTTTAGAGAAATTATTTTCAATAAGAAATGAGCTAAGTCTCTCATACCAAGCCTTGGGGCTTGTTTCAATCCATAGAAAGCTTTAGTCAATTTAAATGCATGATTAGGGATATTATCATTCTCAAATCTGGGAGATTGTTCAACATAAACTTCTTTGGAAATAAAGCTATTAAGAAAAACACTTAAAATTATTACTACTAGCATAGGCAATAAGCATCCTTATGGCTTCTAATCGTGCCACAGGAGCGAATGTTTCTTCATAATTGATACTTTCTTCTTAGTTGAAACCTTTGGCTACTAATCTAGCCTTGTTTCGAACCACGATACTAAATTCATCTTACTTGTTTCTAAAGACTTATTTAGTACCCATAACTAAATGACCATTTGGTTTACGAAAAAGCTTCCACACCTTATTTCTCTCAAATTGATTCAACTCTTCTTGCATTGTGATGACCCATGAATCATCTTTCAGGCCTTATCAATGTATTTATGCTCAATTTGGGAGAGAAAAGTGGCATTGGCACAAAAATTCTTAAGAGAAGAACAAGTTTGAACCCCTTTTGATGTGTCTCCTATGATTAGCTCCTTAGCATGAGCATCTACATACTTCCAATCATTGGGTAAGGATATTTCAGAAGAAGATACATCCAAGTTGCTAGATAGAGAAATGGTTTAATTTAAATTCAAAGTATCAAAAGTAACATCATCATTAAAATCATTTTTCTTAACTTCAAAAACTTCATTAAAAACAACATTAATAGATTCTTCTATAATCAAATTTCTTTTGTTAAAGATACAAAATGCTTTTGAAACAAAAGAATAGTTGAGAAAAATTTCTTTATCGGATTTTGCATCAAATTTACCTAAGGCATCTTTTTCATTTAAAATAAAACATTTACATCCGAAAACTTTAAAGTAAGAAACGTTAGGTTTTTGTTGTTCCACAACTCATAAGGAGTTTTGGAAAGTAGTGATCTTACTAGAACCCTATTCATAACATAGCATGTCATATTTATAACTTCCACCCAAAAATATTTAGGTAGGCTATGTTCGTTTAACATGGTTCTTGCCATTTCTTGTAAGTTTCTATTCTTTCTTTCTACTACTCCATTTTGTTGAGGATTTCTTGGAGTAGAAAAGTTATGGTTGTATCCATTAGATTCATAAAATTCTTAGAAATCATAGTTTTGAAATTCACCACCGTGATCACTTCGAATGGACAAAATCATAAAACTATTTTCATTTTAAATAAGTTTACAAAACTTAGAGAAATACCCAAAGCATTCACTTTTGTGTGCCAAAAACTAAGTCCATGTGTATCTACTATAATCATCCACGATGACAAATGCGTATTTGCTACCTCCTAGGCTTGATGTAGAAATTGGTCCGAATAAGTCCATATGGATCAATTGCAATGGTCTAGAGGTGCTTATTTGGTTCTTTGGTTTGAAGCTACATTTTATTTATTTTCCTAGTTGACATGCATCATACACATTATCTTTAATGAATTTAATGTGAGGAATTCCTCTCACAAGTTCTTTAGATGAGATTTGAGAGATTAGTTTCATGCTAGCATGACCTAATCTCCTATGCCAAAGCCAAGCATTGTCATTTAAAAATAAAAAACATATTTCATTACAAAGATCATTAATGTCGATAGTGTATACATTATTTTGTTTTATAGTAATCATAGATCTGTTTTTGTATGGTTTTTCTATAATACAAGTATTATATTCAAATCTAACAAGATATTCTTTATCACACAATTGACTAATGCTAAAAAAGTTATGCTTTAAGCCATCAACTAACAACACATCTTCAATAAAAAAGTTGGATGTGTTACCTATAGTTCCTTTGCTAATGATTTTACCCTTGTTGTTGTCTCCGAAGGTGACATATCCTTCGTCTTGGCTAGTGAGCTTAGAGAATTGAGATAGATCTCTGGTCATATGCCTTGAGCATCCACTATCAAGGTATCATCTCTTGCTCCTAGCTTGTGATTGTATACGTTTCTACAAAAGAGGATGATTTTTAGGTACCCATTTGACCTTGGGTGCCTAAAAAATCGATCGGCTTAACTTATCATTTTGCATGGAGTTCTTTATGGTTCCTTTAGGAACCTAAATCAATTTGTGTGGACAACATTTCTTAAATGGACAATGATAAGCTACGTGCCCAAATTTGCAACAAAAGTTACATTTGTTTCGAGGTGAAACATGCAAGATATGGCCTTTAACAAAAGTGGTTGGATTTTGGTGAGAGCTACTTATAAATCCGATTCCACTTCTTTTATGAACGTGACCTTTATTGGCAAGTGTTACGGTAAGTAACTGTTCAGCCGTGGCCTTGGGGCCGTCGCGGCTTGGTCCAGGTCCGGAAGGCGGTGGTCAACGGGTGGGGGGCAGCTCCGCCGCAACTTCAGGAAGAGGCGACACCATCTCGCACCTGCACACTGGTCGGGCCGGGAGCTCGGCCCGACCCCTCCGACGATCAAGTTAGAGGAAGACGTGGAGGGGGTTGTGGATGAGGCAGAAGAAGAGCCTCTGAGTGTTTTGTGTCTGAGTGAGTTTCTCCCCCTTTGCTTAGGACTCAGGGGTATTTATAGATGAGATTAGATGTTACCTGACGTAGCTGTCTGCGCGGCAGGACAGTACCTTTGGTGGCGTCTGACATTGCCACTGGGGTTGCGTGGGAGGCTGAGCTGCTGCAGGGTATGGTGAGCCTCGGGCAACGTGTCGCTCAGGGGGATATTGTCATGGCGTGTCACGTCGCCACTTTTATCCCTATCATATGCCCCCCCCCAAAAGGAGCCATGCGTCGGTCGTGATGGAGGGGGTCTGAGGCATGGCTGCGTCTCGTGGTGCCGACGCAGTCTGAGGCGGCCTGTGGTCCAGTGTGTCTCGGGCATTACGCGAGCGTGAGCCTTGGGCATTACGCGACCAAGGAGCAGGACTCAGGTGGGCTGACCGCGCTGGTGAGCATCGGGCATTACGCGACCGAGGAGCAGGACCCAGGTGGGTTGACCGCGCTGGTGAGCCTCGGGCATTACGCGACCGAGGAGCAAGGCTGAAGAGCCTCGGGCATTACGCGACCGAGGAGTATGACGCAGGCGGGTGGACCGCCCTGGTGTGCCTCGGGCATTACGCGACCGAGGAGTATGACGCAGGCAGGATGACCGCTCTGGTGTGCCTCGAGCATTACGCGACCGAGGAGTATGACGCAGGCAGGCTGACCGCTCTGGTGTGCCTCGGGCATTACGCGACCGAGGAGTATGACGCAGGCGGGCTGACCGCTCTGGTGTGCCTCGAGCATTACGCGACCGAGGAGTATGACACAGGCGGGCTGACCGCGCTGGTGTGCCTCGAGCATTACGCGACCGAGGAGTATGACGCAGGCGGGCTGACCGCTCTGGTGTGCCTCGGGCATTACGCGACCGAGGAGTATGACGCAGGCGGGCTGACCGCTCTGGTGTGCCTCGAGCATTACGCGACCGAGGAGTATGACGCAGGCGGGCTGACCGCGCTGGTGAGCCTTGGGCATTACGCGACCGAGGAGCGGGACCCAGGCGGGCTGACCGCGCTGGTGAGCTTCGGGCATTACGCGACCGAGGAGCAAGGCTGAAGAGCCTCGGGCATTACGCGACCGAGGAGTATGACGCAGGCGGGCTGACCGCTCTGGTGTGCCTCGGGCATTACGCGACCGAGGAGTATGACGCAGGCGGGCTGACCGCTCTGGTGTGCCTCGGGCATTACGCGACCGAGGAGTATGACGCAGGCGGGCTGACCGCTCTGGTGTGCCTCGGGCATTACGCGACTTAGGAGTATGACGCAGGCGGGCTGACCGCTCTGGTGTGCCTCGAGCATTACGCGACCGAGGAGTATGACGCAGGCGGGCTGACCGCGCTGGTGAGCCTCGGGCATTACGCGACCGAGGAGCGGGACCCAGGCGGGCTGACCGCGCTGGTGAGCCTCGGGCATTACGCGACCGAGGAGTAGGACCCAGGCGGGCTGACCGCGCTGGTGAGCCTCGGGCATTATGCGACCGAGGTGGCCTCGGGCATTATGCGACCGAGGTGGCGACCTCGGGCATTACGCGACCGAGGTGGTGGCCTCGATAAGCATGGAGCCGAGGCACTCGGCGCAGGCAGGCTGCGACCGAGGGACGTAACCCAGGTGGGCAAAGTAGTGGATATGGCCGAGGAGTTCGGCGTGGGCAGGTTGGCCGCATAGGCGTGTCTCGGGGTTTATGGAGCCGAGGCAGCGTAGTACTTGCTGCGCATGAGGCTGAGGCAGCAGCGTGTTGGCTGCGCACGAGGCCGAGTGGCCGAGGCAGCGTGCTGGCTGCGCATGAGGCCGAGTGGCCAAGGCAGCGTGGCTGCTTGCTGGCTGCGCGTGAGGCCGAGTGGCCAAGGCAGCGAGGCTGCTTGCTGACTGCGTGTGAGGCCGAGGAGCCGAGGCAGCAAGGCAGCGTGCTACTTGCTGCGCATGAGGCTGAGGAGCCGAGGTAGCGTAGTGCTTGCTGCGCATGAGGCCGAGTGGCCGAGGCAGCGTGCTGGCTGCGCATGAGGCCGAGTGGCCAAGGCAGCGAGGCTGCTTGCTGGCTGCGTGTGAGGCCGAGGAGCCGAGGCAGCGAGGCAGCAAGGCAGCGTGCTACTTGCTGCGCATGAGGCTGAGGAGCCGAGGCAGCGTAGTGCTTGCTGCGCATGAGGCCGAGTGGCCGAGGCAGCGTGCTGGCTGCGCATGAGGCCGAGTGGCCAAGGCAGGGAGGCTGCTTGCTGGCTGCGTGTGAGGCCGAGGAGCCGAGGCAGCGAGGCAGCAAGGCAGCGTGCTACTTGCTGCGCATGAGGCTGAGGAGCCGAGACAGCGTAGTGCTTGCTGCGCAAGGGGCCGGGTGGCCGAGGCAGCGTGTTGGCTGCGCATGAGGCCGAGGCAGCAGCATGTTGGCTGCGCATGAGGCCGAGTGGCCGAGGCAGCGTGCTGGCTGCGCATGAGGCCGAGTGGCCAAGGCAGCGAGGCTGCTTGCTGGCTGCGCATGAGGCCGAGGCAGCAGCATGTTGGCTGCGCATGAGGCCGAGTGGCCGAGGCAGCGTGCTGGCTGCGCATGAGGCCGAGGAGCCGAGGCAGCGAGGCTGCTTGCTGGCTGCGCGTGAGGCCGAGGAGCCGAGGCAGCGAGACAGCAAGGCAGCGTGCTACTTGCTGCGCATGAGGCCAGGTGGCCGAGGCAGCGTGTTGGCTGCGCATGAGGCCGAGGCAGCAGCATGTTGGCTGCGCATGAGGCCGAGTGGCCAAGGCAGCGAGGCTGCTTGCTGGCTGCGCATGAGGCCGAGGCAGCAGCATGTTGGCTGCGCATGAGGCCGAGTGGCCAAGGCAGCGAGGCTGCTTGCTGGCTGCGTGTGAGGCCGAGGAGCCGAGGCAGCGAGGCAGCAAGGCAGCGTGCTACTTGCTGCGCATGAGGCTGAGGAGCCGAGGCAGCGTAGTGCTTGCTGCGCATGAGGCCGAGTGGCCGAGGCAGCGTGCTGGCTGCGCATGAGGCCGAGTGGCCGAGGCAGCGAGGCTGCTTGCTGGCTGCGCATGAGGCCGAGGCAGCCGAGGCAGCGAGGCAGCAAGGCAGCGTGCTACTTGCTGCGCATGAGGCTGAGGAGCCGAGACAGCGTAGTGCTTGCTGCGCAAGGGGCCGGGTGGCCGAGGCAGCGTGTTGGCTGCGCATGAGGCCGAGGCAGCAGCATGTTGGCTGCGCATGAGGCCGAGTGGCCAAGGCAGCGAGGCTGCTTGCTGGCTGCGCATGAGGCCGAGGCAGCAGCATGTTGGCTGCGCATGAGGCCGAGTGGCCAAGGCAGCGAGGCTGCTTGCTGGCTGCGTGTGAGGCCGAGGAGCCGAGGCAGCGAGGCAGCAAGGCAGCGTGCTACTTGCTGCGCATGAGGCTGAGGAGCCGAGGCAGCGTAGTGCTTGCTGCGCATGAGGCCGAGTGGCCGAGGCAGCGTGCTGGCTGCGCATGAGGCCGAGGCAGCAGCATGTTGGCTGCGCATGAGGCCGAGTGGCCGAGGCAGCGTGCTGGCTGCGCATAAGGCCGAGTGGCCAAGGCAGCGAGGCTGCTTGCTGGCTGCGTGTGAGGCCGAGGAGCCGAGGCAGCGAGGCAGCAAGGCAGCGTGCTACTTGTTGCGCATGAGGCTGAGGAGCCGAGACCAGCCCCAGAAGTCGCTGCTGCTGGTGCAGGTCGGCTGCAGTGGAGCAACCAAGGAGAAGACTAACGTACCATCATTCCGGGCCCTTCCTCTAGCGCCAAAATGTTACGGTAAGTAACTGTTCAGCCGTGGCCTTGGGGTCGTCGCGGCTTGGTCCAGGTCCGGAAGGCGGTGGTCAACGGGTGGGGGGCAGCTCCACCGCAGCTTCAGGAAGAGGCGACACCGTCTCGCACCTGCACACTGGTCGGGCCGGGAGCTCGGCCCGACCCCTCCGACTATCAAGTTAGAGGAAGACGTGGAGGGGGTTGTGGATGAGGCAGAAGAAGAGCCTCTGAGTGTTTTGTGTCTGAGTGAGTTTCTCCCCCTTTGCTTAGGACTCAGGGGTATTTATAGATGAGATTAGATGTTACCTGACGTAGCTGTCTGCGCGGCAGGACAGTACCTTTGGTGGCGTCTGACATTGCCACTGGGGTTGTGTGGGAGGCTGAGCTGCTGCAGGGTATGGTGAGCCTCGGGCAACGTGTCGCTCAGGGGGATGTTGTCATGGCGTGTCATGTCGCCACTTTTATCCCTATCAGCAAGGATTTTGTTCAAGGACTTGCTACCAACCTCAAATTTTTCTAAGGTTTCTTTGAGTAGCAAGTTTTCCTTTCCAAGTGTTTCTACTTCATTGCATTTCGTACATGGAGCTAAACTATCGTTATGCTCAACTTTTAATCTATCGAAATAACTAACAAGAGAAGCGTGCTCTTTTTTCAATAATTTATATTTTTTATTAATTAATTTGTATTCATCAAATAAATCATGAAAAGCATTTAATAGTTCATCAAAAGATAAATTTGCATCAAATTAACTATTCACCTCATCTCCAATAACCATTAGTGCATAGTGAGCAACTTGCTCGATGTTGGTTGGCTCCTCTTCTTCGAATGCACTTGATCATTCTATGTTACTTTAAGAGCATTCTTCTTCTTTGGTTGCTTCTTCTTGGCTAGGAGACATTCGTTTTTGTAATGTCCTAGCTTCTTGTATTTGTAACATATTAC
Source organism: Musa acuminata AAA Group (assembly GCF_036884655.1). Taxonomy (NCBI): domain Eukaryota; kingdom Viridiplantae; phylum Streptophyta; class Magnoliopsida; order Zingiberales; family Musaceae; genus Musa; species Musa acuminata. The sequence continues at coordinate 14,923,188 of NC_088357.1, read as the reverse complement.
TTGTTCTTTTTTTTGTTCAAATTTATTTTTTATACCATATCTAAATGTATTCCTTTTTATAAATTTTTTAAACTTTCTTGTTAAGAGAGCAAAGTCATCATCAAGGTCCTCATCACTTGAACTTTCTTTCAAGTGGTTTTCTTAGGTTTTTAGTGTCATATCCTTCCTATTTTTTGGAAGGTTGTTCTTAAGCTCTTCATGAATATTACAAGTCATCTCATAGGTCATAAGTGACCTGATTAGTTCTTCAAGAGGAAAATTATTTAGGTATTTGGCCTCTTGAATGGCCATGACTTTAGGGTCTCAACTCTTTGGAAGAGATCTTAAAATTTTATTAACGAGTTCAAAATCTGAGAAACCTTTACCAAGTCCTTTTAGACCATTGACGACATCCATAAATTGAGTATACATCTCTCCAATGGTCTCACTCGATTTCATCTGAAATAACTCATAAGTGTGCACTAAAAGATTAATTTTTGACTCCTTCACTCTACTAGTACGTTCATGAGTCACTTCGAGTATATGCCAAATATCAAAAATCATTTCACAAATTGACACTATATTAAACTTGTTTTTATCTAATGCACAAAACAAGGCATTCATAGTCTTGGCATTTAAAGTGAAAGTCTTTTCCTCCAACTCATTCTAATTGTTCATTGGAAGAGAAGACTTTTTAAAACTATTTTTGACAACATTCCATAGCTCAAAATCCATTGAAATTAGGAAGATCCTCATTCTAGTCTTCCAATATGTGTAATCCGTCCCATTGAACATGAGCGGACGTGTAATTGATTGACTCTCTTGGTTGTCGGCAAATGCCATCTCTCTTGGGTTTCAAACCAAATGAGAGTGAACCTTGCTTTGATACCAATTGTTAGGATCAAGAGCAGCACTAAGAGAGGGGGTGAATTAGTGTAGCGATAAATTACCAATTTCAAAAGTATTCATTTCGATTAAAGTCGTTTCATAAAGATTTTAACTTGAAAGCGTATGAAAGTATAGAGAAGGCAGTAAAAATGTAAAGTAACTTGCAAGAAAGATAAACTGCTCAAAATGAAATGTAAATAATAATTTAGAGTGGTTTGATCATCATGACCTACATCCACTTTCGGATTCCTCCTCCGTCGAGGTCACCGGTGTCCACTAATGGCCTTCCTTCAATAGGCGAAGACCAACCATCTTTTACAATGCTTTCTCCTTTTTATGGGTTTAGGAGACAACCCTTACAAGTCTCACACCTCTCTTGAATGATCTCAAAACTTAGAAAGGGAGGAGGACTCTAGCACTTGTTTACAACACTTTTACACCCCAATAACTCAAGATTATCTCAATACTTTTGTGCCCTTTCATGCACAAAAGGGTGGGGTTTTTATAGGCCCCAATGGCTTTAAAATTGGAGCTAAAAAGTGTCTTATTCCAGATTTCTAGGGTATTGGCGGTACCACCACCGCTTGACAAAGCTCGGAGACTGAGCTCTAGCGGTACCACTGCTTGACAGGGGTTGTTCCACCGTTGGTAGCATTTACTGCCGGCGGTACCACCGCCCAGTCTGGGTGGTACCATCGCCAAGACCACCTAGGAGACTAAGTCTCCCAAGCGGTGCCATCGCCAACCATATTTTGAGGTACTGAATGGGCTGTTCAATCCAGCTCAATTTAGCCCTATTAAGGGCCCAATTGGCCCCTAATTAAGTTAGTGAGATTATCTCCCAATTCTAACTTAATCTACTGTCTAACTACAATTGCTAAGACATAATTTAAGGTACTCTTATTCCGGTACATCAATTGCTCTTCCGGCGAGCTTTCGGTGATCTTTCGGCGATCTTCCAATGAACTCTTGGCAATATTCCGATGGGCTCCCGGCAAGCTCCTGGACTTTACGATAATTTTCTTGGCGAGTTCCGACGAGCTTCTTTGGTAAGCTATTGGACTTCTCGGTTGGTTCCGGTAGAACTTCCGACGAACGTCCGGACTTCCAACGAACGTCCGGACTTCCAACGAACTCTTGAACTCCCAACGAGATCTCGATCTTGACTCCGGCATAACACCTACTTTATGTTTTACTACTATCATAGTTAATCCTACAAACTTTTCTCAACATATAGATTAGATCAAACAATTTACAATTGATTTCATTATCAAAATCTAAGATTAAACATATCTTAAGTTAGGTTCCTATCATTTCATAACTTAAAAGAAGTCATGTAATTTACTTACTAGGAACACCATTCAAGATATACGTAGTTGTCCTTAGAGCTTCTTCTCATATTAATTTGAGTATAAAAGAATAACCTATCATGCTCTTAACCATATCTATAAAGGTACGATTATATCTTTCAGCAATTATATTCTGCTGTAACACATCTGGTAAATCATATTAAACACATATACCTTATTTTTTTGAGAATTTAGTAAAATAATTATAATTATAATTGTGTACACTATAAATACCATAAAATTCATCACCCTTGTTAGATATGATGATCATGATTTTTCTATCTAATTGTCTCTTGACTTCATTTATATACACTTCAAGAGTATGAATGGTTATACATTTTATATAAATTAGATATATATAATCATATCACAACAGATTATTTATATGGTGATAAAATGTCTTTCTTTAATGAGACAAAAGTATAGAGTGATCCATAAATAAAAGCATAATATCAAAGAGTTTATAAAACTATATTTTATTTTTATATTTAATTATAGGACCATTGAAAACTTAAGATTCATATTAATTCTATATAGACTATTCTACATAATTCAAAGGTTAATTTTTATTAAATCATAGTAAGTTTACAATTACCAAAAGGGAAATAATATTCTAACAATTCTATGTAAAGAACCTAAATTCCCAGAATTATAAGAACATAACATGGATCCTCAAGATCTCAAAAGAATCATCTTTAGATGTAGACGATAAATATAAATTAATATCACTTTCACTTTAAGATGATTTCCTATAATGATGAATATCTCATTCTCTTTTGGTTTTATCCCTGTTCATTTTTTTTACATAACTTTTTTTGCTACAGAAATAACACTTTATTATAAAGATATTCTTTTATGAGTTTATGTAGTAATTATAAACTCAGATGACTTACGCTTCATCCTTATTTTAGTGTTATCCACTCCCTAAGTAATACTCAAAATATTATGAGTCTTAAGCTTATAGCTTTATCATTTATATTGAGGATATAATCTTGAATTCCTCGAATACTATCATTTTAAGGTGTCAACTAATGACTCATCAGAAAATTTAAATTGATCCTTAGTATTCTCATATGCTAATTATAAACTATACTGAAGTCTTAACCATCATAAAATTGAGTCTTTCATATATTTCTTGATCAGTCACCTCAATTATTTATTCCACAGAACTTTTAGTAATTAAGTTTGTGTTTTATTCAATTAATTTGATCAAAGTCTCACTTACTCAATACAACTTGCATATGCTCAAGTCATTTATTTCAAAAATACAATGAAGGAAGTACCATTATAATAATATAACATTAATGCTTTGAGTTTCTAAAATATGATGAACTATTGATATCATCTATATTTCACCTTTGAGTGAAATATAGATGATATCAATAGTTCATCATATTTTGGAAACTCAAAGCATTAATGTTTTGGGTGAAATATTGACATATCTAGTGTTCACTCAAGATCATTTATGGAGGACTGATACCATCCTTATGGAATAGTATTGTTACCTTTGTATATACAACCCTAAACTATAAGGATATCCAAAACAGTATCATCCTACCTCATCACCTAACTATTTAAAATAAATTCTCCTTTGGGATTATCTAAATCTCCTAATTATGTTAGGAACGAATCGGCACTAAGAGGGGGGTGAATTAGTGCAGCAGTAAATTACGTCGGTTCTGAAAATCTTCGGACGATTAAAACTGATTCGGAAGATATTAACTTGAAATTGAAAGCGTACGGAAGAGCTAGTGGATGTAAAGCAAGTAAGTTTGTAGTAAAGGTAAATTGCATAAATAGAAATGCAAACCGAGTTTATAGTGGTTCGATCGTCGTGACCTACATCCACTCCACTGATTCCTCTTCTGTCAAGGCCACTGGCATCCATAATCGGTCTTCCTTCAATAGGCGAAGACCAACCACCTTTTACAGCCCTTTCTCCTTTTATCGGGTTTAGGAGATAACCCTTACACCCCGACTTACTGCTCTCTCAAACTATACTAACACTTAGATCTTTTGAGAGGAGTCCACACAAGATTACAGCAATATTTCTTTCCTTTTTCACTCTTAATACTTGTGTGTGTTAACCAGGGATGAGAGGAGTATTTATAGGCTTCAAGTCAATTTAAACTTAGAGCCTAAAAATATCTCATCTCATATTTCCCGGGTACGGGCGATACCACCGCTTGTGTTGGGTGGTACCACCGCCTAACAGGGGCGGTACCATCGCTTGGCACCCTGCCACTAGGCAGTACCTCCACCTGATAGTCTCTCTGAGACTGTGTCCAGGCGATACCATCGCCTGACACAGTCTCAGAGACTGTGCCACGACGGTTTCACCTGTTTGGTCACTCTTTGGGCCTTCCACTTGGCCCAACATAGCCCAAAACTTAGGTCACTGAATGGGCCTTTCTCTTAGCCCAAAATAACCCTATTACGGGCCCAGTTGGCCCCTAATTGAGTTGGCTTAATTATGTTCTAAACCGACTCAATTAGACTCTAAACTAACTCGATCTAGACATAATTGATTATAAGCGAATCTTATGTTGTCCGGCATGTCATTGGTTCTTCCGGCGCTTTGTCCGATTCTTCAGCGCATCGTCCTCTCCTTTGTCGTATTGCCCGATCAACATGTTGTCTTCTCGCAACATATGATCTCCTTGACGCGATGTCCGGTCTTCTTAGCCCAATGCCCGAATTCACGGCCCGAAGCCTTCTACCAATACGTCGACTGTTCCTCCAACCCGACATCCAATCTTCTGATATGTTTGCAGTGGCCCAATGTCCGATTCCTCCTACTTTAATCCATTTGTCTTTTCTGATCAACGTTAGCCCTGCGTTACTCAAAATAATCATTAAATTACAAATACTATCAATTGGTTTCATCATCAAAATTTGAGATTCAACAATCTCTCGTGTTTTTATGATGGCAACCAATTGATGACAGAGTTAACCTTAACTCCCCCTATCAATATGCCATATTGATAGAACCTTGAATTCAAGCTGAATTCAAATCATTGCAAATTTTATCATGAATATTTGTAACCCATAATTATGCATAACATGATCATACTTCTCCTTTATTATCAACAAAAAGGAGAAGCGTAACTTTCAAGTGTTTGGACATAATTTCAAGTCATTGCATAATAAACATAATATCAAGTTTTATCATTATTGTAATTTGTAAGATAACAAATTTAGCAAGTGTTACATCATATTAGAACATGTAAGCTAGCAGATTTTATATCATTTAAGAGCGTGCAAACTAGCAAGTTTTCAAAACCAAATGCAAGATAGCGTTCTTGTTAAAGTTTGCAAGCTAGTGAATCTTGCTTCTTTTTACAATGTTCAAGTTGCAAGTTTTGCTTCTTGAGATAGGCAAGATAGCACTTTTGCTTCTCTTGAGACTACAAGAGAGCATTTCCATTGAATCTTAGATTTTGATGATGAAACCAATTGATAATTATTTATGATTTGATTTGTGTTTTTAGTGACGCAGGATACTTCGATTAGGATGAGATAATTAAAATAGGAAGAATCATGTTGGGCCGAGGGAAAACATGTCAGAAGATTGGACGTCGAGCCAATGGATCGGTTGACATATCGACAGAAGGCTTCGGGCCATGGATTCGGGCATTGGGCCAAGAAGAGCAGATATAACACTAAGGATATCGGAGTTGCTGAGTCAACTGGCCGATTGGGTAATAGGCCGTAAGAGATGACGATGCGTCGAAGAATCAGACAAAGCGTCGAGAGACCAATGACATGTCGGACAACATGATTAATGCTTAGTATTAATTGTCTAGATCAAAGTGTGTTTTACATGTGTAGAATTAACTATGATAGTAAGGCATGAAACAAAATGAAGTCCCAGAGTCAAGGATGCGATTTCGTTGGGAGTTTGATAGTTCATCGGAAGTCCGAACGTTCGTCGGAAGTTCTGTCGGAACTAGCCGAGAAGTCTCGAAGCTTGCTAGAGAAGCTCATCAGAATTCACCAAGAAGATCATCGTGAAGTCTAGGAGCTTGCCAGGAGTCCGCTAGAATATTGTCGAGAGATCGTCGGAAGTTTGTTGGAAGATCGTCGGAAGTTCGCCGGAAGAAACTAGACTTACGGACTTGTTTAGCTTAGAATATATCTTAGGAATGATAGTTAGCACATAATTAGGTTTGGATTTGGACCAACCCAATTAGGGGCAAGTTGGGCACACGTAAGGACTGTGTTGGGCCCAATGAGAGGCCCAAACAGTGACCCATGAGGTGGCACTATCGTGGCACAATCTCCGAGACTATGTTAGGCGGTGGTACCACTGGTCTGGGTGATGGTACCGCCCAAACACATCCTCCTAGAGGCTGCAGGCGGTGGTACTGTCCAGTGTCAGATTGACACTAGTAGTGGTACCGCCCAGCACAAGCGGTGGTATCACCCATGCCGGGAAACCCGGGATGAGATGTTTTTAGGCTCCAAGTTTGAATCAACTTGAAGCCTATAAATACCCCTCTCATCCCTGGTTAACACACACAAGCACAGAGAATTTAAAAGTGAGAAAACTCTACTGCAATCTCTTGAAAAATTCCCTCCTCCACTCTAAGTTTAGAATTCTATAAGAGAGGAGTGAGTGCTTGTAAGGGTTATCTCCTAAACCCAGTAAAAGGAGAAGAGAGGTATAAGAAGGAGGTTAATCTTCGCCTATAAAGAAAGATCGATAGTGGATGTCGGTGGCCTCGATGGAGGAGGAATCGGTGAAGTGGATGTAGGTCACGACGACTAAACCACTCTAAAATCTGGTTTGCGTTTACTTCTTGCTATCTACCTTACTGCAAACTGAATTCCTCCTTCACTATATTTCCATACAATTTCAAGTTAACATCTTTACGAAACCGATTTTATTGCAACGAAGTTTTTGAAGATGTAATTTTTACCACTGCACTAATTCACCCCCCCTCTTAGTATCGACTCTTTTCCTAACAATTGGTATCAGAGCCTCATTTTTTCATATTTGGTTTAACACCTAAATAAAAATGGTTCTTTTTAGCTTTCAAGAGGGTCACTCTCTCATTCGTCCTCCCTTTTTCAATGGGACGGACTACACTTATTGGAAAACTCGAATGAGAGTTTTCTTGCTTTCTTTGGATTTGAACTTATGGAACATTATCGAATCTGGTTTTAAAAGGTCTTCTCTTCCAATGAAAGATTAGAATGATTTGGAGAAGAAGACTTTTTCTTTAAATACTAGAGCTATGAATGCTTTATTTTGCGCTTTAGATAAAACTGAGTTTAATCGAATTTCTATATGTGAAACGGCTTTGACATATGACACACTCACGAAATCACACACGAAGGCACTAATAGAGTAAAAGATTTGAAGATTAATTTTTTAATGCATGATTTCGATCTATTTCAAATGAAACCAAGCTAGACTATTAGAGACATGTATACCCGTTTTACGGATGTCATCAATGGTTTAAAATCTTTTAGTAAAAGCTTTTCGAATTTTGAACTCGTTAACAAGATTTTATGCTCACTTTCTAAAAATTGGGATTCGAAAGTAACAGCAATACAAGAATCAAAAGATTTGAACCATCTTTCAATTGAAGAACTAATTAGATCTTTGATGACCTATGAATTGACATACAATGCACGTGAAGAACTCAAGAACAACCTTCCAAAGAACATGAAGGAATTGGGACTTAGAACAATTGAAGACCACTTGAGCATAAGCTCAAGTGATAGTGAACTTGAACTTCTCATAAAATTTAAAAAGTTCATGAAACAACAATCAAAAAATAAAAACAAACTTAAGAAGAACACAAATTGGGATGAAACAAGTGCATCCAAAGACGAGAAGCAAGCCAACAAAGGCGAGGTGGCAAACTACGCCTTAACGGCTTTCAACGATGAGGTAATCAAAACTCCCTTAATTTATTTCAAAATTATATAATACTTTTCATAATGTATTTTTTTATTTAGTTTAATTATTTTTCTTAAAAATTATATGTTTAAATAATATAATGGAAATGCTAAAAAAATAGAATCATGCTTATCATGCTAGTAATTTTGAAAATGATAATGACAAATGCATGTTTCGATAAACAAACAAAATGATTTTGAATGTCTTATGAAATCATGCTTGATGTTTTAATGATGAAAATATAACTAAATGTTAGATTTAAATCTAATGATTAATCCTATGTTTAATGTGTTATTTTTTTTTGTCATGATGATTTTGATGTAATGATGATTTGAAAGCATGCTTAACGAGTTTATATTTTGAACTTATGCATGATAGTTTTTGTGATCTTTTGAAAGTTCTTTTTTTTTGTGTTAATGAATGATGCATGGATTTGAAAGAAAAGAACATGCATGTATGAAATCAATCAATAAGTTGAAACAAAAGGAGGAAAGCATTTTTCTTGAAAATTTCCTTTTTCTTATCTTATCAATTTTTCATTAAGAGACCAATAAAATTATTTATGCCATTTTGAATATTTTGAAAGAAATTTTGAGATTTTGATGATTTTGACAATTTAAATTTTAATGAGTTTTATCAAAATCATGATCTTGGTTATTGGAATTACTTGAGATTTTTTTTAATCAATATCTCTTCTTTATACTCCTATGATCTTTTCTTAGTATTTTACTTAACGAAGAGATTTACTATATGAATCATGTCTTTTGGTATTTAAGTGGTCTTATCTTTCATGACATGATCTCTTTGTATTTATGGCTTGTATGCCTTGAAATGATTGAAATATTTTGCACCATTATGTTCTTCCACTCTACTTCTTCCTTGATTACAATAAAGGGGAGAAAGAAAATTACTAGTTTAAATGCTAAATTTAGCCAAATTATAAAAAATGCATAAACTCTCCTTATACATTCTTTTTCGGATCATGATCTTGATTTCTCAAATTTTAGACTTGAATCTTTTTTTTGAATCAAGATTATTTTTCCTATCATGCTTTCTTGTCAAAAATGACATATGATCTTTTGACATTCATTTTTATTGTTTACCTTTGTCATGCTTTGAAAATTATTGTAAAGGGAAAAGAATTACAACATTATATTCTTCCCTTCTTTTTGATAAAGACAAAGGGGGAGAAATACTTCTAGCTCAAACATTGCAAAGGAAGCAAATATTTGCTAGCTTACATATTGCAAGGAGAAGAACTTGATATCTTGAACATCACCAAAAATTTGCTACCTTGCATGATGTAAAATTTGCTAGAATTGCTAGCTTGTGATCTAAAGAGAAGCAAAGAGTTGCTATCTCTAAAGAAGCAAAAGTGCTATCTTGTCTATCTCAAGAAGTAAAACATGCTAAACTTGTACATATAGCAAAATTTACAAACTTACATATTTGAAGAAGCAAGAGTTACTTTATTGAACATCGTAAAAATTGCTAGCTTATAATCTAAAGAAAAGCAAAAAGTTGCTATCTCAAGAAAAGCAAACATGCTAAACTTACACATCTTTAATTATTGCTATCTTACATGATGATAAAACTGGAGTTTATGTTTATGATTTAAACTTATATATCCAAACACATGAAAGTTATACTTCTCCTTTTTGTTGATGACAAAAGGGGAGAAGTATGATCGTGTTATGCATGATGAAGTGTTACAAATATTCATGATGAAATTTGCAATGACTTGAATTTAGCTTAAATTCAAGGTTCTATCAATATGACATATTGATAAGAGGAGTTTGTTTAAACTCAGGGAGTTAAGTTTAACTCCATCATCAATTGGTTGTCATCATCAAAAAGGAGGAGATTGTTGAATCTCGGATTTTGATGATGAAACCAATTGATAATTGTTTATGATTTAATCTATGTTTTTAGTGACGCAGGATACTTCGATCAGGATAAGACAATTAAAACAGGAAGAATCATGTTGGGCCTGGGGAAAACATGTCAGAAGATTGGACATCGAGCCGGTGGATCAGTCGACGTATCGACAGAAGGCTTCGGGCCATGGATTCGAGCATTGGGCCAAGAAGAGTGGATATTGCGCCAAGGATATCGGAGTTGCAGAGTCAACTGGCCGATTGGGCATTAGGCCGCTATTGAATCTCGTATTTTGATGATGAAACCACTTGATATATGTTTATGATTTAATTTATATTTTTAGTGACATAGGATGCTTTGATCAGGATGAGACAATTAAAGCAGGAAAAATCATGTTGTGCCGGAAGAACATGTCAGAAGATTGGACGTCAGGCCGATGGATTAGTCAACGTATCGACAAAAGGCTTCAGGCCATGGACTCGGGCATCGGACCAAGAAGAGAGGGTATTGTGCCAAGGATATCGGAGTTGCGGAGTCAATTGGCCGATTGGGCAATAGGCCGCAGGAGAGGACGATGCACCGAATAATCGGACGAAGCGTCGAGGGACCAATGACATGCCGGACAACTTGGTTAATTGCTTAGGATTAATTGTCTCGATCAAAGTTTTGTTTTACATGTGCAGGATTAACTATGATGGAAGTAAGAATGCAGCAAGAGTTGCACCAGAGTCAAGACTATGATCACGTTGGGAGTTCGAGAGTTCGACGGAAGTCCGGACGGTCGTCGGAGGTTCTGCGGGAAAAAATCCGAGAAGTCCAGGAGCTTGCCAAAGAAGCTCATCGGAACTCACCAAGTGGATCATCGTAAGTCCAGGAGTTTGCCGGAAGTCCGCCGGAGCATCACCGAAGGTTCGTCGGATGTTCACCGGAAGTTCGCCGGAAGAAGCGATTGACGCACCGGAACAAGTTGCAGTAAATGTCTTAAGAAATATCGTAGTTAGCATGTAGATTAAGTTAGGAATGGAAGGTAATCCCATTAACTTAATATGGGGGCAATTAGGCCCTTGACAGACCTAAATTGGGCCGAATGGATCAACCCATTCGGACCAGAATTCTTGCTAGGCGGTGGCACCGCCCAGGAGATGGTCTCCCAGGAAAGCTGGGCGGTGCAACTGGCCCAGTCAGGCGGTGACATCGCTTGGGCTCAGTCTCCGAGTGAGACTGGGCGGTGCAACCACCCCTGACAAGCGGTGGAACAGCTTGAGCTCGGTCTCCGAGCTCTGCCAAGCGGTGCAACGGCCCTAGTCAGGTGGTGGCACCGCCTGGGCTCAGTCTCTGAGCGAGACTGGGTAGTGCAACTACCCCTGTCAAGCGGTGGCACCGCCTAGAGGCTTAGTCTCTGAGTTGCCAGGCGGTTGTACCGCCCCAGTCAGGAGATAGTATTGCTAGGACCCCGAAAATATGAGAAATGACATTTTTGAGCTTCAAATTCAAACCAGTTTTGGGCCTATATATACCCCACCCTTTCCTGCATAAAAGGGCACCGAAAGCTTGATCTTACTCTGTGATTTTTAGAGCTCAAAAGTGCTGTAAAGGCTAGAAATTCTCCTCCCTCTTTTCTTCCAAGTTTTGAGCTTTCAAGAGAGGAGAGAAATTCTGTAAGGGTTGTCTCCTAAGCCCGTCAAAAGGAGTGAAACTATAAAAGGGTGGTTGGCCTTCGCCTATTGAAGGAAGGCTTCTAGTGGATGTCGATGACCTCATCGGAGGAGGAAGCCGAAAGTGGATGTAGGTCACGTTTGACCGAACCACTCTAAAATCTGGTTTGCATTTCCTTTGTGCTATTTATCTTAACTACAAAATGCCTTTCTTACTTTACTTCAAATATGTGTTTGTAAGCTTTCAAAGTTATTATATGCACGAAATGATTTTTATGTTAGAATCGGATTTCAACGTACAAACGCAGTTTCAATCGTCGAAAGTTTTCCGTTGCACTAATTCACTCCCCCCCCCCCCTCTCTTAGTGCTTTTGATCCTAATAATTGGTATCAGAGCCTGGTATTTCTCATTTTGGATTTACACCTGAGAGAAATGGCTCTTCATGGCTTTCAAAAGGCTTATCGGTTGTTCGTCCACCGTTGTTTAACGGATTGGACTACACTTATTGAAAAACTCGAATGAGAGTTTTCTTTATTTTTATGAATTTGGATTTATGGAATATTATTGAAAACAGTTTTCAACTTCCCTCTAAACCGATGAACGAATGGTCGGATTTGGAGAAGAAGTATTTTTCTTTAAACGCAAAGGCTATGAATGCCTTATTTTATGCTTTGGACAAAAATGAGTTCAATCGGATTTCTATGTGCGAAACGACTTTTGATATTTGGCGAACACTTGAAATCACGCATGAGGGAACTAGTAGAGTCAAAGACTCGAAAGTTAACATTTTATTGCATGATTTTGAGCTTTTTCAAATGCAACCAAGCGAGACTATAGGCGACATATACACCCATTTCATGGATGTCGTCAATAATCTAAGAGTTCTTGTTAAATCTTTTTTGAATTTTGATCTCGTAAGCAAGATCTTAAGATCCCTTCCAAAAAGGTGGGATCCTAAAATAACCGCAATACAAGAGATAAAAAATTTAAATGATTTTTCATTAGAAGAATTAATCGGGTCATTAATGATCTATGAAATGACACTTTTGGAACATTTTGAACCCGATGAGCACTTGAACCACCTTCCAAAGAATAGGAAAGATTTGGAACTCCGGACAAATGAATACCACTTGAGCGATGACTCAAGTGATGAGGACAATGATGAACTTGAACTTCGAACACTAAATCTTAATAAGTTTATTAAACAAAAATCTAAAATAAACAATGAACTTGAACAGAGGAAGAAGTCAAAGAAGAAGAATACAAAGTGGGATGAATCGAGCTCCTCCAAAGACGAGGAGAAAATCAAGGAGAGGTGGCAAACTACGCCTTAACCGCTTTCAATAATGAGGTAATCGAAATCCCCCTAAATTATTTTGAAATTACTTGATGCTTTCATGATATATTTTCTATTTTAGTTTAGAATTAATTTTCTTAAAAATTACATGTTTAAAAATAAAAATACAAAAATTATGATCATGCTAGTAATTTCGAAAATGATAATATTACATATTTTATGATAAACAAACAAAATGATTTTGATTGAAAATATGATATCATGGTTAAGAAGTAATAATGTTTATCATGTTGATTTCCATTGTTATTTCTCGATTTTTAATGAAATCATGTTTGATTTGAAGTAATGCATAAAGTTGCAATGAAAATATTGAAATTTTGATACTATGATTTGACGATTTTGTACATGAGATTTTAAAGTTATACATGATGATTTTTGTGGTTTATTGATCTTGATGGTTTTTATGATGAAATTTATTTTTCGATCCTAAACGTTGATGCATGTTTTCATAAATGAAAAAGGCATGCTTCTATGAAATAAATCATATAAATTGAAATGGCTAAAAAGAGAAAAGCATGTTTCTTGAAAATTCTTTTTCTCTATCTTATTGACTGTGATGAATCTATTTGATCATCTTTTTATGAATTTCTTGAAAATAATTTTGATTTGACGATTTGAATTTGAATGAATTTTTATCCTAATTATGATCTTGGTTTCTTGGAATTACTTGAGATCTTCTTTATGATTCAAAATTTTATATCTCCTACATTTCCTTTTACCATTTCCTAAAGAGGAGATCTATAAAACTAACTATGATCTTGATAATTATGTTTTGAAACTTTATGTAAATCAAGATCGTTCACCATGACTTCTTGCATTTTATTAAAGAAATTATTTAAATGAGTCATGTCTTTTGGTATTTACACGATCCTTGAGATTTTATCTTTCATGACATGATGTGATTGTATTTATGGCTTGTATTCCTTGAAATGATTAAAATATTTTACACTATTTTGTTCTTCTCCTCTTCTTTCTTGTTTACAACGATAAAATGAGTAGAAATTTTGATCATGCATTGTAGGATATAATTGCTATAATGAGAATTTTACACTATTACATGCCTTAATAACATGTTGAAAATTATGCGTTTTGGATACAAAAATTTTCATGATCATGAGCATGTTTTATCTTCATGATTGTGTTTGAAAATCTATAGCAAAACCATGTCCGAATGCATGAAAGTGTTAAATTTTATTTTTGAATTTTCTTGATCCTAACAATTCATTTTTGAAAATCTATTGATCTTGATTTGATGATTTAAATGAGCTTTATCTTAATTTTTTAAAATGTATAAATTGATATTTCTTATGCTTAAATCAAGATTTTATATGCATGAATTAATATCTTGTTCTCTTACAAGATTGAATGAACTCTATCTTTTTCATGATCTCCTAATAATTCTTTATGTTATTTATTTAAGAGGAAATTTGTTAAAATAAATCACGGTTTCTCTTGATTACTCAAAATTATAACTTGAGTATTCATTTTATAAATCAAGATTGTTTATATGTTCTCTCATGACATCTTTTAAGGCTTATGACTTGAATTTTGTTATGTAAAATTCTTTGAATGAATGAAATACATCTCATCACCTAATAATTCTTCTTGATATTCCTTATGTGATGATATGAATACATGAAATATTCATTAATTTGTTTTGATAAGAAGTTTCGATCATGCATGGTAGGATGTAATTTGACAAAATTAGTACCATCATGATGTGAAATAAATGATGATTTGGAATCATGCATTAATAATGATTTTATATTTTATGATTTGGTATGATGCATGCAATGATGAAATATTCATGAATTTGAAATGATGCATGCAATACTTATGACAATGATATACATGATGTATTGCATATGATGTGTATCATGAATGCTTTAAATAATGAATGTTTGGCATCATGATCAACATGTTGATAAATGCTAAAAATTTTAATATTTGAGTATCATGTATGATATGCTCATTAATGATGATTGATTTATTTTTCAGTATCGTGCATGAAAAATAAGGTTTTTGAAATTGTCTGTTTTAATTTGAATATATAATGATGCACAAATAAGATTGATACTTACCTTTGTCATAATCTGAAAATTGATAAAAGGGTCTTCCCTTCTTTTTGACAATGACAAAGGGGGAGCAAGAATTTCTAGCGTGAACATCATGAAAAGAGGCAAACTTGCTAGCTTGCACAATTCAAGACGAAAGCAAAAATTACACTTCTCAAAAGAGAAATAATTACTATCTTGAACATCACCGATAATTGCTAGTTTGAAATCTCAAGAAGAAGCAAAACATGCTAACGTGCACATATAGCAAACTTGCATATTTCAAGAAGTAAGAGTTGCTTTCTTGAACATCTCCAAATTGCTAGCTTGCATGTTCTAAAATGTTGTAACATTGCTAGCTTGCAAGATGTAGAGCTTGCTATCTTTAACATCTTAAGAAACAAAAATTACAAAAGTGCTATCTTGCCTATCTCAAGAAGCAAAACATGCTAACTTGCGTATCTAGCAAAGTTGACAAAATTTACATATTTCAAGAAGCAAGAGTTGCCTTCTTGAACATATCTAATTTGCTAGCTTGCATGATGTAGAAGTTGCTATCTCAAAAGAAGCAAAAGTGTTATCTTGTATGTTGTAAAACTTGCATATCTAAAACTTGAAAGCTTGAATGTTCTAAGCATGATGTAACACTTGCTAAATTTTCTAGCTTCAAAACTGCATGATGATAAAACCTGATATTATGTTTTTCATATAATGAGTTGAACCTATATCACAAACACAAGAATAGTTGTACTTCTCCTTTTTGTTGATGACAAAGGGGGAGAAGTATGTTGATGACATGACATGTTATGTATAAGTTTATGATGACATGTTGCTTGGATTTTTGAATCCAAGAGTTTCTATCAATATGGCATATTGATAGGGGGAGTTTGTTTAAACTCCGGGAGTTAAGGTTAACTCCGTTTATGATGAAATGACATGTTATGCATAAGTTTATGATGAAATGTTGCTTGGATTTTTGAATCCAAGAGTTTCTATCAATATGGTATATTGATAGGGGGAGTTTGTTTAAATTCTGGGAGTTAAGGTTAACTTCGTCATCAAGTGGTTGTCATCATCAAAAAGGGGGAGATTGTTGAATCTCGTATTTTGATGATGAAACCACTTGATATATGTTTATGATTTAATCTGTGTTTTGAGTGACGCAGGATGCTTCGATCAGGATGAGACAATTAAAGTAGGAAAAATCATATTGTGCTGGAGGAACATGTCAGAAGATTGGACGTCAGGCTAGTGGATCGGTCGACGTATCGACAGAAGGCTTCGGGTCGTCGACTCAGGCATCGGGCCAAGAAGAGCGGGTATTGTGCCAAGGATATCGGAGTTGTGGAGTCAACTAGCCGATTGGGCAATAGGCCGCAGGAGAGGACGATGCGCCGAATAATCGGACGAAGTGTCGAGGGACCAATGACATGTCGGACAACTTGGTTAATTGCTTAGGATTAATTGTCTCGATCGAAGTTTTGTTTTACATGTGCAGGATTAACTACGATGGAAGTAAGAATGCAACAGGAGTTACGCCGGAGTCAAGACTATGATCACGTTGGGAGTTCGAGAGTTCGACGGAAGTCCGGACGGTCGTCGGAGGTTCTGCGGGAACAAATCTGAAAAGTCCATGAGCTTGCCAAAGAAGCTCGTTGGAACTCGCCAAGTTCGATCGTCGCAAGTCCAGGAGTTTGTCGGAAGTCCCCCGGAGCATCGCCGAAGGTTCGCCGGAAGTTCGCCGGAAGAAGCGATTGACGCATCGGAGCAAGTTGCAGTAAATGTCTTAAGAAATATCGTAGTTAGCATATAGATTAAGTTAGGAATAGGAGGTGATCCCATTAACTTAATCTGGGGGCAATTGGGCTCTTGATAGACCCAAATTGGGCCGAATGGATCAACCCATTCGGACCAGAATTCCTGCTAGGCGGTGTTACCGCTAGGGTCGGTGGTGGCACCACCCATGAGATGGTCTCCCAGGAAAGCTGGGCGGTGCAACCACCCCAGTCAGGCGGTGGCACCGCCTAGGCTTAGTATCCGAGCAAGACTGGGCAGTGCAACTGCCCCTGACAAGAGGTGGAACCGCCTGAGCTCAGTCTCCGAGCTCTACCAAGCGATGCAACCGCCCCAATCAGGCGGTGGCACCGCCTGGGCTCAGTCTCTGAGCGAGACTGGGCGGTGCAACCGCCCCTGTCAAGCGATGGCACCGCCCAGAGACTCAGTCTCCGAGCTGCCAGGCAGTTGTACCGCCCCAGTTAGGAGGTAGTACCGCCAGGACCCCAAAAATCCGAGAAATGATATTTTTGAGCTCCAAATTCAAACCAGTTTGGGGCCTATATATACCCCATCCTTTCCTACATGAAAGGGCACCAAAAGCTTGATCTTACTCTGTGATTTTTAGAGCTCAAAAGTGTTGTAAAGGCTAGAAGTTCTCCTCCCTCTTTTCTTCCAAGTTTTGAGCTTTCAAGAGAGGAGAGAAATTTTGTAAGGGTTGTCTCCTAAGCCCGTCAAAAGGAGTGCTGTAAAAGAGTGGTTGGCCTTCGCCTATTAAAGGAATGCCTCTAGTGGACGTTTGTGACCTCGTTAGAGGAGGAAGCCGAAAGTGGATGTAGGTCACGTTTGATCGAACCACTCTAAAATCTGGTTTGCATTTCCTTTGTGCTATTTATCTTAACTGCAAACTGCCTTCCTTACTTTACTTCAAATATGTTTCCATAAGTTTTCAAAGTTATTATCTGCACGAAATGATTTTTACGTTGGAATCGGATTTCAACGTACAAACGCAGTTTCAATCGTCGAAAGTTTTTCGCTGCACTAATTCATCCCCCCCCCCCCCTCTTAGTGCTCTTGATCCTAACAACTGCAAGAGAAGATGATGCGCCGAAGAATCTGATGAAGCATCGAGGGACCAATGACATACAAAATAATATAATTAATGCTTAGTATTAATTGTCTAGATTAAAGTATATTTTACATGTGCAGGATTAACTATGATAGCAAGGCATAAAGCAAAATAAAGTCTCAGAGTCAAGGATGCGATTTTGTTGGGAGTTCGAAAGTTCGTCGGAAGTTCGGACGTTCGTCGGAAGTTATATTGAAACCAGCCGAGAAGTCTCAGAGCTTGCCAGAGAAGCTCGTCGGAACTCGCCAAGAAGATCATCGTGAAGTCCAAGAGCATGCCGGGAGTCTGCTAGAATATTGCCGAGAGATTGTCGGAAGTTCACCAGAAGATCACCGGAAGAAACTAGGCTTACGGACTTGTTTAGCTTAGAATATATCTTAGGAATCATAGTTAGCACGTAATTGGGTTTGGATTTGGGTCAACCTAATTAGGGGCTAGTTGGGCCCATGTAAGGACTATGTTGGGCCCAATGAGAGGCCCAAACAATGACCCATGAGGTGGCACTATCGTGGCATAGTCTCCGAGACTGTGTCAAGCGGTGGTACCACTAGTCTGGGCAGTGGTACTACCCAGGCACAGCCTCTGAGAGGCTACAGGCGATGGTACCGCTAGTCTGGGTGGTGGTACCACCTAGCATAGCCTCCCAAGCGATGGTACCGCCCAGCGCAGGCGGTGGTACTACCCGTGCCCGAGAAACCCGGGATGAGATGTTTTTAGACTCTAAGTTTGAATCAACTTGAAGCCTATAAATACCCATCTCATCCCTGGTTAACACACACAAAGAATTTAAAAGTAAGAAAACACTACTGCAATCTCTTGAAAAATTCCCTCCTCCACTCTAAGTTTAGAATTCTGTAAGAGAAGAGTAAGTGCTTGTAAGGGTTGTCTCTTAAACCTGATAAAAGGAGAAGAGGGGTGTAAGAAGGAGGTTAATCTTCACCTATAAAGAAAGATCGATAGTGGATGTCGGTGGCCTCGATGGAGGAGGAATCGACGAAGTGGATGTAGGTCATGATGACCAAACCAATCTAAAATCTGGTTTATGTTTACTTCTTGTTATTTACTTTACTACAAACTAAATTCTTCCTTCACTACGTTTCCATACAATTTCAAGTTAACATATTTCTTAAACTGGTTTTATTGCAACGAAGTTTTTGAAGATGTAATTTTTACCGCTACACTAATTCACCCCCCCTCTTAGTGTTGACTCTTTTCCTAACAATTTCTTATTTTTAAGATGAGAAAACTAAAAAATTTTGCCTCTTATTGCGATATGTACATTTGTAATTTTTGCTTCTCTTTAGATTTACAAGCAAGCAAGCAAGTTTTTGCATCTTCTTGACTTGTGCAAGCAAGCTATCTCTCCCTTTGTCATTGTCAAAAAGAAGGGAAGAATACAATTTTGTATCTCTTTTTCCCTTTACAACAATTTTCAAAGCATGACAAAGATAAGTAATCATTCTTATTTCAAAATATCATAATTGAGATAAACCATGAATTCAAATCAAAGTAATTTTAATCATGATTCACATCATATGCAATACATCACATACATCATCATAAAAAAAAGCATAAGTATTACATGCATCATTCCAAATCATAAATATTTCACATCATAATGGTATCAATTTGTCAAATTACATCCTACCATGCATGATCGTAACTTCTTCCCCTTTTATCATTGTAAATAAGAAAAAATAACGGAAGAACATAATAGTGTAAAATATTTTAATCATTTCAAGGCATATAAGTCATAAATACAAAGAAATCATGTCATGAAAGATAAGACCACTTGAATACCAAAAGATATGATTCATATAATAAATCTCTTCTTTAAATAAAATACCAAGACTAAAAATCGTAGGTATACAAAGAAGAGATCTTGAAAAAAAAATCTCAAGTAATAAATCCAAGAACTCACAAGAAAAATCATAATTCATTTAGAAAATCTCATCTTAAGAAAATACCAAGTAGAATCGTAGGAGAACTATTAATGAAAAATCTTGATTCATAATAAATCTTAATTTATAAATATTAAGGAATCAAGATCATGATTTGGATAAAAAAAATATTCAAATTTAAATCATCAAATCAATTTCATGATTCACAAAATTAATAACATAAATAAATTTATTATTTTAATTCCAATGATAATATATTTTCCTTTTCATATGTTTTATTTTAAGTGATTGATTTTATATAAGCATGCTTAAGTTTTTCATATGAAAACCATACATTATAGTTTAAAATCGAAAGAGCAAATATCATCATGGATATCACCATAAATCGCCCAAAAAATCATTATTACTTCAAATCATCATGCATAATTAAATATAAAATCATTAAGCATAATACTTACATTATTTCATATAAGCATACCTTTTTCATTTATGTCAAACAAAAAACGTGCATCATTTTTAAAACCGAAAAAGCCACTTTCATTATAATAAAAATCAATAATCCATAAATCGCAAGAATCATCATGCATAATTTAGAAAGATAAACTCATTAAGTATGATTTCAAATCATCATTACATTATTTCATCAAGCATGAATTCATTAAACATAAATCTTCTTCAAAATTACTTACATGATCCCAATTTTTTACATTTTCATTACATTATTAAACATATAATTTTAAAGAAAAATAATTATTCTAAACTAAATTAAAAATAACTCATGAAAAGCATCATGTAATTTTGAAATAAATTAAAGGAGTTTCGTTTGAGTTGTTTACCTTGTTGACGAAAGCCGTTAAGGCATAGTTTGCCACCTCGTCTTCATCAGTTTGCTCCTCGTCTTCGGATGCAATTGTTTCATCCCAATTTATATTCTTTTAAAGTTTATTTTTATTTTTTTATTATTATTTCATGAACTTTTTAAATTTTATGAGGAGTTCAAGTTCACTATCACTTGAGCTTATGCTTGAGTGGTCTTCAATTGTTCTGAGTGTCAAATCCTTCATGTTCTTTGGAAGGTTATTCTTAAGTTCTTTATGTGTATTGCACGTCATTTCATAGGTCATCAAAGACCCTATAAGTTCTTCAATTGAAAAATGGTTCAAATCTTTTGATTCTTATATTGTCATTACTTTTGAATCCTAAATTTTAGAAAGAGAACGTAAAATTTTGTTTACAAGTTCAAAATCCGAAAAACTTTTATCAAGTGCTTTTAAACCATTGACGATATCCATAAAATGGGTGTACATGTCTCCAATGGTTTCGGTTGGTTTCATATGAAACAATTCAAAATCATGCATCAAAAAGTTAACTTTAGAATCCTTAACCCTATTGAATCTTGTATTTTGATGATGAAACCACTTGATATGTGTTTATGATTTAATCTGCGTTTTAAGTAATGTAGGACACTTCGATCAAGATGAGACAATTAAAGTAGGAAAATCATGTTGCACCGGAGGAACATGTTAGAAGATTGGACGTCGGGTCGGTGGATCGATCGACGTATCGACAGAAGGCTTCAGACCATGGATTCGGGCATCGGGTTAAGAAGAGCGGAGATTGTGCCAAGGATATCGGAGTTGCGGAGTCAACTGGCCGATTGGGCAATAGGCTACAAGAGAGGACGATGTGCCAAAGAATCGGACGAAGCGTCGAGGGACCAATGACATGCCAGACAACTTGATTAATTGCTTAGGATTAATTATCTCGATCGAAGTTTTGTTTTAAGTATGCAGCATTAACTACGATAGCTTGAAGACATAAAGCAAGTCGACCAGAGTCAAGTTCGATGGGTGTTCGAGAGTCCACCGAGAGTCTAAAGATTCGTCGGAAGTGCTACCGGATCCAACCGAGAAGAAATCGGGGACTTGCCGAAGTTTTCGAAGTCCACCGGAGAGATCTTCGGAGGTTTGCGGAGATCACCGAGAAGGTACGACTACTTGCCAAAGACTCGTTGAACTCACCACAAGACCGGGAGTCTGCTGGGAGTCCGCCGGAAGAAATCCGAGGGTGTATCGAAAGTCCGCCGAAAGTTCACCGAAAAGCTCGCCGGAAGGAAACTCGATATTGCCGGTTAAAAACTTGCTTAGGCTATGTCTTAATTTCATGGTTTGCATGTAATTAGGGTTAGGATTAAGGATTAATCCTATAACCCGGTTAGGGGCCAATTGGGCCTAAGTTCGGACTGGTTTGGGCTAAGTTTGAAGCCCAACCAGTAAGCTGAAATAGATTGGGCGATGGCACCGCCCAGAACCCGAGAGTTCCAACGGTGGCACCGCCAGTACATTGTCAGTGTTAGACACTGATAGGCGGTGGCACCGCCAGCACCGGAAAACCTAAAAGCAATTTAAATTTGGAGCCCAAATTTGAATCCTCTTGGGGCCTATAAATACCCCTCAATTCTCAGTAGAGAATACAACCTTTGAGAAGTTAGAGATTGAGATAAAGCCTTAGCAAAGTCTTTAGCAAGTCTTGTTTTCAATAGCTTAAGTGTTCACCTCCCTCTTTCTCTTTGAAAATTTGTAAGAGTGTGAACCACTTGTAAAAGGTTGTAAGAGGGGTATTTGTCCTTCTCCTTCAAAGTGATTTGCTAGTAAAAGTTAGGAGCCTCATCGAAGAAGGCTTCGCAAGTGGATATAGGTCATTTGATTGAACCACTTTAAATTGGTGTGTTCCTTGAATATGTGAGTATTTACCTTTCTGAAACTGTTACTTACATAGCAGCAAACTTTTAGTTTTCATCTCCTTACTTTACTCGAGCTACTTTTACCAAGTCATTATTTGTCGAATCGAAATCTCTATGCATTTACGAAATCATTTTCAAACTTACAAGTTTTAATCCGCGGCACTAATTCACCCCCCACCCACCCCCACCCCCCCCCCCCCCCCCCCCTCTTAGTGTCACTCTGATCCTAACAATTAGTATCAAAGCCTCGTTATTTCTTAGTTGATTTAACACCCAAGAGAAATGGCTCTTTGCGGCCTTCAAGAGGGGCACTCTCTCATTCGTCCTTCCTTTTTCAATGGGACGGACTATACTTATTGGAAAACTCGAATGAGAGTTTTCTTACTTTCTTTTGATTTGAATTTATGGGACATAGTCGAAAATGGATTTGAAATGTCTTCTCTTCCAATGAACCATTGGAATGATTTGAAGAAAAAGATGTTTTCTCTAAATGTAAAGGCTATGAATGCCTTATATTGTGCACTTGACAAAAATAAATTTAATCGTGTTTCGATTTGTGATTCGGCTTTTGATATTTGAAGATCTTGAGGTCACTCATGAAGGCACTAGCCGAGTGAAAGAGTCTAAAATCAACATTCTTATGCATTCTTATGAACTTTTCCAAATGAAACCAAGTTAGTCCATCGGAGATATGTACACCCGTTTTACGGATGTCATCAATGGACTCAAAGCTCTTGGTAAAGATTTTTCTAACTTTGAATGAGTAACTAAAATTTTAAGATCCCTTCCAAAGAGTTGGGATCCAAAAGTTACGGCTATTCAAGAGGTCAAAGATCTTAAAACATTTTCACTCGAAGAATTAATTGGATCTTTAATGACCTATGAAATGAACAATATGACAAAAAGGGAACTCGAGAATAACCTTCCAAAGGACAGGAAAGATTTAGGACGTAGAACACATGAAGACCACTGAAGCATAAGCTCAAGTGATGATGAACTTAAACTACAAATGAAACAAAAATTAAAAAGCAAAAAAAATAGAACTACTTGCTTTGAACGCAAGAAGAAAAACAAAAATTGGGATGAATTGAGCTCCTTCGAAAATGAGGAGAAAATCAACAAATGCGAGGTGGCAAACTACGTCTTAACTGCTTTCAATGATGAGGTAATCGAAATCCCCCTAATTTACTTCGAAATTATATAATGCTTTTCATAATACACTTTTTTTTTGTAATTTAGTTTTGAATCAATTTTCTTGAAAATTAAATGTTTAAAAATAAAAATGCAAAAATATGATCATGCTCGTAATTTTGAAAATGACAATGAAAATTACATATTTTATGTTCATGCAATAAAATGTTAGATATAAATCTAATGCTTGTACACCTAGTAAGATTAATCTTATGTATATGCTTGAGAAGCAAGAATGTGTATTTTGATGATTTCCATATTGATTTTCAATGACAATGCATGGGTTTTGTATGGAAGGCTTGATGATTTTTTTATGAACCTTGTCTTTGGTTTTCAAACATGATGTATGGTTTTGACATAAGAATAAAATTTAAGCATGCTAATATAAAGTCAATCACATAAATTAAAACTAAAGAAGTTTTAGTTATCTATAAGAATCATTCAAAATTATGTTCAATGAAACCAATGCATAATGATGTAATGAAAATATTAATGTTTTGATACCATGATTGACGATTTTATGCATGAGATTTTAAAAGTTATACATGATGATTTTTGTGATTTTTTTTTAATCCTAAACATTGATGCATGTTTTTATTTGTCATAAAAGAAAAGAACATGCATGTATAAAATAAATCACATGAATTAAAACAACTAAAAAGTGGAAAGGTTTCTTCTTAAAAAATTTATTTTTCTGACATTATCGATTTTTCAAAAAGGGAAATTAATGAATCTATTTGTATCACTTTTGTGAATCTCTTGAAAATGATCTTGATTTGATGATTTAAATGAGCTTTATCTTGATTTTTTGAAATTTATAAATTGAGATTTCTTATGCTTAAGTCAAGATTCTATATGCATAAATTAATGTCTTGTTCTCTTACAGGATTAAATAAATTCTATCTTTTTCATGATTTCCTAAGAATTCTTTACATTATTTATTTAAGAGGAGATTTGTTAAAATGAATCATGGTTTCTCTTGATTTTTCAGAATTATAACTTGAGTATTCATTTTATAAATCAAGATTGTTAATCATGATTCTCTCGTTTTATCAAAGAGAACATTTTTCAAAATGATTAATTAAGTTGTTTTCTCTACAATTTGAGAAAATGTACCTTGATGCTTGGAACATTTTATGCATAAATTGATTTTCTTTATGATTCAATACTCTTTTGTAATTATGATATGTTTATCACATGATATGATTGAATCACTGTTATAAAAGAAAAAGAAAATTGTTAGCTTGCTAATTGCAAAAATATATGCTAACTTGAATGATAAAACATTAGATTGTCTATAGTGCAAATTTATTGTTCTCATGATGTGTAGATTGAAATAATGATTAGAATCTTGATGGTTTTTATGACAAAATTTATTTTTCGATCCTAAATGATTGATAATGATGATGATGATGATGATATATATATATATATATATATATATATATATATATATATATATATATATATATATATATATATATATATATATATATATATATATATATATATATATATATATATATATATTTGGCATAAAAAGGACAAAAGCATGCTTGTATGAAACAACTAAATAGAGAAAAGTATTTTTCTTGAAAATTCTTTTTCTCTATCTTATTGACTTTGATGAATCCATTTGTATTATTTTTATGAATCTCATGGATTAAAAAAATGGTTTGAATTTAATGGGTTTTATTGAAATCATGATCTTGATTTCTCGTAATTATAATTTGAATTTTCTATTGAATGAATCAAGATTGTTTTCTATTTAAAAGGAGATTTGTCGAAATGTTTCAAGATTGTTTTCTATTTGATAATTATGTTTTGAAACTTTTTGTAAATCAAGATTGTTCATCATGATTCTCTCTTTGAATATTTAAAGAGGAGAATTTTCTAAATAAATCATGATTTTGATGATTGAATATTTGATATGCATGAATTGAGATCTTACTCTCCTACTATTATTTTTGCTATTCACCAAAAAGAAGACTAATTCTAATAAACCATGATATGCTATATGAATTTTATTGTATTCATGAAGTAATATCTCATCACCAAATTTTTTTTATATTCCTTCATGTGATGATATGAATGCATGAAACACTTATGATATGATTTTTATATAATTCCGTATATTCATAAAATATTTATTTCATGACCCAATCAATTCTTCTTGATATTCCTAATATGATGAAATAAAATTATGTATGAAATACAAATGGGGAGAAGTTTTGATCATGCATGGTAGGATGCAATTTGACAAATTAATACCATCATGATTTGAAACATTTATGATTTCAAATTATGCATGCAATTGCTTTTTATTATGATGATATTTGCATATAATGTGTATCATGAATGCTCTAAATGATGAATGCTTGGTATCATGATCAAAATATTGATAAATGCTATGATTTATTATCAAAATGATGTATCATGTATGATATGCCCATAGTGATTAATTTATTTGTATAATGCATGAAGTAAGGATACAAATGTAAAGTTTTGAAATTATTCATATTTTAATTTAAAAATATAATGATGCACAAATAAGATTGATACTTACCTTTGTCATGATTTAAAAATTGATGTAAAGGGTCTTCCTTTCTTTTTGCCAATGACAAAGGGGGAGAAAGAGTTGCTAATGTGCTATCTTGAATTGATGTAAAGGGTCATCTCAAAGAGAAATTAGTTAGCTTGCACAAGTCAAGAAAATGTAAAAATTTGCTTACCTTCTTGCACATCTAAATAGAAGATGCAAATGTAACACTTGCCAAATTGTTTGCTTGCCTCATGCAAAACATTATCTCTTGCTAGTTTGGCATTTTGCTAAAGAAGCAAAAATGACACTTCTCAAAAGAGAAGAAAGTGCTTGCTATCTTGAACATCATAAGCTTACCTATCTTAAGAAACAAAAATTACAAAAGTGCTATCTTGCCTATCTCAAGAAGCAAAACTTGCAACTTGCACATTGCAATAGGAAGCAAGAATCATGAGCTTACACAAGAAAGCTATCTTGCATTTGTTTTCAAAATTTTTTTAGCTTGTATGTAGCAAAACTTGTATATCGTAAAAATTGCTAGCTTGTAGCCTAAAGAGAAGCAAACAGTTGCTAAACTTGCACATGTTTAATTGCTAGATTGCATGATGATAAAATTTGATACTATGTTTATTATGCAATGATTTGAACTTTTTATCTCTAAACACATAAGAGTTGGAACTTCTCCTTTTTGTTGATGACAAAGGGGGAGAAGTATGATGACATGACATGTTATGCATACGTTTATGATGACATATTGCTTGGAGTTTTGATTCTAAGAGTTTTCATCAATAAGCCAAATTGATAGGGGGAGTTTGTTTAAACTCCGAGAGTTAAGGTTAACTCTGTCATCAAGTGGTTGTCATCATCAAAAAGGGGGAGATTATTGAATCTCGTATTTTGATGATGAAACCACTTGATATGTGTTTATGATTTAATCTTATTTTGAGTGATGTAGGATACTTCGATCAGGATGAGATAATTAAAGCAAGAAAATCATATTATGCCGGAGGAACATGTTAGAAGATTGGACGTCGGGCCGGTGGATCGGTCGACGTATCGACAGAAGGCTTCGGGCCGTGGATTCAGGCATCGGGTCAAGAAGAGCGGAGATTGTGCCAAGGATATCGGAGTTGCGGAGTCAACTGGCCGATTGGGCAATAAGCTGCAAGAGAGGACGATGTGTCGAAGAATCGGACGAAGCGTCGAGGGACCAATGATATGCCGGACAACTTGATTAATTGCTTAGGATTAATTGTCTCGATCGAAGTTTTGTTTTAAGAGTGTAGGATTAACTACGATAGCTTGAAGACATAAAGCAAGTCTATCAGAATCAAGTTCGATGGGTGTTCGAGAGTCCGCTGAGAGTCTGAAGATTCATCGGAAGTGCTGTCGGAACCAACCGAGAAGAAATCGGGGACTTGCCGAAGTTTTCGGAAGTCCGCCGGAGAGATCATCAAAGGTTTATGGAGATCACCGAGAAGGTTCAGCTACTTACCAAAGACTCAATGAACTCGCCACAAGACTAGGAGCCTACTGGGAGTCCGCCGGAAGAAATCCGAGGGTGTATCGAAAGTCTGCCGGAAGTTCGCCGAAAAGCTCGCCGGAAGGAAACTCGACATTGCCGGTTAAAAACTTGCTTAGGACTATGTCTTAATTTCATCGTTTGTATGTAATTAGGGTTAGGATTAAGGGTTAATCCTATAACCTAGTTTGGGGCTAATTGGGCCCAAGTTCGGACTAGTTTGGGCCAAGTTTGGAGCCCAACCAGTGAGCTGAAATAGTCTAGGCGGTGGCACCGCCAGACTGGGCGATGACACTGCCCAGAAGCCGAGAGTTCCGACGGTGGCACCGCCAGCAAACTGCCAGACTAGGCGGTGGCATCGCCCAGAACCCGAGAGTTCCGGCAGTGGCACCGACAGTACACTGTCAGTGTCAGACACTGACAGTCAGTGGCATCGCCAACACCAGGAAACCCAAAAGCAATTCAAATTTAAAGCCCAAATTTGAACCCTCTTAGGGCCTATAAATACCCTTCAATTCTCAATAGAGAATACAACCTTTGAGATGTTAGAGATTGAGATAAAGCCTTTAGCAAGTCTTGTTTTCAATAGCTTAAGTGTTCACCTCCCTCTTTCTCTTTGAAAATCTGTAAGAGTGTGAACCACTTGGTAATTCTTTGTCGAATCAAAATCTCTACGCATTTACGAAATTATTTTTAAACTTACAAGTTTTAATCCGCTGTACTAATTCACCCCCCCCCCTCTTAGTGCCGCTTCGATCCTAACAAACCCTACTTGTGCCTTCGTGTGTAATTTCAAGTGTATACCAAATATCGAAAGTTATTTCGCACATAGAAATTCGATTGAATTTATTTTTGTCTAATGCACAAAATAGAGCGTTCATAGCTCTAGCATTCAAGGAAAAAAGTTTTCTTCTCCAAATCATTCCATTCGTTCATTGGAGTTGACGATATTTGAAAATTGTTTTCAATAATATTCCATAAATCAAGGTTCAAGGAAAGCAAGAAAACTCTCATACGAGTTTTCCAATAAGTGTAGTCTGTCCCATTGAACATAGGAGGACGAATGAGAGAGTGACCCTCTTGAAAGCCGAAAAGAGTCATATCTCTTGGGTGTTAAATCAAATGAGAAATACGTGGCTCTAATACCAACTATTAGGAATGAGTTGGCACTAAGAGGGGGGGTGAATTAGTGCAGCAGTAAATTATGTCGGTTCTGAAAATCTTCGTACGATTAAAACTGATTCGGAAGATGTTAACTTGAAATTGAAAGCGTACGAAAAAGCGTAGTGGATATAAAGCAAGTAAGTTTGCAGTAAAGGTAAATTGCACAAATAGAAATACAAACGAGTTTATAGTGGTTCGGTCGTCATGACCTACATCTACTCCATTGATTCCTCTTCCATCGAGGCCATCGGCATCCACTATCGGTCTTCCTTTAATAGGTGAAGACCAACCACCTTTTACAATTATTTCTCCTTTTACTGGGTGTAGGAGATAACCCTTACACCCCCACTTACTCCTCTATCAAACTATACTAACATTTAGATCTTTTGAGAGGAGTCCACGTAAGATTACAAAAGCGTTTCTTTTCTTTTTCACTCTTAATACTTGTGTGTGTTAACCTAGGATGAGAGGAGTATTTATAGGCCTCAAGTTGATTCAAACTTGAAGCCTAAAAATGTCTTATCCTAGGTTTCCCGAGTACGGGCGGTACCACTGCCTGCAACACTAATGTTGGGTGGTACCACCGCTTGACAAGGGCAGTACCACCACCTAGCACCCTACCACTAGGCGATACCACCACTTGACAGTCTATCGGAGACTATGTCTAGGCGGTACCACCGCCTGACATAGTCTCGGAGATTGTGCCACGATGGTTTCACCTGTTTGATCACTGTTTGGGCCTTCCACTTGGCCCAACATAGCCCAAAACTTAGGTCATTGAATAGGCCTTTTTCTTGGCCCAAAATAGTCATATTCCAAGCCCAATTAGCCCCTAATTGAGTTAGCTTAATTACATTCTAAACTGACTCAATTAGACTATAAACTAACTCAATTTAGATATAATTGATTACAAGCAAATCCTATGTTGTCAGGCATATCATTGGTTCTTCCGACGCTTCGTCCGATTCTTCGGTGCATCGTCCTCTCCTTCAGTGTATTGCCCAATCAGCATGTTGTCTTCTTACAACATCTGATCTCCTTAGTGCAATATCTTATCTTCTTGGCCTAATGCTCGAATTCACAGCCCGAAGCCTTCTGCTGATACGTCGATCGTTCCTCCGACCCGACGTCTAATCTTTTAACATGTTTGTTCCGACTTGATATCTGATTCCTCTTGCTTTAATCCATTTGTCTTTTCTGATCGATGTTAGCCCTACATTACTCAAAACGCTCATTAGATTACAAATACTATCAATTGGTTTCATCATCAAAATTCGAGATTCAACAAATTATATGTGTCCTCATGAATATTATTTTATTTAATGTCATTTAGGATCAATTCCATAATATATTTTATAGATTATTTGTCTAAGTCACTTTGGTGGCTGGAAGATCAATACAAAAAGATAAAATACAATCTAAAATATCTCATGAATGACAAGAACTTTATTGTAATTCATATCCCACAAGCCTATCATCCTAAGCTACTTTGATAGCTACCGGACAGATAAAACTTAGGAAGATAAATTATAAATAATATTCACCAAGTTTTTTATCCTGATTCATGTTGCCATTGTGAATATTATTTTATTTAATATCATTTAGGACTAATTATTGAATCTCATATTTTGATGATGAAACCAATTAATAAGTGTTTATGATTTAATCTACATTGCCGGTGGTACCGCCCAACGCAGGCGGTGGTACCGCTCATACCCGAAAAACCCAAGATGAGATGTTTTTAGGCTCCAAGTTGATTCAAGCGATGCGAGATGCGGGATGATACTAGCGCAGGGTGCAGCCGCCGCCTTCTGCAGCCACCATGTTCACAAGTGATGCGGGATGCCTATGGTGCTTCCAACATCCGCGCATGGCTATTATCCGCGCGCGACCGTGATGTGCAGCTATGGGTTGGTACATGACCCTTTAGTGCCTATCGATAATTAAATAGGTAATCAACAGAGATCATCACATCAATAACACCAATAGTAAATAGTAAATCCATCGATTAAACATAAAAAAATCGTACATTGCTCACAATGAGCGAAAGAGCAAATCATATAAAAAAACATATCAATAATATACGACGAATCATTCATGCATCGTAAACAAAAACCAATTACCATCCTTTCGCAAGCAAAAGATGCTAACAAATAGATCCGAAAGTATTTGATTTCAAAAACCACTGCTCCCATACTAATTGTTAGCAAAAAATATGTAATCATGCTATATGTAATGCAGAAAAGCATTTATGCTAGAATCTGAAATCAAATAACAATGAATCTAAATAATATTATGATGCATACCTTTCGTTGTTGTTCAGAAGAATAAACCTTATTTGATCTATAAATATACCATTGTCGGATCTGAGATATCAATCTATAAAGAAAATTAGACACTCATTCGTCTCTCTTTCCATCTTTTCACAAGACCACTTAAATTGATGGATTAGAAAAATTAAGAGAAAAATCTTAATCTTTCAACTGTATTGAGATACATCTGTTTAGTCCCTAGAGGTCTTGTCTATTTATATACGAAAGTAGAGAGTTGAGGATAAGTTATTAGGAGAGTTCCTCCCATTAAAGACATCTCCTAAGGAATCCTATTATAATATTTTTTTTTTCTAATAACCAATAAATATAATTAAAATTTAATTATATTTATAATATATCTTATCTAATTAAACGTGATCTAACAATCAATTCCAAACATCCCAGCTTCCTTGCTTTTTATGGATACTTTTACCCACTGTGTCTGTCTCTCGCAAATGTGGCAACGATATCATCTGTTGAATGCTATTATCCCCCGATCACAAGATCAGCATATATGGAGGGCTCTGATTGCAATCATAGTTAAATATGATGTAGCGGTTATCGAAGACATATAAAGCAAAGCAAGGAGACAAAACAGATTCGGTAGAAACAGAGAAAAAGAAGTACAAATAAATCATGAAAAGAGCTGTTTTTTTCTTCACTGAAAGAAGAATATTACAAATTATCAAAGCTGACCATCCACAG
This sequence comes from Musa acuminata AAA Group, assembly GCF_036884655.1. NCBI lineage: Eukaryota > Viridiplantae > Streptophyta > Magnoliopsida > Zingiberales > Musaceae > Musa > Musa acuminata. Next base: position 14,891,134 of record NC_088357.1, on the reverse strand, counting down.
GCTCCCACAAATCAGACCAAAAATAAATAACATGCAAACATGACAGGAATACTATCAATATTATTATAAGATCATCGAAGGTAAGCTTTTATAACGATTGATGCAACTGTTCGATCTTTCCGAGCAAACAGAATTTAATATCGTACAGATCGAGTTCTTAGCACTCCGAATTGTTAGTTTGGCAAGTCCCATAGTCCCACATCGGGAAAATCAGACTTGTTGTCTCATCTTGGAACTATAAATAAGGGCCTGAGCTTTGATGTTAGACACACCACGAGAAGTACCACAGACACCACAAGAAGTACAGCAGGCATCACAAGAAAACCTGCTTATGGTTTGAAGTCTTCTTGTTTAGGAAGCTGAAGGTGTTTTATGGCCTAGGAACATTTCCTAAGGCATTTGTAAGTGTCCCTCTTTTATAGTAGTAATTTGCTCCTCTTTCTTCCGTGGATGTAGGTCAAAGTCAATTGACCGAACCACGTATATCTGGTGTTCTGGTGTTTTGTTTGTTCTTGTCGCTTTATTCTTTCCGCTTTATTGTCTTTGTTGTGTTGCCAAAATTATCCTTTGGTAAATATCCTGGGGCTAGCTCTAACAAACTGGTATCAGAGCCTGGTTCTGGGATCTTTTGGCAACGATGACAATAACAAAGATTGTTGTCGAGAAATTCGACAGAAATGTCAACTTCAGCATGTGGCAACTCAAGATGGAGGCCATTCTGGTTCAAGACGGAGTTGATTTGGCACTTCAGGGTGCTGAGAACATTCCAGATGGTACGTCAAAGGAAGATCTTGCGGGTATGGATAAGAAAGCCCGATCCAGCATCATTCTAAACCTCTCTGACGAGGTTTTACGGGAGGTAGCTACGGAGACTACGGCTAAGAGCATGTGGGACAAACTTAAAGCCTTGTACATGAAGAGGACAGTGGAGAATCGTCTCTACTTGAAGCAGAGTCTGTATATGCTTCGGATGGTTGAAGGTACATCTATACTCTCGCATCTTGATAAGTTTGATTCTTTGGTTATGGATTTGGAGAATATAGATGCAAAAATTGATGATGAGGATAAGGCTTTGTTACTCTTGTGTTCTCTTCCCCAATCTTTTAAGCATTTCCGTGATACTTTGATTTATGGAAAAGAAACAGTTTCGTATCAGGAAATTAAATCTGCACTAAAATCTAAGGAGCAGATAGACAGAGATATCACTGGGGAAAGTAGAGGAAATCAGGCTGAGGGTCTGGTTGTCAGGGATAAAATGGATAAAAGAGAATTTGACAGTAGTAGATCTAAATCTAGATCTAAATCCAGACATAGAAATTTGGAATGCAGATATTGTCATAAAATGGGGCACATTAAATCTGATTGCTTTAAATTGAAAAATAAATTAAAGCAAAAGGAAAAAATTGTTGAGAAAACTACTGAGTCCGCTGAAGCTAGTGTAGCTTCTGATGAGAATTTTGGAAATATTTTCTTTGCTACTGATGACAGGACAAAGTCTAAAAATGAATAGATTTTAGATTCAGGTTGTTCTTATCACATGTGTCCCAATAGGGATTTGTTTTCCACATATGAATCTTGTAATGGTGGAATTGTTTTGATGGGCAATAATGCTGCATGTGATGTTGTTGGTAGAGGAACAATCCGAATTAAAATGCATGATGGTATTGTGAGGATGCTCACTAATGTTAGACATGTTCCTGATTTGAAAAAGAATCTCATCTCTTTAGGCACCCTAGAGGCCCTTGGGTGTAAATACACAGCTGAAGGTGGAGTTATGAAAGTTTCTAGAAGTGCTCTTATTGTTATGAAAGCTTGTAGGTCTGGTAGCTTGTATATTCTGCAGGGAACTACTGTCACAGGTTCAGTTGCAGTTTCGTCATCATCATTGTCTGATTCTGACATCACCAAATTATGGCATATGCGTTTGGGTCATATAAGAGATATTCGACCACCACAAAGGTATGCAAATTTGGTTGCATATGCTTTGTCTGTTGCAGAAGAAACAAGTGAAGTTAGTGAGCCTACTTCCTATTCAGATGCAGTTTCTTGTGATAATTCCGCTAAGTGGTTGATTGCTGAAGGAAAAGTCCTTGTTCAGAAAATTCATACGAAGGACAATCCAGCTGATATGTTTACGAAGCCTCTTCCGGTTTACAAGTTCAAGCAGTGCTTGGACTTGGTTGGTGTTCATTGTTGGTGATTGCCCGTTGGGGCTTTTGTGAAGAAGGTGGAGCAAGTTTTGTTGGGACATGCCAAGGTGGAGATTTGTTAGTTTGGCAAGTCCCATAGTCCCACATCGGGAAAATCAGACTTGTTGTCTCATCTTGGAACTATAAATAAGGGTCTGAGCTTTGATGTTAGACACACCACGAGAAGTACCACAGACACCACAAGAAGTACAGCAGGCATCACAAGAAAACCTGCTTATGGTTTGAAGTCTTCTTGTTTAGGAAGCTGAAGGTGTTTTATGGCCTAGGAACATTTCCTAAGGCATTTGTAAGTGTCCCTCTTTTATAGTAGTAATTTGCTCCTCTTTCTTCCGTGGATGTAGGTCAAAGTCAATTGACCGAACCACGTATATCTGGTGTTCTGGTGTTTTGTTTGTTCTTGTCGCTTTATTCTTTCCGCTTTATTGTCTTTGTTGTGTTGCCAAAATTATCCTTTGGTAAATATCCTGGGGCTAGCTCTAACACGAATGACTACGCATTTTGATGTTCTATCAATGCCATCGAAACAAGCTAAAAAGAGAAAATACCAATCTCCGAATCTAACAGTTAGATGCAACGATTTATAACACCCTACTCCTTCCTTGTTCACGAAATCTGAAGAAGAAAAAAAAAATCCAAATTTGTCTTAACACAAACCCAAATTTATACACGTAGGTAGAGGATCAAACGATAGGCCCACAAACCCAAAATTATACCGATATGTATATGTATATATATACATATATATACATATGTATATATATGTATATATATACATATATATACATATATATATATATATAAGTATATATATATTGATAGGGGTAAAAATGGTGATGTGACACACCATGACAGCATCCCCCTGAGCGACACACTGCCCGAGGCTCGCCATACCCTACAGCAGCTCGGCCTCCCACGCAGCCCCAGTGGCAATGTCAGACGCCACCAAAGGTACAGCCCTACCCTGCAGACAACCACGTCAGGTAACATCAAACTTCATCTATAAAACCCCCAAACTCTAAAGAGAAAAGGGGAGAGGAACTCACTCAGACACAAAACACTCAGAGGCTCTTCTTCTGCCTCATCCACAATCCCCTCCACATCTTTCTCTAACTTGATCGTCGGAGGGGTCGGGCCGAGCTCCCGGCCCGACCTGTGTGCAGGTACGAGACGGAGTCGTCTCTTCCCGGTGCTGCGGCGGAGCTGCCTCCCGACCCGAGCTACCGACCCGACCCGCCGACCCGAGCTCCCGACCCGACCTGCCGAACCGACCTCCCGACCCGAACCACAGAGCTCGGCCGCCGGGAGACCCCGAGGGACGCCGCCCGAGATCACCGCCTTCCGGACCCGAACCGAGCCGCGACGGCCCCGAGGCCACGGTTAAAAAAGTTACTTACCGTAACAGAATGACGCTAGAAGGAGGGCCCGAAATGACGGTAAGTTAGCTTTCTCCTTGTTGCTCCACTGCAACCGACCTGCACCAGCAGCAGCGACTTCTGGGGCCGGTCTCGGCTCCTCGGCCACGCGCGCGGCTCGGCCCGCGGCCAACCCGCCCACGTCGGCCCCACGCGCGCGACCAGCCCGCGCATCTCAGCCACTCGGCCCCACGCGCGCGGCCAACCCGCGCGCCTCGGGCCCCTCTGTCCCACGCGCGCGGCCAGCCCGCCCGCGTCGGCCCCACGCGCGCGGCCAGCCCGCCCGCGTCCCACGCGCGCGGCCAACCCGCCCGCGTCCCACGCGCACGGCCAGCCCGACCGCGCCGAGCGCCTCGACGCCTCGACCCCACGCGCGCGACCAGCCCACGCGTCTCGGCCACTCGGCCCCACGCGCGCGGCCAACCCGCGCGCCTCGGGCCCCTCGGTCCCATGCGCGCGGCCAGCCGGACCGCGCCGAGCGCCTCGACGCCTCGGCCCCACGCGTGCGACCAGCCCGCGCGTCTCGGCCACTCGGCCCCACGCGCGAGGCCAACCCGCGCGCCTCGGGCCCCTCGGTCCCACGCGCGCGGCCAGCCCGACCACGCCGAGCGCCTCGATGCCTCGGTCCCACGCGCGCGACCAGCCCGCGCGCCTCGACCCCTCGTGGGCCCCTCGGTCCCACGCGCGCAGCCAACCCGCGTGCCTCAGTTCCTCGGCTCCTCGGCTACAGCCAAGATCTTTACGCGGCCTCGGCCCCTCCCGCTGTTCTCAGTGCCTACCTCGCCTTCTCCTCTAGACCTCCCTGCTCGGCCTCGTGCGCAGCCAGCACGCAGCCTTGCTGCCTCGGCCACTCGGCCACGTGCGCAGCCAGCATGCAGCCTCGCTGCCTCGGCCACTCGGCCACGTGCGCAGCCAGCACGCAGCCTCGGCCCCTCGGCCCTCGGCCACTCGGCCTCATGCGCAGCAAGCAGCCTCGCTGCCTCGGCCACTCGGCCTCATGCGCAGCCAGCACACTGCCTTGCTGCCTCGCTGCCTCGGCCACTCGGCCTCATGCGCAGCAAGCTGCCTCGCTGCCTCGGTCACTCGGCCTCATGCGCAGCCAGCAAGCAGCCTCGCTGCCTCGGCCACTCGGCCTCATGCGCAGCAAGCAGCGCGCTGCCTCGGCTCCTCGGCCTCGTGCGCAGCCAGCACGCAGCCTCGCTGCCTCGGCCACTCGGCCACGTGTGCAGCCAGCACGCAGCCTCGCTGCCTCGGCCACTCGGCCACGTGCGCAGCCAGCACGCAGCCTCGGCCCCTCGGCCCTCGGCCACTCGGCCTCATGCGCAGCAAGTAGCCTCGCTGCCTCGGCCACTCGGCCTCATGCGCAGCAAGCTGCCTCGCTGCCTCGGTCACTCGGCCTTATGCGCAGCCAGCAAGCAGCCTCGCTGCCTCGGCCACTCGGCCTCATGCGCAGCAAGCAGCGCGCTGCCTCGGCTCCTCGGCCTCGTACGCAGCCAACACGCTGCCTCGGCCCCTCGGCCTCATGCGCAGCAAGCTGCCTCGCTGCCTCGGTCACTCGGCCTCATGCGCAGCCAGCAAGCAGCCTCGCTGCCTCGGCCACTCGGCCCCATGCGCAGCAAGCACTACGCTGCCTCGGCTCCTCAGCCTCATGCGCAGCAAGTAGCACGCTGCCTTGCTGCCTCGCTGCCTTGGCCACTCGGCCTCATGCGCAGCCCGCACGCTGCCTCGGCCACTCGGCCCCATGCGCAGCAAGCAGCCCGCTGCCTCGGCCTCATGCGCAGCCAACACGCTGCCTCGGCCACTCGGCCTCATGCGCAGCAAGCAGCGCGCTGCCTCGGCTCCTCGGCCTCGTACGCAGCCAACACGCTGCCTCGGCCCCTCGGCCTCATGCGCAGCAAGCAGCGCGCTGCCTCGGCCACTCGGCCTCATGCGCAGCCAACACGCTGCACGCTGCCTCGGCCACTCGGCCTCATGCGCAGCAAGCAGCGCGCTGCCTCGGCTCCTCGGCCTCATGCGCAGCCAACACGCTGCCTCGGCCCCTCGGCCTCATGCGCAGCCAACACGCTGCAGGCCGCACGCTGCCTCGGCCCCATGCGCGGTCTATCCGCCTACACCGAACACCTCGGCCAATCACTGCCGAGATCTACCTCGGCGCGGCCCGACCGCCTGTCGTGTTCCTCGGCCGCGTGGTGCCCGAGGCCGCGTCCTCGCGTCCTGCCCGCCTGATCGTGCTACTCGGTCGCATGACCCTCGCGACCACGCCTGCGCGGTCACCCCGCCTGCGTCGTGCTCCTTGGCTCCATGTTCCCGAGACAGACCAGTGCCGCCAGTACGCCCGCGTCGTGCCCCTCGGCTCCATAAACCCCGAGACATGTCTGCACGGCCAGCCTGCCCGTGCCGAACTCCACGGCCCTATCCACCTGGTTCACGCCCCTCGGCCGCGGCTTGCCTGCGCCGAACCCCTCAGCTCCATGTTTGCCAAGCCCACCACCTCGGTCGCAGCCTGCCTACA